>NC_091951.1:297624604-297953690 GCF_031021105.1 Erythrolamprus reginae | reverse complement strand
GGGCAGTTTGAGCTTTCTGAGTTGGCACAGAAAGTACATTCTTTGTTGTGCTTTTTTGTTTACATTTTTGATGTTAGGTGTCCATTTTAGATCTTGCAATATGATCGAACCTAGAAATTTCAAAGTCTCTATTGTTCATACTGTGTTGTCTAATATTGTAAGAGATGGAAGTATGGGGAGTTTTCTCCTAAAGTTTTACCACCATTTCTATGGATTTGAGTGTATTCCCTTCCAGATTGTTCCAGTCGCACCACAGGGATAGTTGTTCAAGCTCCCGTCTATATGCGGAGTCATCATTGTCTCACATGAATCCAGTCACTGTCCTGTCATCTGCAAACTTCAGCAGTTTAATGGATGGATCCTTTGAGATGCAGTCATTGGTATATAGACAGAAAGTGGAGAGAGCACACAGGCTTGGGGGTGGTGCGCTGTGCTAATTGTACAGGTATCTGATATGATTCTGCTTAGTTTCACCTGCTGCTTCCTTTTATTTGGGATCATAGGCCTGCCACACTTTATTCTATTCTACTATCCATTTTCTATTGGGGTCAGATAATGGGCAGTGGGATTGTATGAAGTCGCTAGCATGTAGCCATAACAAATTCTTCCTAGAGTGCCAAGGTCATCCTTTGTCTCTGCACATGTGTGGAAGGAGATGGGTGATTCTGCCAGCATGGCAATAGAAGATTGGGCAACATGATGAATTTGTGAGTGTGGGGGCAAGGACTTGAACTTTCAACTGGATGGTAAAACCCGGGGACTTCAGATTCGGGCTTCACCCAAATGTGCCAACATGGCTCTATTAATAAATTGGACCTTTGAAAACTACTTTGCTTTAGACTCTGATTTAATTTTGGGTGCCATTTGGAACCCTGCCACCATGGTCCCAGCCTGGCGGGCCTTTTCTTTCTTGCCTATTTTTCTGTGTGGATTTTTATTGTCCATCTTTTTGTTATCACTTTATCCAATAGGGCGGTACACTTCTGAGAGCGATGTATGGAGTTATGGAATTTTCCTCTGGGAGACCTTCAGTTTAGGCATATGCCCATATCCAGGCATGACTAATCAGCAAGCACGGGAACAAGTAGAGAAAGGTAATTGCACGTGTGTGTTTGTAATGAATATGTATTAAATAATTCAATCTGATTATTTGTATGGCTTTTATAAATTAGGCAGATAATACCAAACAGGAGATAATTCAGCGTAGCAGGCATTTTTCTATTTGATGGCGGACATATTCATAGCAAGTATTCATGCTAGGTTATACATTTTTCTATTTATTATATAATCAGCATCTTACAAGAATTTGTGCAAGACTAATCTTTAGCTATCTGTAAATTTTCAGAAGAACTACATGGATATTATTTGATCAAGTGGACTTTGGCTCTTAGAATGACCTGCACATTAAGGCTGTGCAGCAGCTTGAGAACAATTATGCAGGCCAAAATATGTTTCTAGATGTGCTTACATAGCATTGATTTCTAACCCCAGAAAACCACAGCATTATTTTCCCATAAGGATTGGGCAATAGTATTCTGTAGCTGTAAGTTGACCCCAGGTCAAGATGGATTTGATTTAAGGAGTTGCAGGCAACTGTGATTTGCACACCCATATATGCTTCAAACCACTGTTTTGCCTTCAGATTGGAAACGCTGCACCTGACTTACATTTGTCCCATCTGCCATTTCATACATGGTGTGCAAACGCACATGCACACTTGCATGAGCGTGCACGTGTCCACACACAAATGTAGATTTCTAAATATTATTAAATAAGAACAACTTAAGGAACCACTCTAGAGGCAAAAAAGAAGCTGAGTGAGGATGGGCTATTTACATTTCTCAGCCCTTGGAAGCAGGCAATGGCAAAGATAATTAGGGACTTTCCTTCTAAGGCAGAAGAGAGAGGAAGGCAGTTTCCATTTTGTTCCATTTTTCTTCTGGGGGATGGGAGTTTCCAGCAAACCAAATAAAAATGAATCCGCATCTAACAGCAATGAGGCTGAAGCCTACTGAATCTGGACACCCAGGAACAATAAGTGAGGCCACTTGATTTATAAACTCTCAAAACTGGCATTGACTGAGATTAGCTGCTTTAAAAAAGAGATTTTCATTTCATCTCCCTTTTCTTTGCCTTCTAAATTTTCTTTCAGATTGCTCACTATATATAACCACAGTTTAATATTTTTTTAAATAAACCAGTAAGGGGGGGTGGTCATCCTGAGAAAGAGATCTAGGTTATAGCATATGCCTATCTACTAGGTCAACTTACACTGTGCAGTGTAAAATATTCTTCTGACTATTTATTTTATATAATAAACCCCAATAAATAGCAAAAACCATGTATAAATATAATCATGCTCAGGCCCCACAACACAAATCCAACAAATCCCAAACACCCAAATCAGGCTCATCTGTCATCTGGCCTCAAAAACAGAGAAATATCCCAGTCTTTGAGGGTTTGTGGAAAGCAGGCCAGTTGTGACCATAAAATCTTGTGTGTGGAGGCTGTTCCAGAGAGCTGGCACTATGACAGAGAAGATCCTAGAAACATAGAAGACTGACGGCAGAAAAAGACCTCATGGTCCATCTAGTCTGCCCTTATACTATTACCTGTATTTTATCTTAGGATGGATCTATGTTTTTCCCCAGGCATGTTTAAATTCAGTTACTGTGGATTTACCAACCATGTCTGCTGGAAGTTTGTTCCAAGGATCTTCCAGTAAAATAATATTTTCTCATGTTGCTTTTGATCTTTCCCCCAACTAACTTCAGACTGTGTCCCCTTGTTCTTGTGTTCACTTTCCTATTAAAAACACTTCCCTCCTGAACCTTTTTTAACTCTTTAACATATTAAAATGTTTCAATCATGTCCCCCCTTTTCCTTCTGCCCTCCAGACTATATAGATTGAGTTCATTAAGTCTTTCCTGATACGTTTTATGCTTAAGACCTTCCACCATTCTTGTAGCCCGTCTTTGGACCCGTTCAATTTTGTCAATTTCTTTTTGTAGGTGAGATCTCCAGAACTGAACACAGTATTCCAAATGTGATCTCACCAGCACTCTATATAGCGGGATAACAATCTCCCTCTTCCTGCTTGTTATACCTCTAACTATGCAGCCAAGCATCCTACTTGCTTTTCCTACCGTCCGACCACACTGCTCACCCACCCACTCATCCTGTTCAATATATTTTTTTAAAAATGCATGTATGTATGTATGTATGTCTGTATAAGTCGTATTGTATAAGAGTTGGTTCTAAGTAGGTTTGGTCATTTAAATTTAAATTGTATTTTCTCTTTAATTACATTTTTAATAATATATTTTTTCAAAATACATACTAGGCTATCGAATGTCAGCACCTCAGAAGTGTCCAGAAGAGATCTATAAAATAATGCAACGGTGTTGGGATTACAATCCTGAAATGAGACCAAAATTCAGCGAGATTCACAAAGAGCTGTCTTCACTGAAAAAGAAGGTGACATTATGAGAAATTAGCAGGACTCAAAGGACAGAACTTCCTTTTTTGTAGAAAAATATTATTTTTCCTGTCACAAATCCAACACATTTATATCACATTTCTTCTGATATTCTTCTTGGATTCCTTTTTTAAATAATAAAAAAACCTACTCTATTCAAATGTGCCCAAGCTGAAGAATGTCAAAATGTCTATGTTAAAAACAGAGTGTCCTGCTAAGTGTTTTATATGCTGTCATTTAGGTTTTGTGTAAATAGATAAATATGTAATATATGTGTAGAGTTAGGAAATTCTGGCTCTTCTGTGATAAATCCCAAAGAATATTTTGGGACCTTTGTTTCTCCTTTTCAATCCATGCACTTGCAACAGTCTTAGTCTAAGCCCAGTGGTTCGTGAATCATTCCCATGAATTTTAAAGCTAAAGGCAGTTTTCAATATACCTTTTAAGGAAAAGAACACACACATGCAAAATCACCAGCTGATACAATACTGAATATGTGTTTATTCAAGAACATTATGTAAGGATATGTTTCTGGAATGTGGAGTTTAGGCACATATTTTTTAGAGACATATCAATATAGTAATTTTTTCTAATATTGGATATTATTTATTTGCATCTTTAAATGAGGAAAAGAAGAGGCACAATTTGACAGAAACTGACAAGCACAAATCAACTTTTTTTTCAGAAAAAAAAATATATATATTCAAAAGTGAGGGTTACATGTAAAGCAGCTACTGGGAAGTGTTGTCTTTCAGAAAAATGGAATATAGAAATGGACATTTTTAAATGTGCACATTCAGTAGTGCAGTCAACAACATTTTCATTTGCAAATGAAAGTAGTTTTTGATTGACGTAACCAGTAGCATTGATTGTAAGCAAAGTAAATTACCTAATTGGAAACTTTGTGAATTAATGTTTCCCTTCTGTATGCCCCTGGAGGAAGGAATACACACACATTCATACTGTATCCATATTCATATTGTATCCACTATCAATTTCTCAGCTGTTTTCAAAAAAGGCCCTGAGAAGAAAATGGTAGTAAAAAATTACAATCTTTGAAAACAGTAGTTTGCCCTCTAAAATTACAAACGTGAACAAAATACAGTTCCATTTTTGCAGTTAAGCTCAGTATCTCCACCCTTTATTAAACTGATATTTGTATGCTCTGAGATTTATCAGTCAATAATCAGCAAAATTAGCCTGGATTCTCACTGACATTCCCAAGGAGAATGATCCCCCCGTACACCAAGTTATTGGTTTCATCCTGATTTCCTGAATCCATAGCTGGTCAGTTCAGTTGCAAAGCATTTCAGATTATACCTCAAAAGCAGCCAAATTCTAGTCATGTTGATCAGGAAATCAGGCATTTCCAGATGAAATAGGGGAGAAATAAAATGTTGGTGAAGTTTGTGATTGCAAAGCATCTCTGTTTTGCTCATCATTCTCAAAGAGCACTTTTGGTCTTTTTGTGCATGTGTCTTGTAGTAGTACAGAGTGGTTAAGTGGGGCAAGATGTATTCTACTTTTAGACTAGAACAGTTGGTCTCATTTATATGATAAAAATTAATATCAGAATAAAACAGTAAAGCATTATATTGGAGGAAAACTTTCTTCATTGTAGATGAGTATGTTGGTAACATAATGCAAGGGACATCAGGTGAGAGTTGCCTTATATACAAAGATTGTTTTATAGTTCATAATCCAGTAAAGAAGTAAAAGAAATGAGAAATAAATGTAACATTGCAGTTTCTAGGTATAGTAATGGGAATACATGGATCATAAAAAGCATATTCAGCAAAAGTAGGAAAATTGATTATTGTGATCCTAAAGAGATTCAAATAGTGTGCCTTTAATCATCGGCATTCCTTTATTAATTAAAATGCACAAGGACTGAAACCTAACACCATGAGGGGGAAAAGACTGCAAATTGCCCAATTGCACATCTTCGTCTATGCATTCACTAATGTGTAAATGTCAGGACATAATGTAAAGAATGTATTTCCTTGTATTCATGATGTTTTTAATTTTTCTTTTAAGGGTTACTATTTTTATATAGGAGAGATTGTTCCATTTCTTAAAGTCTTCTGAATGTATTATGTCTTGCAACATGGAAAAAGACAGCACTTTGTCTTAAATTGATTAGAAGGACACCTTGTCCTCATCTTCTTGTATAAATGTAAAGGATAACTGCTATTTATATCTCATTTATGTAAGCAGTTAAAATTTGCAATTCATGTCAGACTGCTGCTCAAATTTGAAAACCTTTCTGAACATAATACCAGAACATTGGGCATTTGCTTTGCTGTCTCCTGTCCTAAAATCAGAGGTCACCAAAAATCAGAAATTAGAATGTAGTTCAGATTCATTCGCAGAAAGTAAAGTTTAGCTAATTAATATTATATTTTTCACACACACTTACAATCTACTCTCTTAGCTTGTAACTTAATTTGTAAAAGCAGTTTTACCTACCATATAAAACTATTTAAATTATGTTGTAAATCTACATCCATACCAAATGCATATAGTCATTTCCTTTCTTAATGGAGTAAGTGAAAGTTTTTTGCATAATTAGAAAATCTGTTGTTCTAGCATTAATGTAGTTATTGTAAAAATAACGTTAGAACCCCTCTATTGTTGCTGGTAATATTTAAGCCTGAATAAGCATTTCTGTTGCTTCTTAACAATAAATATTAGCAAAATTTGAAAATGCAAGAAACTAATAAATTGTGAACAAATTAACATTTTGCAACTAAAAGCCAAAACTTTTGAAGGTGTCACATAAAAAATAATTTGAAATTGATTTGCACTCTATATCCTGCTTCATTATAAAAAATTACATTTTTGTTAATAAAGTAGCCACATAGCATAAGACTCTTACCAAAAGCACATTATTCTGAAATACAACATCCATATACCTTATATATATATATATATATAAACAAGGTAAGAAAGCATTAAAGGCCCTAATTTATTCAAGATTGTTTAGTAACTTTCCATGTTTGAAATATTTATGGACTGAGGATTTTTTCCCATCAAAAATTTCATTCTGCTTCCAAAATTGCTTATTTCCCAGCCACTGAGCAGCTTGCTCACATGAAATTAAGGGAGTAGATTGTATTCTTTTTCATCCTGTGTCATATTCTTAGTCAGCATTGAAAGGAGTCTTAAGAAAGAAGAACTGCTAACCATAAAATCCAATTTTAAACATTTATTAGTATAACGTTTAAAAAAATGAATGAATAGGTCGTGGTCATACAATATTTTGTATGTAAACAGATGCTATTGGAAAACTAATTTCTCTTCTATCAGTCAAAATAGATTAAATATTTTGATATTCAGTCCGTAGTGTAGTTTTATGTTAAGATCCTTAACAGAAATAATAGGACTGATGCAAGAAGGCCCAAGCACTTCCGGGGGAGTGGCGGGGGGAAGGTCATACGACTGGCTATTTCTTTAAAAAATTTCAACTTTAGTTCTATGAAGTAATTGTTACGAGAATTAATAGGTCTTGTGGAACTCGTACAATTTAAGAAAGAACTTTACTTTTTTGTAGCTTTTTCTCCTCTTAGTTGTTAAAACATTAGATCTTGAAACTGAATAATGTGCAAAACCTGTCCTTAGAAACCTGTCCTTTGACAACATTTTAGTATTTATAAGAAAAGGAGAATATTTTTTCTTACAAGAGGGAAGCTACAAAAAGTAGGATGATAAAATAAGGTAGAACTTAGGTAGATCCTTAAACAAGTTTGTTTTGTGCAATTTACTGTGGAGCAAGTGAACAATTGCAAACATGTCATTGTTCAGCCTATTGCACCACAAATTTAACAACCTTGAAATAAAGTATTGAGCATAGGCATATACATATTCTGATTTTTAGATAAGAATTAATGTGTATAAGAATTAATTGCTAATTTTTAGTGGTCGCAATTTGCAGATGTGCTAGAGCTATAAAAGTAGCTAAAATCAGAAATGAGGCAAAACACAGTCTTTGAAGAAAAGATCAGCTCCAACTAAATCTAACTTATCATTTGATAAAGAGCTGATAAACTATATAAGATGATAAGACAAAAGTTACAATCCTCCCTGGAAAGCCAGTCACAGAAGTACTGCTTTAGAATTACTAGCTTGGCTAAACCTTTGGTGGAATTTCATTTCTGATTGTAAAAGTACAAAGATTTGTTTCATGTAAGTAAGCCCATCATTAACACTTAGAAAGAAAGGGGGGGGGATTCTGAATGCCCTTAACAATGAAAACTAAGGATGCCTGTGTGCTAGAAAAATAAGTCCTTAAATCAAGGAAAGGAGGGCAGTGATACAATTATTTATCGATACTGGAAATAACAGACAGAATAGGTTATTGTTCCCAAGGTATAAAGGAATAAGAGAAGACATTCTTTTTTTAAAAGGGTATTCAGAAAGGTATAACGTGGAAAGAAAAAATATGACTTGTAGACAAACAGAACAATAAGAATGATGAAAACATGCATAGAAAACCTAACCCAACCTTTAGGTTACACATATTTTTAATTTTACGTTTAATCTGTCGTGGCAAATCTTATAGCTTTTGAGTTCTGAATCCCAGGACACAAATTGCAAGATAATTCTGTGCCATCAAATGCTATGTCAGCCTTCTGCCAAACTCCATAAAGATATGTGATCACCACTGTCTCTTTTAACTGATTTGATAGGAGTATATAGTCAGAAACAGAAGTAGATTTGAAAGGTTACTTTTTCCAAATTGCATTTCCTCCATCTTTCCATCTCCCTGTGCTCAGCCCCTCATTGCCATAGAGTAGTTAGGAATACTAGGGCTCTTAGCAAGCCACAGTAGAAATTAAGACATTTTGTATAAGAACACACAAGTTTACACCTTTTTTACATGTATTATGTTGTAATTATTTTACCACTAGTTAATTCCAATATAAGCACCAGCAGTTTTAATACCAGGTAAAGCACCTTTATTGTTTAAAAATAATATATTTGTGCAACACATAGATTATACATAACACTGGAATGAATTGCATTCTTCAAAATACAGGTGCTCTGATTGCCTATATATACTTAATAGTTGTCTGTTCTTTTGCAATTTTAGCAGATATACATTTTAACTTTTATTTATTTCTCATTTTTTTGTATTCACACTGAACCAAAATTAACCTTATTTCACTTTCTTAGCCTATTATAAAAAGGGATATTTTGTGTATTTAGAAAACTTGCAGATAATTTTCAATGGCTTCTCTCTCTTTAACTGGATCAACTACAATTAACAGGTGTTCAGTACCTTTTTTTACTGTATTACTTCAATAAATGTAAAATATTTGTACTGAGTAAGTCTAAACTTTTGTTTGGTATTCAGATATTTATTTTTATCGCTTTCTCAGTTTGATAACTAAATCAATTAACTACTAACCCCATCTGACACGCTGTTCCAGTCTTCATCCATACTTCCATAACATCTATCACTTCTATCCTATGCCAGCACTTCATTGCTGGCAGGTTCAGCTGTGCTTCAAAAGTAAGATTGCAAAATATCCTTATTTAATGGAGCACAAGTACTTCTGTAGAAGACAAGACATCTCTGATTTGCGCCCCCTGCGATTTTCCAGTAGTAAAAGATATGGAGTGAATACGGATTTTACTCCGTCAGTCGTTGTTGACTCCAGGGGACGGTGCTTATCTCTATTTCAAGGCTATTGAGCCAGCATGGAGTGAATGGTCATTTCAAACATCCCCAGCAGTCTTTTATTGAAATCAATCTTAAGAACTGGAAAACATCACTAAGATCATTTTCTATTCCAAGGGGATCTGAAATGTATTGCATTATATAAAATTTCCTCATTTGTCTACATATGCATCAGAGATGTTTAAAAATTCAACTGGATTAGTGAAATAATCATATGTATTTAACCCAACAAAATCAGCAATGTGCCTGGAAAAATAAACTTTCCTTGAAAAGTACCATTGCAGTTTCTGATAAAAACCACTACCAAAATCTCTGTAGTATGTTTAGTTGTCATAACCCAGGAAGTAGATGGCAGACATGTCAACAATTAATTAAAACATATGGAAAGAGTTTAACAGGTTTTTCATAGAAAACTTTGTGATAATTTACTCAGAAATAATCTGGAATCTGTTCTGTCTGGGTCACTCCAGAAGCCAATACCAACCCAAAAAGAGAATCCAGACACACTGGTAAAAGGCAAAGGCAGTTTATATAATTCAAGGAAAACACAGGTAACAGAAAATGTCCTTACAAACAGGAAAAACGCTGGAACTTCAAATATATACACGAAGGGAATAGTCCATGAAGCAATACCAGATTCTTGCTGCCAAGACAAAGCTGTAGATAGCAAACAGACGCCTCCCACGAGTCTTCCAGACTGCGAGGCCACAAGTCAAGATCAGAGACGCTGAGAATCAAAACAGGTCACCGCAACTCCAATTGATAACACTCCACATGGCTTCAAGGCCTTGCCTGCCTTTTAAACCCTGCTGATGAGGACCACACCCAAACCCAGCTGTTTCTAATTCACTGGTGAAAATATTTCTTTAACTGCTCCTTTCGTTGCTGTGAACGTCTCTGTCTCATGTCAATGACAGCTTGTGCGTCATCACCTAATGACTCCAAGCTACTGGCTGGGGAGAGCACCCCCCCCAGGGGCTCTCATGCTGTTCTCCTTCATCCCATTCCTGATTTTCCTCTCCCCTGTCTGACTGTTCAGCCCCCTCCTCTGCGCTGTCATCCTCCTCCGGGCATGGAGCCAGCAGAGACACAGCTGGTCCCTGAGCAGCCTCAGGCTGAATCACAACTGAATCGAAATGAGAAGTTTTCATTGCATAAATTTATCATCACAGACACAGCTAGATTTGAAAAAGCTAAAATGAAAATCTACAAGTTACATGAATGAACCACAACAAAGGCATATATGTCACTCATGGCAAAACCAGAAAAATGCAGTGGTGTTGAAATATGCCAGTATGCTCAACCATTGGATAAAAGAAAAGGACTGATGCTTTAAGACTTCTTTGTGGCTTCACAGAATCATTTCACTTGCCATTTTTAGAAATGGGATGTTTGGCTTGACCAAAAATGCAAAACCTACAGCCCTTCTTATGCTCTTAGTTTTCAGTCAGCCAACATAGTTAAATAAATATTTATTTATTTATTTATTCATTCATTCAATCATTCATTCATTCATTCATTTGATTTTTATGCCGCCCTTCTCCTTAGACTCAGGGTGGCTTACAACATGTTAGCAATAGCACTTTTTTAACAGAGCAAGGCTATTGCCCCCACAATCCGGGTCCTCATTTTACCCACCTCGGAAGGATGGAAGGCTGAGTCAACCTTGAGCTGGTGATGAGGTTTGAACCGCTGACCTTCAGATCTACAAGTCAGCTTCAGTGGCCTGCAGTACAGCACTCTACCTGCTGCGCCACCCCGGCTCATTGTGAATATGGTTTCATATACGTAGTCCTTAGCTTAGGTTCCCCTCAAAGCTACTCACAATTCAGTTTCAAAATTCAATCACTGCAATGGCTCCATGGTTGTGCACCTACAACTGACAACAGGGATGCTGCCATGCCTCCCCCTTATGTCTCCCACCCATCCAATAAACCCCGCCACTCAACCAATTAACCACTAAAACTGAACAGCAGAAGCTACTGGCACAGGGAGGGCACTTAAGGCTTGTAGCCCTTAGTATGCTTCCCATCCAGCCGTAGAAAGGACTTGCAGAGCTCGGCCAGCTCCACATCCAACCCAGGGCCCAGTAGCACTCATCTTACCATTCTGTTTTTGCAGATGCATCTGTGTGATGTAATGCAAGACTTAGCTGTTTTAGAGAGGCTGCCTGGCTCATGGAAGTCTTGTACAGTGGTACCTCTACTTAAGAACGCCTCTAATTAAGAACTTTTCTAGATAAGAACTGGGGGTTCAAGATTTTTTTGCCTCTATTTAAGAACTATTTTCCCAGGAAATTTGAGAGCAGCACAAGGCCCGGACAGTTTCCTGCCATTCCCCCTTTAATCCCAGCCATCTGGATCAGATTTCTTTTCAGGTTGGGAGGGGGAGTAGAACTCCCTAGCATCAGAGCTTCTTAATAATAATATAAGAGATATTCATGCGCCGATGGTCATTTTAAAAAATCCTTTCTTAGTGAGTACTGTACCTAGAAGCCATGGCAAATTTCAAATTTGTAGGCTTTATGGTTTTGGAGATTTTGTGATTAATGTGTCAGTGGTTTTCACTGCTCAAAAAATTAAAGGGAACACTTAAACAACACACTATAACTCCAAGTAAATCAAACTTCTGTGAAATCAAACTGTCCACTTAGGAAGCAACACTGATTAACAATCAATTTCACATCCTGTGGTGCACATTCAACTTTGTACAGACAAGGTATTCAATATTTCATTCATTCAGATCTGGAATGTGTTATTTGAGTGTTCCCTTATTTTTTTGAGCAGGATATATACAGTGGTACCTCTACTTAAGAATGTCTCTACTTAAGAACTTTTCTAGATAAGAACTGGGTGTTCAAGATTTTTTTGCCTCTACTTAAGAACCGTTTTCTACTTAAGAACCCGAGCCTGGAAAAAATTCTCAGGAAATTTGAGAGCGGCACGAAGGCCCAGCCAGTTTCCTAACATTCCCTTTTTAATCCTGGCCATCTCGGGATTTTCTTAGCTGCCAGAGGAGCCTTTTGGTGGCACTTAAGGAGGCTTTGGCAGTCCAGAGTGAACAAAGCATTTTCCTTTCTCTGGGTGCTTGAACAGGGAATACACCTCTGCCAGCGCCCAGAGAAAAGAAACGCTCCCTTCATTCTGAGCAGCCAAGGAGTTACCACAGCGAAGGAAAGGCGCCGACTACAAAGTGAGCGAGCGAAAGGAGAAGGGAGCCCTCCAGCATGGGAAGGAAGGGGCAGCAGGTAGCAGTATCAGCAGGCAATGTATGGGAGGCAATGTATGGGAGGCAGCGTTGTGCCATGTGTATGGGAGGCGCATGGTCCTCGTCACCTCAGAGTCCCTCTTTTTTTTTAAGCCTTAAGATTTTGGATTTTTTTGATTCCCCTCACTTTACCTTCTTCCTTTGGCAGCGAATCTCCTCCTCCCTTTCCTCCTCTTCCTCCTCCCAACCAAATTCCGAGCTTTTTTTTTTTTCCTAATGGGTTTGCACACATTATTAGCTTTTACATTGATTCCTATGGGAAAAATTGCTTCTACTTAAGAACATTTCTACTTAAGAACATTTCTACTTAAGAACCTGGTCATGGAACGAATTAAGTTCTTAAGTAGAGGTACCACTGTACTTTTTCCATGGTCCTGTGGGGGTCTCTGGGATTGTAGGGGGGTCCACACACACAAACGGAAATGGGAGGTCATGGAAGGCCCTATTCCTGAGACATCCACTTAATGATCTGCATGTTCATTTAATGGCCGCATAAGACAGAGCAGAGGGTAGAGCGTCATTGAGTGACGCCATCTCACTTTAATGGCTATCACTACTTGTGACCATAAAGGGCAGGCTTCATTAAGGTCATATGTCGAGGACTATCTGTGTAGACATATGATCCACAGCCTTTATACTGGATCAGGGATCCAATGGCACAATTTAAAATTTTGCAGGTCCCACAATTTTATTTATTTATGTTTTAAATGGAAGGGGGTGTTATCCCTGCATTTATAGTTGTTACAGTATCCTGTGGTCATGTGATCACCAAGATGCAGAGTTAATACAGAAAATAGTAATGTCATAAGTCACGGTCACATGATTTTGCATAGCAATCACCACACTTCATTTAATGACCAAAGGGGAAGTAAGGTTGTACGCCCATCACAATTAATTGGTGGTGCTAATTGTAGTAACTGTACTATTTGCAGGAAGAACAAAGAAAATGTTTATATATTGGGAACCTTTCATGTACTGTTTTTGCGGATTATGAAAAAAGGCTTCTATTTTGTTAGCAATATTTTGTACCAATAGATCTTATGAAATATAATGAATTTAATAAGAGCCAGCCACAGGACTTCTCAAAAACTAGGCAGCAGAAAAAATATAAACTGATTGCTTGTAGCTGTTAAAATCTGGAACAACTAATAGCGTGCTTCTCCCCCCCCCCCCAAGTCTCTTAGGATTTAATCAAAAAAGCCTCATGAATACTGGTATTCTTTTGCCAATATTTGCCCATTGAAATACATCAAAGGTTTGAATATTTTTACCCAAAAATGTTCACTGAAAAATATTTACATTTTTGACATGTAGAAATAATTTATATTTTGCAGAATCTTAGATCTGACTTAGTTAATTATTTATTGTTTTGAATGCTAAATCTTGTTGAAAAGCTCTGCTCATAATACTTGTTATTGTTTCATTAAGTTTTCAAACTTATATATTCTATTCCATTGCATCCTGCTGCCTTTTAAATATTTGAGACTGTCTTAACTCACTTTCAGCTTGAAGTCATACTCTTAACTCCAGCACTTGTCAGTTTTTCCCATTGTGTAAAATCCCAACAGATTTTTCAAGAATAGAAACTGGTTATTTTTTTTAAAAGGGTTTTGAGAATAAAAATGCTGGAGAGGTTTTATGAGAAGTAATGAAGGGAGCATTGGAACACAAACATTCTATGGCTTTTACAATAGACAAGGAACTGTGGATATGAATCCTTTTTAAGGTTCAGGAATGTTATTTGCATATAACAGGTCAAAATAAATTTCATAAAAATAATTTTCTATTTGATTAATGAAATTTTTCAGGACTTTCATTTTTATCCTATTTATGATTTTAGGAACATAAATAAAACTTGGTATTAAATATTTAATTCAACTATTAATATACTTAAAGAATTTGGGTACTCTGAAATTCAATTTACTGTCTATACCCGTGATGCCGAACCTATGGCACACATGCCACAGATGGGACCTGGAGCCATATCTGAGGGCGCGTGAGCTGTTGCAATGTCAGCTCCAGCATGCATGTTTGCGCTGGCCAGCTGATTTTCGGCCTTCCAGAGGACGGAGGAGGCTGTTTTCACCCTCCCCCAGCTTCAGGAAAGCCCCCTGAAGCTTGGGAAAGGCAAAAAATGGCACAGCAGGCCTATCAAAAGTTCAGAAATGAACTTCCAGTAGGCCCGTTGAGTCCATTTTTTATCATCCATAGGCTCCAGAAGCTTCAGCGAGATCTGCATGCATGCGTGGGGGGATGCACAGGGGAGTTGTGCATGCATGCATGTTGTGGTTGACTCTGGCCCAGCTCCTGCCCCAAGGAATGTGGAGGTGGATGCAGGGGAGACATCAACATGTCATAGGCCTGTTTTATTGCCGACAGAGTCAGGTAGTGCAGTTTCCTCGGACAAAGAAAAAGGTGGGGGTGACTTGGAAGAGGGGGGGCTTGGCACACAGCCCAGGAAGCCAATCTCCATTATCTTCGGTCGATTCGGATGAGAAAGTGTTAGACCCATGCAGGCGCAGAATTATGCATAGAAGAGACCAATTGAGGAAATATTACAGGAGATAAGAGAGGCCACCTGTGTTTGGGTGGGGCTCCAGTAATTAGAGCTGCTGATATAAATAGCAGCGTGCTGGCTTGGCCGTTGTGGAAGATTATCTGATCGTTGTTCTTCAGGACTGTGCCTTGCTGTTTCCGGACTTTGTTGATTTTTCACGACTTTGAAACCAAAGCAGAGCAAAGTGTGTGTGTTTCACTTCGTGGAAGAAAGAGGGCTGTGACGTTTCTTCACAGCTGCTAGCTAAGTACTTAAGGACTGATTAAGGGGATTGTACAGACTACCAGGTTGTTTTGGGACGAGTGCTCTTTGCAATACAAAAAGGATGCTTTGTTCCTTTTGAATTTTTGTGATAAAGAACATTATTTTTGAACTTTCAAGTGTGTGTGTGTCTGAAATTTGTACCCTTGAATTTTTGGGAGACTCATACTATAGAACAATGCATAAGGGGAGAGCATTGCATTATGGGAGTGAGCACACACATGTGCTCTATCATGAGCACGCATGTCCTTTTGGCACCCAAGCAAAGAAACAACAACAAAGTTTGTCATCACTGATCACTGGAAAAGTTTTAAAAAATCATAAGAGTTATAATTTGTCCCTACTGAATTTGAGAAAAGTACATATAATTTGTTACATCTTTTAACCAGAATTTACCATTTATCACATTTAAATCCAGACTGATCCTTATGCATGAATGGGACTTTACAAACTACAAGAAGTCTGAGGGCTTTTCCTCACAGTTGAGTAATAATGGTATCCCCGCAGTTCTTGAGCTGGCAGGGAAACGTGCTGGAATTAATTGTGTTGTTCTCATTATTGATTCCTATTCTACTACAGTAATGAGGACAATGAATGGTTAGGTTCTTAAATATTGCAAGCAAGTTCGGAAAAACGCCTGGAGGATTTTCCAGCTGTATTTTCAATGCCATTAAACATCACCTATTAGCAGGGAAACAACCACCAATCCTTTTTTCTAATATCAGGTGGGACAGTGCTAAGTTATCCATCTAATACATGAAATGTACCCTATTTGGCATAATACTTCCTCCAATTCTTTTACTACTCAGTTGTCCTATTTCCAAACACAGGCATAGTGCTTTCCAAACAGTTTGTTATTTGGGTTCAAGCTAGACGGTTAAAAGATGTGGAGGGTCATAGTGCTTTATAGCTGTTCTGCCGGGCTCTCTGGTAGGAGCCTCCCGAAAATTCAAGGGTACAAATTTCAGACACACCCACGTTTGAAAATTCAAAACAATGTTCTTTATCACAAAATTCAAAATAAACTAAGCACTCTTTTTATATTGAAAAGAGCACTCATCCAAAACCAACCAGGTAGTCTGTACAATTTCCCTTAAGCAGTCATTAAGTACTTAGCTAGCAGCTGTGAAGAAACTTCACACCCCTTCTTCTTCCAACGAAGTGAGACACACACACACATGTTGCTCTGCTTTGGTTTCAAAGGCGTGAAAAATCAATGAACAAAGTCCAGAAAACAGCAACACACGATTCCTGAAGAACCGCGATCAGATACTCTTTCACAACGGCCAAACCCACACGCTGCTATTTATAGAAGCAGCCCTAATTACTGGAACCCCACCCAACCACAGGTGACCTCATTTTCTGTTGTAATAATCCTTCAGCTGTTGTCTCCTATGCATCACTCTACGCATGCATGGATGTGTCATTAATTCTTGTTCAGAATCCAAGGATGATACAGATGATTGATCTCCTCCTGGGCTGTCTGCCAAACTCCCCTCTTCCCTGTCACTCATGCTTCCTTGGTCAGAGGAGGCTTCATTGGCAGATTCCATCAGGAGCAAAACAGGCCTGCGGCATGTGGATGTCTCCCCCACATCCACCTGCACATTCCTTGGGGCAGGAGCTGGGCCAGAGCTAACCACAACAATAGCCCTCTAAATTATTTACATAGTCAATATATTGTCCCCAACAATCTTGGTTTTCATTTTACTGACTTCAGAAGGATGGAAGGCTGAGTCAACCTTGACCTGCTCAGAATCGAATTCCTGGAATGAGCAGTGAGTTAGCCTGCAGTACTTCATTCTAACCCCTGCACCACCATGACTGTTCTGTGGGGAAAAACAAGAAGTTTGATACCTAACTAGTGCTTCCAAAGAATGGCATTGCTGGCAAGTCAGTAACCATAGTCCCCAGTTCTGGCAGCACCCAGAAAGATACAGTAGAGGCAATGGAGAACACAGGGCCTAGAGCATCCTTCCAGAACTATATAATCTTGTGATTAAGAATATTTATTACCATGATGTCTAATACCGTCAAACCACAAAAAATAGTGTAGACAAAATGGTGTTGATCTGTCAAACCAAAGGCATAGTTAACCATTATGGGTTGTATAGACATTTACGGACTGCAGCTGCAGGAGATTCATCTTGGAACGATTGACCCATCAAAATGACAATAGTTGCACTCTGGCATAATAATAAAAATATTAAAATATTAAATGTAAAATTCCTTGTTGGTAGAAGCAACCAGAAAACCTGCCTGAACGCAGCTGGCAAAATTTGGCTCTTTATCTCCAATTAAATCAACTTTCTTTGCAATACTGTCTACTAGTAGCACTCATTCAAAGAATGCAAAACATGTGTTTAAAAAGCTTTTATAAAAATCTGACCAGCATATAACACCAGTCAAGTGTTGTGTAGGCAGGAGCCCTTGGTGAATTACCCTGCATCTCCTATAGCCTAAGCCAGTGATGGCTAACCTTTTGGTTGTTGGGTGCCAAAAATATGAGGGTGAGTGAACGATATCAAACATGTGTGCCAACACCCATAATGCAAAACACCCCTCACATGTGCATGTGTGCACAACACCACCCATGCTCCCTTCCATGTGCAACACACTACTGGCCTCCAATCTGAGCTTGGTATTTCTTCCGGGGGGGGGGGGGTGGAGGAAATTTCACCCCCCAGATCCAGGAAAGCCTCCAGAGCATGGTGAGGATGAAAAACAGGCCCAATAGGCCTACTGAAACTTCTGGTAGACCCATTGGGCCTATTTTCGACCCTCTCTAGGCTCCGGAAGCTTTCCTGAAGCCTGAGGAGGGGAAAAATGGCCTCCATGGCCCTTTGGAAGGCCCAAAATCAGCTGGCCAGCACAAGAATGCGCACTGGAACTGACAGATCATGTGCCAACAGATATGGTTCTGCGTGCTACCTCTGGCACGCTTACCATAGGTTTGCCATCATGGCCCTAAGGAATGAAATGGTGGGGAAGTGTCTATAACAGTTCAAAATGGTCACTGAAAGCTAGACAGATGCCAACCATTAAGTGCACCAGCTCCCACACATTTAACAAAGTGTTCCAAATCATATCCATGTCAAAAGTTGTTTTGCCAAAACTTTAAAGCCAGAACAGAGGAGGATAACTTTAAGCTTTCTCAGGTATTGGCTAGAGATGGAGGTAACATCTTGCAGTGTACTTGGGAGTATATTTGTGCCATGGTTCAGGTGAAGAATACTATGTTGGAAAACTTGTGCAAAGATAAAATGGTTGTGGTTTTGGAATCTCATGATGCTGCAACCCTTCAGCTTTGTCTCAAATGTTGCCCAAATACAAATGAAATGACACCAGACATCAAAGGTTGGTTCCTACCAGTTCTAAGTGTCACGATTTTTAAAAGTCCGTTAGAACCTTATTGTGGAGGCAATGAATTAAGAGCTCCAAGCATTTGTTCAAAAACAAGATTTCTTTTATTTATAAAAGTGAAAATAAACAATCTGAGTAGACAAAAGAACAGAGCACCTTACATAATGGAGTCTTAAGGCAAAGAGAACAAAAGAACATGAAGGCGGAAATGACAAGGCAGGATGTTACATCAAAAATAGGAGGAGATTAATAAACGCACACATGTTAACTCTTTAATTACTAAATGTCTCTGAGGCTGGCAATATTCAGCATGACACTAACTGGTCCTTTAGATTGCTAGTAAACTGGTGGTGACATTACAGAGCCAGTTCTGTTGGTACCAGTCCGTGGGTGCTGCCATCTTGTTTATGGCTTCTGTGCCAGTGCAGAAGGTGAGTTTTTGGCACTGTGCATGGGAGGAAGCGAACCAACGGTGAGGTAAGGTAGAGCCCACCAGTGCTACCCATATACTTCATGGCTGAGCTTCTTAGCTTAACAATCATGCAGACACAATGAAATGTTAACAAAGAAATGAACACCACTATGTATGCACAGGCTGCCTTGACTTTATTATTTAATGTGTAAGTGGAATTAAAATCTTACTTTCTGACTTCCATCTCAGGAGGTTTCTGAATGTCATTCATCTTCACAATAGAACTCTGCACAAAACAATGTGCTTTCCATAGAAATAAGGGGAGAAAGGAAATCAAAACTAAAAAATTACTTTAAAAAAAATCTAAAGCTCTTCTCACCAAGTCAGGCAGCTAGTACTTAAATTTGTTTATTTGATTGATAGACAAAGAGAAAAATAAACAGGGTTTGGAGAAGCATGGTATAGTGTAAGTTTTAGTAAGCAACTAAATAAATAGCTATGCATTTGGATAATAATGTCTTAAACAGACACACAGCCAAGAAGATATTTCTATCTCTGAAATAGCTATATGAATTGTAGCTAAGATACTGTTCTTTACAGTTTTTATTAGTTTATAATATAAAATGCAAAAATTTGAAAACACATGGTATGAAGATTATGCTATCTAATCCTCATAGCTATAAATCATAAATTCCCTTTTTAAATTTTTTTACACAAAAAAATTCACAAGTGGGATCCAATCCACATTAAATGAGGCTAGTGTCTTTTCTCTATTCAAACAACACCTCTGTTTTTAAAAGAGTAACAACTGTTGAATTGTACATTAAAATTACACTTTTGTCCCTTTTTTTTCTTATCTGATGTGGCACAAGATATGAAAGGGATTCATGTGCTCTTTTTGCTGTTATTTGGAATTTTAGGCTTCATTATTAAGTTTTTTTTAGTAAAGATGATATTAATATTTCAACATAGCATCCGTTCATCCTTTTAAAGGTCAGGAAGCCACATTTTCCTCTTAGCCAAAACCATTTTGGGGGGGGAGGGGGTGTTAGGGTGCAAAGCCTAGCCTTTTTAGCAATTAAGAAACAGAGTATATTACGGAAACCTGCTTGAATATACTTTCAAGTTTTAAAAAAGAATCAAAATAGACTGGAAAGGGGAATAATATAACAGCACATAAATTTGCCACTTATGGAATGTTATCTAGAATCAATGTTTTCTATTGTTCAATTTTCACATGCAATAAATGTCTTTTATTGGTTCATCATTTGCTTATGTCATGTGATATATACTGAATATATGTATTTTATTTCTATTCCCTATAAAAGACATGACACACACACATCCGGCCCATATGCTTTTTGCTTTGTCTGAATTATTTGGTGATTTGTATTTTCAGGTGGGGGAAGAAGCTCAGTTTCAAACATAAAAGTCTCTCTCTAAATTCAGGGATCAAGTTCTTGTCAGCTCCAGGGCAGAGTTCTTTAGTTTCAAGGCAAAATGATTACTTTACATTGTTATAACACTACTGAAGCACAGTTAATTGAACAGTGTGGAAAATAACTTTGAATAACCCAACAACAAAGGGTATCTTTGCTCAAATGTGATGACCATTTCTTAGCTATATAATATTAACAAAATTGTTCCCGCTAACTTAGTTCTATCTGTATGAATGCCATTCTGGTAGAAAAATTGAATATTTACAATATTTGTTATCTCCCTTAAGATTGCACGTGCAAACATATTTGTGTATCTTTAATGTTTTTGTTCTTTCTTTATTTTCCTTTTGTTTCTTTTAACTTTTCCCTTAATGTTTTGTTTCTTGTAAAACATCTAAAAACAAAAGCAGCACCAGATGTAATAATTTTCAGAAAGAGATTTCTTTTCATCCTGCATCATCCCTTTCTGTTTCTCTTTTTATTTAGGCGGTAAAGCTGCAGGCAAAATCTTGTCATCGTTAATTATAAATTTTGTATTGTGCAGCATGTATGCAAATTGTCATCTCTAAACTTACAGTGTGGCTGGGATTCATCAAATAAAGCTTCTCCCAGCCAACACCAAATTTTGGAGGACAAGCTCCCTGGCATTGAGGTTATTGGAGTTAAACCTAGAGTAGAGTTTCAGCTACTATTTGTTTAAAAAAAGAGTCATCTCTTAAATGGGTATTTGATAGGTCATCTATATAATAATGCATCTGGTTGTTAAACATTTAAAGACAATGCTTGTTTAATTAACTCCAATGGTCAGGAACAATCCAGAAAATTTTGCTAATTTGCTATAGGCAAAGCAGAAAGAGAGATGGAAAACTGAAAACAAAGTTATTCGCTTCATAGAGGGGTATAAAAGGTCTTATACCCAACAGTTTGTGATTGTCTGAAACAACTGCAGGGTTATAGGTTCATCTCAATATAACTACAGTATAATAACTTGTATCTCCAAGGCATACCAACCTCTATCAAAAATTAGGAAAACTTACAAGAATCAAATTGTCATACATGGACTGAACTGGAAAAAATATGGGGAGAAGGGAAGGACCACATTAGATGAACAACAGACTATTAGGAATCACTGTATATAACCAAATCCCCAAAACCTACAAAGTCCACATTACCCAGAAGGTATGGCATTTCTCTATTATAGCCTCCACTGATCTGGAATAGCTTAGCTCCAAAAGCATATATTCCACAATCAACTACCCTACATCCCAATTTCCATGAGATCATTGCTATTCTTATTATTTTTAGTGCTACATTATATAAGATTAAAATGCAAATACTTGTTTATCTTACTCCTAATATAATTTTTTTGTTTATCTCTCTTTCAAAACTTAATTTATGTTAGGCACCTAGAGCTTCAAATAGTTGGATTCGTTTTGCAAATAGATAGAAAAATTCATTTTTGTATCTTGTATTAATAAGAGCCTGCATGGCCTTTTTGGTAAAGCTAGTAGGCTGGATAAAGATGGCATTGGGGTGGGGGTGGGGATCTAACGAACCAAAGAAGAAACCCAAGACATATTTCATTCTCCAGGGAAGGCAACCACTTTATCCTTTCATTTTTTGTAGACAAGCCAAAAATTCCTTCAGCACCTTCCACAACATTGGAATATAATATACTAACTTAACTGGTAGAACCATCATTGTAATATAGAGAGATCCTGAAAAGAGTATGACAAACTCTCTTCTTTCCATTTTATTTTACTTTCTTTTTCCTATTTATGTCCCATCTTTTCATTTCTTGAACTTTACAAGCACGTAACACTATAATTCATGGTAATCTAAGATAAAACTATGTCCATGTTGTTATCTTTAGGAGTCAAGAAGAGAGGCAAGGCATGTTGAGTTCCGAAACTGAAGAGACAGGAGACTGGTGGAGTAACTTCAGCTCTTTATTAGGTTACAGAGAGCAACTTCCAGCAGCAGTATATAAAAGGCAGGGGGTTTAAATAGGGAGCCAATCCAGCAGGGAACCAATCAGAATTTTACTGCTTTACTTCCCTGTTGGACTGAAGTGAAAACTTCGCAACTTCTTCAGGACATAACAAGGGGAACAAGAACCAAGCACAGAATCCATTCTTTTAGGCACTAAAAAGGAGAAAATGTGTCATGACAGTATTTGGCTGGCTTTGTCACTGTTTTTCATGCCAGACTTCCTGGATAAGCATTGATTACTTTAGTAAGACATAAATTACATACTTTATACAACCAGCCAAAAAAAAAAAGAGAAGAAGTCAGCATTTATACAAAAGTTAGAGGGATAACCCTCTCAGTTAAGCTAGTGGGCATTTCATCCAAGGACACCATTTAAGAAACTGAAGACACCAATTCATGTAAACATTTGACCAGTATTGGGTTCCTACCTCGATGGGGGGGTCGGTGCACCAGTAACTCCGGGTGACTAGGGGGCACGTGGGCTCCTTGGAGTGAGATTTGACTTCTGGGCATGTGCAGGAAATAAAATCTGAGAAGACACGCAGGTGCATGGGATTTCAATGATTTTTGGCAAATTTTTTGCTTCCGCGCATGCAAAAATTAGCTGAAATCTTGTGTGTCCATGCATCTTCTTGCGGGATTTGCTTCCTGTGCATGTGCAGAAGCCACACCCAATGGTCACCCGGAACTGCGTGCACATCAGCACTGGTAGTGGCAATAAATTGCAACCCCCATCTGCATTGTATGCCACCCCGAGTCTACGGAGATGGGCGGCATACAAATCTAATAAATAAATAAATACCGGTAAATAAATTTAATCTCTTGTAGATTATCCTATAAAGTCAAAAAGATTACGTCAGACTCCTTGAACTGTTCTGGAAAATATGAAATGATAAAGGTACGTAACCTCCATAAGAAACAGCCCTTTCTATCTTTAGCTAATTAACAGAAAAGGTTTTATATAAAAACAATTTGGAAGACCTTTATTTTGAAAGGTCCTTGCTTGTGAATTATCCATTAATCAAGATTTTGGCAGTCTTTCACCAAAATCAGAACATTTTTATAAATATTTTTATCATTAGGATTGCATATTTCCTATTCCAACTTCTAAAATCTAAATGAATTATTAATATTTAGAATTTCTGGACATTTCCTAAGTTGTTCTCAAAGATGATGGTGTGGGAATGAGGAGGACAGATACAATGCATAAGTCCTAAGTGATTATTAATTAAACCCCAAAGACAGGGCTTAATTTTTTTAATAATATGGAAGAAGAAGCAGAGTAACTATGAATCTCAGTATAATAGCATTGTTTTCATTTATCCCAGAGGAGGTGACAGCTAACATGCATTTTTCCATCATGAGAAAATGCAGTTACTAATTTTAAAAATAATATATGTACTTCTGCATAGGAAAGACTCAAGGGATCACTTCCTTTATACAAAGTGGAGCTGGTAAAACAAGAGACCTTGTATAAACAATTCCTGTATTATTGTTTTCAATGAAAAGAGGTGTTTGGTTTTGTTTTGGGTTTTTTAAAGAACCTGGGAGAAAGAAGAAAGGCACATTATGTGCTCTTGACTTCCTTTTTGGTCCAAGCAGCCAGACAGTAATAATATAATTACTGTAATTCCATGTAATACAATTAGGTCTCTCTGCAAAGCTGTTTCTTAAATGGCCTCAGTGTGAGATTTCCCCTTACTTTGAATTCCTATTTGCTGTAATCCTGACCATTATCTAACTCCTCCAGAAGCTACTATGTGATCTTTTTTCCCTTATTGCAAATCAAACTTTGCTCAATTTGGCCTTAAGAGATGCCTGGCAATTTTATCAACCTGGGGGGTGGGGTTGATTGTGAGCAACTATTGATAGCAACTCTGTCTGCGTTGTTTTCTTGAACTACAACCTTTTACAAAAGGCCAAGTAACAAAACTGACCTTTTCAATTTCAAATGTGCACCCCTGTCAGTGTCTACAAGGCTGAAAAATTAACCTAAAACACCTGTTCAAAGCTCCGGGATGTTATTGCGGTGCAGATCTTGCTAACTATTAAAAGCTGAATTATGAGTGGTTTGTGGGTGAAGACATAGTTGCTTTGCCCTTGGATTTAACTATCAGGGATTAAACAAAACAGCAAAGCAAAGTAAAGATCAGCTTTGTTGTGTTTTGAAAAGAAATGTCATCCTCTCATATTGAATTCAGAGTTCAAAGTCTATTTTTAATAGTCTGCCAGCTTACACTGTGGGCTTTGAAAAACCCATACAGTTAATAAATAAATAAATACACCATATAAATATTCTTTACATGACATATCAGCTCAAGGAACATTTTAAAAATTAAGTCTTTCTTTCTGCTACAATAAATTTACAGGGGAATAAAAAAGACACAAACCTTGACTTTATAGATTTTCAGATATATAGCTTATATTCCTGAATGCAGTTATCAGAACAGTGACATTTACCAAATCCAGATAAATATGGCAGGTGCTATAGAGCTTAAATTATATCTTCATTGGCTTTGCAGTGTATCAGCACAAACATGAAGTGTTGTTTTGTATGATTTCCTTCAAGGGTAATCTGTTTCATTGAGTAAGCTAGAGAAATATTAGGGCTTCTCGAATGGGGACCATGAAAGGAAGGCCGTTGAGGGTCAGTGAGGTACATAATCTTTCTCCAGAACTAGTACAGGGAAATTAATAGGATTTGGGGAGAACTCACTTACAGCCTCTTTAAATTAAAGGCAGCAAAAGGAATAAGAAATAAAAAGCAAAGACCAAATACTCCCCCCTCCGCCCCCCGAAAAACCTTCAAATGCTAAGCCCAGCCCAGTCAGGAGTATTTTTTGCCAATCTTCTTTCTTGGTTAAACAAATTCTCTTTAAGGATCTATTTGAAAAGTGCGGAGTATAATGGAGCAGTATTTTTCTTTCTCTCTCTTTTAAAATAAAGTTTATTAATTTTTCATTTTTAAAAAACAAAACAAAACAAAATCATAAAAATATAGTAAGTATCTCTGCATTGGTACATTCTTGCATATTTTTCTTTTGAGTTTAGTTACATTTTGTAAACTTATATACAGAGCAATATTTTTCAACTTCAGCAACTTCAAGAAGCATGGACATCAACCCCAGGGGTGGGCTGCTGCCTGGATGGGGGGTGGGGACACAGTTGGGTAGCAAAAATGGAGCTCCACCCCAGGGCACCCAATTGCACTAAAAGATGTTGAAAGAAAATGCAGGGCATCCTGCATAAGCCACGCTCACAGTGTGGTAGTAAAAATTTTGGTAGCCCTTCACTGATCAACCCCAAGGATTTCCCAGCCAGTTAACACAAGTCCCTTTGTTCCAGGAAAACCCTCAGTATTAAAAAGCATTAGTTTTATTTGTTTGTTAAATTTATTTGCTGGCTTACAACAATGAAAAGGAAGAAATGAAAAGAGTGTAAACACAAGTCAAATAATAGAACAATGAAATAAACAATGAAAAAATAACATGAGAATAGATCAATATGATAGCAAAAGTTGGGTGGGTGGAGAGCATAGAGCATGGGTGTCAAACATGATCATGCCACGTGATATACCAAGACATGTTGTGATGTTTTTGCCTCTGTGGAGCCAGGGTGGGCATGACCTGTGTGTGATGCATCTAGGTCACAAGCTGCCTGTTTGACACCCCTGGCATAGAGCAAGACGGGGAAAGGAAGTCTGCCATCAATCCAGCAGTTACCTTCAGTGTGGAATTCCCCCATTTGGAGCCCAGGCCAATCAACAGACACAGTTATTTAGGCTCTTGCAAATGGGTAGGAAGATGGGAGCAATTTGACCCTTACCTTAGAGCAGATGTGAGGAATGGTGGCCCCTTTATGACTTATGGACTTCAACTTCATGGCTGGCTTAGGAATTCTGAGAGTTGAAGTGCATAAGTCATAAAGGGCCATCATTTTCCACCTCTGCCTTAGAAGGTAACATATTCTAAAGAGTGAGCATAGAAACATAGAAACATAGAAGTCTGACGGCAGAAAAAGTCCTCATGGTCCATCTAGTCTGCCCTTATACTATTTTCTGTATTTTATCTTAGGATGGATATATGTTTATCCCAGGCATGTTTAAATTCAGTTACTGTGGATTTATCTACAACTTCTGCTGGAAGTTTGTTCCAAGGATCTACTACTCTTTCAGTAAAATAATATTTTCTCATGTTGGTTTTGATCTTTTCCCCCCAACTAACTTCAGCATATTTTACCAACACAAAAATTGTAAACACCTGGAAATTTCTGTAGTTACCTGCTCTGCCCTGGTGCCGGCCCCAATAATTAGATGCACACAAATTGTCTAATTAATAAAAGGAGGTGATATATACAAAAGTCCCAATATTGTAATTCTTTTAAGAGTCTTTTCAGAGAAGAGAAGAAAATCTAGCAAAGTGTTATCAGTTGGCTAAAATCCCAGAGCGAAGATAAACCCGGTAAATAATTACCAGCTGTAGCTAGACTTCTCAGATGAAGTTCTCAGAAATTAACTGGGAGACCAAAGCTCATTAGCAAAACCAAGAATGTGCCTTTTTAAAATCCAAACTGAATGCAAGAGGCAAGACTATTCCTCAATGAACGATGATGTTTTTCTGCAACAAGGTGGAGCATGTCTTACCCTTAAATAGTGTGAGGGTGTGACCCAATTACCCAGCAGCACTACTTATGAGTGACTATTTCCCAGCCAACCATTTGTGCCTTTTCCATGATCTCCGAACTCTAGCATCCAGAAAAACTCCTCCTCTTCCCCTGAGTCACTCAACCCTGCTAACTCATTGCTGATAGGAAGCGCTGAAGACCCTGGCTATTGTTCCAACCCTGACCCCTCATCACTGTCACTGTCACCCTCAGGCACCAGGAATACAGGATGCCTGCCTCGCCCCTTCACCCTCTCTGCATCCTCGGAGTCCATAACTATTTGTGCAGGACGTGAGTGAACCATCACAGTTACCTATTGTATACAGTGATCCCTCATTTATCACGAGTGTTACGTTCCAGGACCACCTGCGATAAAGGAAAATCCACGAAGTAGGGGCGCTATATTTATTTTATACACTATTTCAAGGCTTTATAAACCCTCCCCCACATTTTTACGCTGCATAAACCTTTCCCATTTCCTTAATAACCGTTCCCACACTGTTCTGTGCATGTATTGTACCTTTACACTTACTGTAAAATGCTTTGAATTTCTAAACCTACACAATGAAATGATGCTCCACATGAAATGGTCGACTGTAGGAGCAGACTCAGAGATGGGGAAGCTGTGCACAGACAAAAAGTAAACAATGTGCTACTGTACTGAGCCAATCAGGCTCTGGGATACAAAGCAGCACTCTCTGGTTGGTCACTTCTCCATCAATTAACCAATCTTGTGTTGTTTACAATCTTATGTAGGCAAGTAGCGTCTCAGATCGAGATCCGCAGAAAACCTGCGAAATAGTGAAAATTTGCGATATATTTTTTCCATTAATATTTTATGAAATCCCACGATGCACCAAGTCCACGAAAGGTGAACCACAAAGTGGCGAGGGATCACTGTATATCATCATGACTTTACAGATACTTTTTTATGCATGGGCAAGATGAACCATAAGCAGCATACTAGATTATTTAGAAGTTGAAGAAATATGAAATAATTAATGTATGCACTTGAAGCTCTTCATGTATATAGCACCTATGGTTCTTCAACTGTAGTATAAAAGTTTACTTATAGCAGTGCGCAGGATGCTTAACTAAACTCTGGAGTTCCCTAATAAGGTATTTTCAAACTGCTTTTTTTCTTTGTGTCCTGACTGAATATAAAAAATAACCTCACCACTAGCGGAGAAGGGGTATAAGCTCTTATGGATTTTTCTCCAACATGCTCCCATAACAAAATCAATCAATATCTATTTCTTCCTACTCCAAATTGAAAGAGAAATGGCTGTGTGAATGTGTGTTTTACTTGTGCCCTAGCACTGTCATTTGTTTTGACCTGTAAGCAAGGATGGTCTTGTAAGCTAAGCTTTATAACTTGGCTGACTTCTGTGCAGAGAAAGGAACCCCATTTCACTGGATTTTCCCAGTTTTGCTCTATAAAATCTGCTTCAGGTTTTTCTTAGTAGTATAAAGGTTGTAATATTTACTTGATATACCAGTTTGAAATCCAGCCTATTTATTATTATTAATATTACTTTTCATTCTCTGAATTTTCTAGTTTTCAACTGGACTTTTCCTTCCTTTTTAAATAAGTTCACCAGTGCTCTGTTTCATTGACTTTCTGGTAATTTCAAACACGAAGATAACAGAGAAAAGCTTCTACCTCTAATAATTAGACAAATAATAACACGGAGCACCACTGGTATTTTTAAAAAGCCACTAACGTGAGTAGCTCAGTAAAAAAAAAAGTAGTACAGTGTTCCCTTGATTTTCGCGGGGGATGCGTTCCGAGACCGCCCGCGAAAGTCGAATTTCCGCGAAGTAGAGATGCGGAAGTAAATACACTATTTTTGGCTATGAACAGTATCACAAGCCTTCCCTTAACACTTTAAACCCCCACAATTACCATTCCCCATTCCCTTAACAACCATTTAGATTATTACTCACCATGTTTATTTATTAAAGTTTATTAGAAAAAATATTTATTAAAGGCGGATGAAAGTTTGGCGATTACGTATGATGTCATCGGGCAGGAAAAACCGTGTTATAGGGAAAAAACAGCAAAGTATTTTTTAATTAATATTTTTGAAAAAACCTGGTATAGCCGTTTCGCGAAGTTCGAACCCGCGAAAATCGAGGGACCACTGTAATTGAAAAAACCCTTCTTGCTGGATTTTTAACCATGAGATTCTTCCTGTCAAGGATTAATAACCATTACATTGCTGAGAAAATAAATTCTGGCACAGAAACTTGGGTAGGCATTCTGTCATGGCATTGATGAACTCTAGGAACCAGCAGAAGCAGACATTTCTTAAAACATGACTATGTAAATCTTTCGATAAGTTGGAATTTGAGTGAATGTAACAGATGTAGATGTAGTAGAATGTAACAGACTGTGTTTCTTTTAAAGATCAATTGCCGAGCTTAGTCAAAAGAAAAAAAATAATATTTCAACTGCAGAAGGTAATGAGCTATGCCAGGGACCCATTCATATTTCAAGCTTATTCGGCATATTGCAAAAGAAATGAACATGGTACGCATGAACTCTGCTTTGGCTTTTGTTGCATGATATGATTATTCAGTGGATAAAGAACAGTTTCTTAGTTAAGCCAACCCTCACATCAAGATATCGACTCTTTGAAGCACGGGTGTCAAACTCACGTTGTCATGACAGCATCACGTGACATATTAGGACTTCCCCCCCTTTCCTAAACTGGCCGTAGGCATGGATAGCACATGACACCTCCATCCCATCAGCTGGGAGTTTGACAGCCCTGCTCTAAAGTATTTTTATAAACTGGGAAAGTGATGGAAAAGTCTGAAATATTCCAAACATAGGAGATTCCTAACCAAGTTCCTATGTAAGCATTTTGGCACAGATCCCGACGGCCAATTTATTTATTCATCCATTCATCCATCCATCCATCCATCCATCCATCTATTTATTTATTTATTTATTTATTTATCTATTTATCTATTTATTTATTTAGTCCAATACACAATAATATACAATGAAGCTTAGAGAGATATAGTAGAGAAGATATATGAGATATAGGAGAGACTATAGGACAGGGGACGGAAGGCACTCTAGTGCGCTTATGTACTTTTAGAACCCGAAACTATATTCTGAGAAATAAGCTCCAAGGGGAAAGTAATAAGAAACACTTTATGTCATTAAGTTTTCAAAATATCCCTGTGTTTGAAAACACAATGTTGGATGGGATCAGCAAGCTCTGTAAAATAATTATCTTTAAAATAACAGTTTTCACAAGGATGCATTTTTCACCTCCATTCACACATTCACATCCATAATTTATGTCAATATACCATTCATCAGGGACAATCCTTGAAAACAATATGCAGTTTTAAAAATCAGTAAACAACTTTTTATGGGAAAATAATGTAATTAGAGGAATATGGCTCTCTCTGAAATGCCCCTGTCACATACAGCTTCCTTTTCATCACAAGCTGCAAAACCGGGAATTTGAGGCAGAAGAATTTTGATAGTCCTCGGCAATCAGTTTGAATTGTAATTTGTACTAGTCAAGGTGTTTCATTTTCACATTTACTTTAAAAGAAATAGATCTGGCAGCCTTTCCAGGAGAGAAAATAAGTTCCATTGAACTCCTGTCTCTCGGATCCAGTTGGATTCACTCTTTATAAAGCTATTTAGATAAGATTCACCCAATAGCAAATGCACTCTGACAAGCATCCTGTATAAGAAAAGAGCCAATTACTGAGTTTCCAGAATGCACATTGCTGGGTGAAATGATACAGATAACTCAACACATCTGTCAGACTCTTATTCTTACTCCGACAGTCATAAGGATATTACAGGAAATCTTTGTAGAGAAGTTTATCTCATAAAGCCCTGGCTGACAGATACTCTGAAGTGTTAATTTGTTCTTTCCCTGCTGCTGAATTAAACTATAGGTCCAAATATGTATACCAGCGGTCGGGGTGGATGCTTGCGCATGTGCATAAGCAAAAAACAAGATGGCACCATCTATGGCACCACTGAGAGAACCAGGTCAGGATGTGGTAGGCCTGGGTCGCTGCTGGCTCCAGCAACTCAGACCACCAAGTTGCTACTGGTTCTATAGAACTGGTCTGAACTGGGAAGAACACACCTCTGCCAGCGGTGGGTTGCTCCTGATTCAGCCTGGTTCTGTGAACCAATTGCAGCAGCAGGCTCCACCCACCCTCCTGGGATGTTTCTGTGCATGTGGTAGCAATGGGTTTTAGAACCCACTATAAATGTTTACTTATGGTTTTTATTAAGTCTGGGAGAAAGCTGCCAGTCCCCTTTCAAAGGTTAAAAAACCTTGAAAGCAAACAATGCTTCTTTGTTTCTGAGGCTATAGATGTCTGAAGAGCAGGAAAATGTACATACATTATTTGCATCTGACATTTAGTCAAGCAGAGATTATATGTCCAAAGATTGAGACTCTTCTAATTCTAAATTCAACAAATCTCCATGCTTCTCAGCTTGAAAGAAAACTAGAAGGAAAAGCTCAAATTCATATTCTGTATCACTTCCAGTTTGTGAAGTGATCTTTTACTTTTTTTCCTGATTAAAGGTTTCAAATTATTGTTTACTGGACTTTGTGTATAAAACTTTGATCGTTGGGTAATTAGTTAGCATTTTTGCTAATTAATGCCCATCTACCATCTTGTATAGAGATGTAAATAATATAAATTTGCCACAGATGATACATACGATCCTATTCTAAAAGCAACATATACAGTGATCTCTCGATTAGCGCGGGGGTTACGTTCCAAGACCTCCCGCGCTAACCGATTTCCGCGTTATACTGGATGCGGAAGTAAAAACCACCATCTGCGCATGTGCGCCATTTTTTCATGGCCGCACATGCGCAGATGGTGGAGTTTGCGTGTGGGCGGCGGGGAAGACCAAGGGAAGGTTCCTTCAGCCGCCCAACAGCTGATCTGCTCCGCAGCGCGGAAGCAGCGAGGATCCGAAGATGGGGTTTCCCCGTTGCCGCGCTGCGGAGCGGATCAGGTGTTGGGCGGCTGAAGGAACCTTCCCTTGGTCTTCCCGCCGCCCAGGCAAAGGGGAAACCCCTGGGCGGCGCTGGGGCCATGCGGAGCCGCTCATCTAGGGGGGCGTGGACCGGCAAGGTGCCCTCCGCTCTCTCTCTTTCTCTCCCTGTTACCGGTGTGGTATAAGAGAGAGAAAGAAAGAGAAAGGAGGGCGACTTGCCAGTCCACGCCTCCCTGGATGAGCGGCCCCGCATGGCCCCAGCGCCGGACTCCGTTGCCGAACGCCGAAACCGGAAGGGGCGAGGTGGGGGGGGGGAGAACGGGAGGCTCAGCATTCCGTCAGTCGCAGCGCTGGCTGTCAACTTTTCTTTTTAGCACTGGGGAGGTAAGTCAGCTCCTGCCCAGTTTTAAAAAGAAAAGTTGACAGCCAGCGCTGCAGCTGACGGAATGCTGAGCTTCCCGTTCTCTCTCCGCCCCCTCGCCCCTTCGCCCCCCTGTGTTCCTAGGAGAAGTGCTGGTGAGGAGCAGAAGGTCTGTCTTGCCTCAATCCCCAGCACTTCTCCTAGGAACACAGGGAGGTGAAGGGGTGAGGGGGTGAGAGAAAACGGGAGGCTCAGGAAGGGAGCTCGGGAAGGAGCCCACGGTCAGTCGGCTGCGGGCGGGAGGAAGGCGATTGTTCCGCTGCCGCCAGCATGGCCTGGCTGGCAGCGGAAGATGTAACGGAGCCCACGGGGGATTCGCCTTCCTCCCACCCGCAGCCGAGACTGATCGTGGGCTCCTTCGCAACCTCGGAGAGCTTCCAGGGCATGAAAGCTCACGAAAACCAGGAAGCTCTCCGAGGTTGCGAAGGAGCCCACGATCAGTCGGCTGCGGGCGGCAGGAAAGTGAATGCCACAGGGCTGGGCTCGGCTCCCCCCTCGGCTCCCCCCCTTACCAGCCCCGCCGCGGAAGGCTCCATTCTGTTCCCTGCCGGCCCGATTGAGCGGCCGGCGCCCCCTCCTCGGTGTCCCCGGCACCCAGCGTCCCCACGCCGCCTCCACCTCCCGGTAATGCGCCCGACCTCTGCCTCTCTCTTTCTCTCTCATATACCACGCCGGCAACAGGGAGAGAAAGAGAGAGAGAACTAGCGTGGACTTATTTTTTATTTTTTAATATTTTATTTTAATATTTTATTTTTTTAATTAATATTTTTTGAAAAACCGTGTTGCAGCGTTTCGCACTAATCGAGACCGTGCTAATCGAGGGATCACTGTATATAATGGTAATTTCATTGCACCATCTATCAGCCAGATAAGACTTTCTTGTGATGACCTGGAACAAGGCACAAAGGCAATACAAACAGCTTATAGTTCAAACTGTCCTTTAACTTTCAACTTTCCCCCAAACATTCCCATATTTATGGCAAATGTCAGAGCAAAGTGCTCTTACACACAGAGAGAACAGCCTCTGGCTGCAAGTAGTCCAGCAAAATACGATTAGCACAACAGCTTTAAATCAAAAAGTCCATTGAGGCAAAGGAACAAGGCAATGGATTCATAAAGCAAGGAACAAGACAATGAGTCCATGAAGCAATGGATAAGGCAATAGGTCCACAAAGCAAGGTACAAGGCAAGAAGTCCTGCAAACTCCAGCCATCGGCCATAGCATACAAAACTCCACAAAGTCAATGTTTGTTCCCAACAAACGCCCTTCCCCAGAGCATCTCCTTAAGTCTCAGTCCCCATGTATGCCTTGTGAAGAGAAGTGCAGGGCACTCTCCTCCCTAGTCATCAGGTCAGTCTATGCTGCTTTGCCTCCTCTCCACTTCCCTGCTCAAGGATCAGGAGAGAGCGATCATCACCTGAGCTCTGTCACTCCTCATTTCTACTGCCTGCCCTCACGTAATCGTCCTGCCTCCATTCCACCCTGCTGCCAAGCCATCCCAAGCTTGAGGGGCCTGGGGAGGAGCAGGATAGCTTGCCAGCTCCTCCTGTTCCTCTTCATGTTCCTCTGAAGCTAACAAGGCTGCCCCCTTGATCTCCATCGGTCTCAGCTCTGGCTTGTCCTCCTCCACAGATTCAGATTCCAATGAGGACATGACACTTTCTTAGCTTATACAGATAAAATTTGCTTTGCTCCCAAATTGTAATGGTATGTGGGAATGACCGTCAGAAATGGGAGGAAGTGCTACAGCCAAGGAAACTGTCAAAAGGTATTTCAGCCCACAGTAACAGAATGGGCATAGGAAGCATTTCAGCGGGAACTGTGAGAACTGGGCATGGATAGCTTAGAGAAAAGGAGGGCCAGAGCGGACATGATAGCAGTCTACAGGTATACGAGGGGTTGCCACAGAGAGGAGGGGATCACTTTATTCTCCAGGGCACCAGAGGGCTGGATGAGGAACAACGGCTGGAAGCTGACCAAGGAGAGATTCAACCTGGAAATAAGGAAGAACTTCCTGATGGTCAGAACGATCAACCAGTGGAACAACCTACCAGCGGACGTTGTGAACTCCAATACTCTGGACATTTTTAAGAGGAAATTGGACTGCCATTTGGCTGGGATGTTATAGGGTTCCTGCTTAGGCAGGGGGTTGGACTTGATGACCCGCATGGTCCCTTCCAACTCTAACAATAAATAAAAATAATAATTAAAAAAACAGACACTAATTTTTTGGACTGTAAAAGCAAGGGCAGAGAACAGTTTCTTCAGACCTGCAAGATTCTGTTACTGCAACCTTACAATAAAGGTGGTACAGCATGGGTACTCATGATTTGTGCTTCTTGTCTGGGCTACCCGACAAAGGACTCAAACTAGTACACAAATTAAATTTATTATCTCCCATAAACACCTTCACAAAAAAGGACTAAAATAGTTACTATTGCTTTTCAGAAAAGATACGGATTCTGGCAAAACGGCCAAAGAAGTAAATTCATAACTTAAAATCAAGTGTGTTCATAATTTCTAGGTACATAATGAGTCCCCTGAGTTTGATCTAATTTACTTTAATATTTAGGACATTCAAACTGAAATCCATTGCAAATTAATTCATGTTTTCTATGCTTCAACGATTAGCATGATTAAGCAGCTAAACTTCATTATTTTCCTTTTGATGGTATAAGCCATATATATTTTGTAAAGTCATCCCAACTATAACAATTCAGAAGCATCTCTAGCTTAGTATAGAATCTAGATCCATTATGTTGGCTAATTTGGAAAGTTGTTGCTTCATTTCTAGCTTTACTCTATTAGAAACTGAAATGATTGATTTAGATAGATGACACTTCCACTTATATTTCCTTTTTCCTTTTTTAACACTGTTGCCTCGTTCAACTATTAATAGAAAGAAGCAATATGAGCAGTTTCCAATTTTGCTGAATTCCATGTTTATAAGTTCTAGCATCTATTGCAGTGTCTCTCCATTCTACTAACTTCAAGAAATGTGGGTTTTAACTCCCATTCTCCAGCAAGCATGCATGGCAGTGCACACATCTTAAAGATCCCAAAGTTAAGAAACCCTGATATATTTCAAGGGTCTCCAAACCTTTCTTTCTTTCTTTCTTTCTTTCTTCCTTCCTTCCTTCCTTCATTCATTCATTCATTCATTTATTTATTTAGTCCAATACACAATTAGGGTTTTAGTGGGTATATATCCATATACACATAGTAAAATACATGATGAAGGTTATAGAGGAGATATTCATAGTAAAATATATCTAAGAAATAATAGAAAAGAAGGTATAGTAATAGAACATATCAATGAAAGAATAGAAGAATAGATATAGGAATAGAAGAAAGGTATAGGAGATATAGGAGAGCAATAGGAGAGGGGACGGAAGGCACTCTAGTGCACTTGTACTCGCCCCTTACTGACCTCTTAGGAATCTGGAGAGGTCAACCGTAGATAATCTAAGGGTAAAGTGTTGGGGGTTTGGGGATGACACTATGGAGTCCGGTAATGAGTTCCATGCTTCGACAACTCGGTTACTGAAATCATATTTTTTACAGTCAAGTTTGGAGCGGTTAATATTAAGTTTAAATCTGTTGTGTGCTCTTGTGTTATTGTGGTTGAAGCTGAAGTAGTCGCCGACAGGCAGGATGTTGCAGCATATGATCTTGTGGCCAATACTTAGATCTTGTTTAAGGCGCCTTAGTTCTAAACTTTCTAGGCACAGGATTGAAAGTCTAGTCTCGTAGGATATTCTATTTCGAATGGAGGAGTGAAGGACTCTTCTAGTAAAGTATCTTTGGACATTTTCAAGGGTGTTAATGTCTCAGATGCGATGTGGGTTCCAAACAGATGACCTTACCTGGCAATGGTAAGACTTGTTGACTTGAACTACCAGAATTCTCCAGCCAGCATGTTAGTAAGTTGCCAAGTATGAAGACCTCTCATCCACAGGAAACATGGCAGATGGGGGAGGATTCTCGAAGTCATAGTTCAGGAATAGCGGGGCTACTATAAGTGGTCTGGCTTGCAACAAACAATTTTTCAAGATTCTATTCAAACAGATTAAAAAGGGTTTCCCCCCATGGATCATTTACAAAATATTAAAACTACCAGTAAACAAAAGTTTATTTCATCAAGTGATATTCCAAATAATACCCATATATTGTGCTATTTGGTCTACTGGTTCTTAAATGCTTAATGGATCTGCCTTTTTTTTCTGTTCAGAATCCTATCCAGGTATCCAATATTACAAACTCAATCTCAACCCTGATAAGACGGAGTGGCTGTGGGTGTTGCCTCCCAAGGACAATTCCATCTGTCCGTCCATCACCCTGGGGGGGGAGGGAATTACTGACCCCCTCAGAGACGGTCCACAACTTGGGCATCCTCCTCGATCCACAGCTTACATTAGAAAACCATCTTTCAACTGTGGCAAGGGGGGCGTTTGCCCAGGTTCACCTGGTGCACCAGTTGCGGCCCTATCTGGACCGAGACTCACTGCTCACAGTCACTCATGCCCTCATCACCTTGAGATTCGACTACTGTAATGCTCTCTACATGGGGCTACCTCTGAAAAGTGTTCGGAAACTTCAGATCGTGCAGAATGCAGCTGCGAGAGCAATCATGGGCTTCCCTAAGTATGCCCATGTTAAACCAACACTCTGCAGTCTGCATTGGTTGCCGATCAGTTTCCGGTAACAATTCAAAGTGTTGGTTATGACCTATAAAACCCTTCATGGCATCGGGCCAGAATACCTCCGGGACCATCTTCTGCCGCACGAATCCCACGACCAGTTAGGTCCCACAGAGTCAGCCTTCTCCGTGTCCCATCGACTAAACAATGTCGTTTGGCGGGACCCAGGGGAAGAGCCTTCTCTGTGGCGGCCCCGACCCTCTGGAACCAGCTCCCTCCAGAGATTAGAATTGCCCCCACGCTCCTTGCCTTTTGCAAGCTTCTTAAAACCCATCTCTGTCATCAGGCATGGGGGAATTGAGATATTCCTTTCCCCCCGGGCCTATACAAGTTATGCATGGTATGTTTGTGTGTATGTTTTGTTTTTTAATATGGGGTTTTAAAATGATTTTTAAATTATTGGATTTGTAATATATTGTTTCTATTGTTGCTGTGAGCCGCCCTGAGTCTGCGGAGTGGGGCGGCATACAAATCTAATACATAAATTAATTAATTAATTAATTAATTAATAATACAGATATTTTAATGGCATTTTGTAGATAGCACCACATTGTATATAATACCTATGTAATGTAAACTAACTGGATCTGCTTAAACACGGCAGGGGTCCAAACAGAATTTCCACTATATCCGATCTTTCTTTTTATTTGTATAGTTTGTATTTTGGAATTGCCACCTTCTATCAAATTTCCTGCAATTCAATTGAACTAAACTTATAATTAAGACTTCTAAATTAATTATGCAGCAAGCAGATAATCATCAGGCAAAAGTTTATTTCCAACAGATTATTGTATTAGGAAAACCTGCACATTTCCCCCTTCTTTGTTTCCTCAACAGATGAAAGCACAGGAGGCTTTTTCAGAAGTTAGAGTCATTATTTTTGCACTTTGTTGCACAACTGTTTATTTTTCATGCTGCGTTAAAATACACATATTTTCCAATTATTACCTGAAAAGGAAATAAATTGGAAAATATACAAGTAACATAAAGGGGGAAAAAAGACTATACTGCTGCAACTTCTGTCCTATTTACTGTAATCTGCAAATGGTACTTTGCCCTTCAGAAAACATACTAAAAACACAAAAACCCTAGAGTCAAATAAAACATCCCTAAACAAGTTTATTTTTATTTTTAATTCTCCTTGTTCTTCACTCTATTAGTAAACCTCTTTCTTCTCTACAGATTTCTCTGTTTCTCCCCCATTTCATTCCACAAACACTAAATGTGTTATCAATATTTGATGCCTAGCAATGCTGACTTAGGGGTTTATAACTGATAACCTTATAAAACACTTTCTGCAATGATTAGATTGGAGGTTATTGTGGACTCTGTTTTAACCTATGCTTGAAACAGAGGTGCTTGGAAGATGAGGTTATGTGATGCTGAGTATCTTTGCTTGCTTTGTACCAGTGGCGGGTTGCACTTACCTGTAAACCAGTGCGCTACATGTGAATCCTATTGATTGGGGTGCATCTACATGTGCGTCCCTCACATGATTTTGCTTCCATGCATGCATAGAAAGCAAATATACACTGAAATATCACAGGGGGAAGGTTACATGCGGAAGCAAAAAATCACCCAAATTGTGTGCGCAAGAGCATTCCCTCATGAGATTTTGCTTCTGTGCATGCACAGGAAGCAAAAAAGTTGAACAATTCAAGAAAAAAATGGCACCACCCGACGGACTGGCAAAGGTATAGTCACAAGTAAATTGCACAATTTGGCGGCCGTTACCGGAATGGAGTCGCCTACTGCACTGGTAGGAATCCACCACTACTTTGTACATAATAATGTTATGACAGATTTTATGTTTATGCTGTTTTATTTATTTTTAGCCATATGTTTTCCCCATTTTGTCTGCTGTCAGGTTCCAGGAGTCTGGAGGTATATGAAAATGAGAAATAATTACATTAATTAAAGAATGTGATCCAGTTTAGCAATCAGCAATATAAAAATTTCAGGTGGGAAAGCATTCATAAATTCCCAAAATATACTACATTCCTGAATCTCTTTCTCACTTTGAGTTCCAAATTCTTCTATCCGATGTGTTTCTAAGATGACTTCTACCAGATGACCAAAATATTGTGCACATTTAGCTATATTTTAGATCTATGTTTTTGAGTGCTTGACTGTGAGAGAAAGAAAGCATAATGAATTTTAAAAGTTTAACACATCTAGTTACATATTTATTTGCATCCTTCTGAAAGGTTTTTATCAGAGTTTCTTTAAGTGTAAAATGTAGAAGCATAACTTCCTCTGTCTCTTACTTCCATAAGTCTACATGATACCATACAAGATTCCATACAAAATAAGAGTCCTTTTTGTATCGGAAGCAGATTTGTTTGGCCACTCTTCCTTCCCTTCCCGTCCTTTCCCATTCTTTAAGCCCCTGCTGTACCAGTTTATCACCACCTCTGAAATGTCTTGTCTATCCCTCACTGAGAAGACCAAAGAGGACAATAGCTGCAAAATACAAGCAGTTTAGAGCAGGGTAGAAAATCAGTTGCATCTCATAACTTACAAAAGAAGCATGAGGATAATGACAGAAAGGACTCTGTAATGATGTCATTCCTCAATGCGATATGGCAGTAATGAGGATGCATAGACATGCGCTGCTGGGAGAGTGCCCAATAATGGCATTTGCCTTGAGGCACCAAATCACTGCATGCCAGCAGCAGTCTAATGCACAAAGAATCACAGTCCCAAAGATAATAGCTTTGAAGTAGGTTTCCTGTGGCCAAGAAACCTACACTGATATTAGAATAGGCCTCTCCATGCAGTTCCTAAAGAACAGCATGCCTTCTGTTTCTGAACAACATGAGGCAAGAAAGCTCTAGTTGCCTGCTGACTAAGGCAAAGAAAGGTAGTTGTCTTTGCCTTGTTTCCCAAAGAAAGTTACTATGATTTCAAAGGCTGTCACTGTTGCTTCTTTTTTTAAGCATCTCAGTTAAGAAGGTGAATTGCAAGGAACCTGGAGTTCCTATATATTCAATGCTTCACCTGGAGAGATAAGTAGCAATGCACAGGATGAATCTCTGCTTTCCCTAAAATTGTGATGAGCACCTGACATGGTTTTCTTTGCCTTGATATGGAAATAAAGCAATAGAAGGCTTCTGCTGGGATATAGAACCACAGAGAAAATCAGATTTTTAAAACTTTACATATAGATAGATGGATAGATGGATAGATGGATAGATGGATAGATGGATAGATGGATAGATGGATAGATGGATAGATGGATAGATGGATAGATGGATAGATGGATAGATGGATAGATGGATAGATGGATAGATGGATAGATGGATAGATGGATAGATGGATAGATGGATAGATGGATAGATGGATAGATGGATAGAAGGATAGATGGATAGATGATAGATGGATAGATGGATAGATGGATGGATATAGATATACGGTAGATATACAATACATACATACATACATACATACATACATACATACATACATACATACACACACACACACACACACACACTAGATATACCACAAGTCAGGCCCGTTTGATAATATAATATAGAAATTAAACATTTTCTTCTAACTGCTTCTTGTTTAAGAAATAACCTTTAGGAGCACTTTGGTTCAAGTGTTTGGAACACTGGGCAGGAGGTCAGCAAGCCTGTGTTCAAGACCTGAGAGCTGCTGCAGGATGGGGTTGAGCTCTCATCCTTCACTCCAGCTTCTCTCAGGGACATGAAAGGAACCCTCAACTGGGCATCTCCATGGCAATGGTGATGACACTGACTAATCTTTTCAAACCAGAAGCACCTTAGTGTTTCTGACACAACTGCAACAAGCAATAGATGACTGTTGAGCATTCTTAAGTACAGTAACATTTTATCTGAAAAAAATAATAATGAATACATTGTGATTGGCCTAGGCCAGGGGTCTCCAACCTTAGCAAATTTAAGACTTGTGGACTTCAACTCCCAGAGTTGAATTCTGGGATTTAAAGTCCACAAGTCTTAGTTGCCAAAGTTGGAGACCCCTGGCCTAGGAAATCTATGGCATTCTTTCTCTCTTTTTCTTAACACTGGTCCAGTTTTCTTTCTCATTATCATATGATCCTGGTGTTTTCTGGAGTGCGGTGATCTTGAGTTCAAAATCCCTCATATAGAGAGGACTGGATCAGTATGAAATACTGAAATCCAAGCGAACTGGATTCTAAGAAGACAATAAAGAGGAATAAGGAAGCCAAGAATAAGAATATTCCCAAATCTTTTCTACATCCCAATATAAACAAACATTTAAATCAGATCAAAAGCTGATACAAATAAATTTCCATTTGTTATGACAATAAACAAATACTTTAAAGAAAAAAAACCTGAGAAAAGTCAAGAAGATCATTTCATTTCTGCTCAGAAAATTTGCAGCTCAAGTCCAGTGCTTTGCTGGTTGATAGCTTTTTCTGAGAGTTTTTCTGTAATATAGGTTTGTTTTATTTATTTACAAGCCACTTGCTCGTGTATATGGGAGGCAATGAGGCATATAAAGTGCTGACAGGGGGACCTCAGTTGTAGTTCTGACTTAGGCATAAAAGCCATAAAGGGCCTTGTGCCAGTCACCTTCTCTCAGCCACAGATGGTGAAATTAGAAAGCATCTATCAATCCAAAATAGACCAGCAGGATAAATTATGCTCAAAACTTTCAATAAAGAAGCCTTAATCCTACAATGTATTTATTCAACTTATCATAATAAGAGATGTGTTTGCGTTTGCCCTATACAATAACACCCTCAATTAAGCTTGACTTTACCCTGCTGGCCCTTAAAGTTGTCCCCCAAATTGCTGGGCTAGAAAGGCAATGAAGCTTGCTTGTGATAACAGCCATGTGTCTGCACCAAAGGTTTTATTACGATTTATTGTTTTCTCTTTCTGGATGTTCTTAACTCTTCAAAACTGCTTGAAAAAAGGGCAGTCGTATTAATTAATTTATTGACTAAATTGTCCAAAGTACTAAGAAGATACTAAAATATGTTGCAGAATGCCAATGTATTGTTCCAATGTAAATCAATCATTATTATTTGTAGTTTTTACTATTTACTATTTATAGTTTATTATAGTTATAACTATCAATTAGTTCTTCAACTATAAGCCATTCTTGGCAAGAGAGAGCCTATGCGTTTTTCAGCCACTGAAATATGCCATCATGAAATTCTTTAAAAGAAACAAATATATGGAAGTAGTTATCGACTTACAACAATTAGGATCAGAATTTCATCCATTAAGCAATGTAGCCATTGAATGAGTCATTACAGGACTGGGGCCCATTTTAACAGAAACATGACTACCTTCAGTCACAATGTTGGGCTTCTGAAGTGAAGCAGGAAATGATTGATCTGATTCTATATTTAGGAAGGTATGTTTCTCAGCCTTGGCAACTTTAAAATTTGTGGACTTCAACTACTAGAATTCCCCAGCCAACATGAATGTCAAGGTTGAGAAACACTACTTCTGAGCTAAAGATGAAAATGGTAAGTGGCCCTTGAGAATGGATCTAAACTAAAAGCTTTTTGTATATAGCTGGTATTCATTTTGGAATATTTGCCTCTTTATTTTTATTGTGTTTGTCTCATCTAATTGCCTATCAATTTATTAATATCTAGCTTTAACATTAAGATTCATGATAGAATCCCAAAGTGCCTCTGAATATTCTACAACACATTGAAATTTTACAAGTGGGAATTGGTTTTTTGAATAGATTATATTTGCTACAGCTCCTTGAATTTATCTTTTACCAGAACTCTTCTTTTGCAATTAATTTTTTCTTCATTTCCCTCTACAAAGAGTATCAAAATATTAATAGGGAAAATACTGATTTGCTGTAGATTTTGCTGCTATGCTGAAGGAATTCCAGATAACAGACATTCGAAAGAGTAATTGAGTACTTTATACTATCATGGCATTCAACAGGCAGTTATGAGACAACTATATATATATATTTACATAAATAATGCTGAGATTGTTTTCCAGAGAAGGTATTTTGTGTTTCATAGTGCTCTATTTCAAAGGCCTATAGTTTTTGATATGTTTTAAAACTGATAATTGTCATGATCTTCATTCAAGATTAAATCAAAGATCAATAACATGATGAGTCCATGGAGAGGGGCGGCATACAAATCTAATAAATAATAATAATAATAATAATAATAATAATAATAATAATAATAATAATAATTATATGCATGAAAGAGAGACCAAAATGAATGATGGGGGACAAGGTAATAATCACAGTTTCCTTCAATTTTTTAGAGAAATAATATAATTATTACATTTAACAAAGAAAGCTGTTTGTTTATTGCATTTATATGCCGCTCGATCCAAATGGACTCTGAGCTGCTAACAGTAGGAATAAATACAACAACATAAAAACAGTTAAAAATTAATAATAAAAAGCAATAATAACAGTAGTAACATTAAAAAAAACCCATGCATACTTGCAATCAGCCTACCGGAAAAGCCAAGTCTTAACAGCTTGTAAATTTTGGCTGGTAAACAAGTAAGTTGACTCTAAATAAGGTGGGGTTGTAAAGGTTTTGGCTTCATTAGTTACAGATAGTCCTCAATTAACAACAGCATTCAGGCCTGAAATTTTGGTTATAACCATTGGGTTCACTAAGTGGATCACCATATGACTCAGTTTTACAATATTTTTATGACTAAAATATGTATAAAGCAAGTCACCCTAGTTGTTAAGTGAATCACATGGTTGTTAATAACCATGTGGTCATTAATTGAATCCATTATTCTGAATGGGTAGTTTTTGCCAGAAACCAGCAAATCAAATCACTGCACCTGAGAGTGATTTTTCATCATATGAGTAGTAGAATGATCTTAAGTAAAGAGACCAGATGTTCCGCTTTTCACGGGACAGTCCTGATTTTTAGCGATATGTCCCGTGTCCCGTGGCATTCTTAAAAAGTCCCGCCACTTCCATGCTTGAGAATAATACCACTTAATTAAAAATGCTAAAGGTGATTATAGCCTTAAAAATGCTGGAAAACTCCATAAATGTTAATGTAATTCTCTCAGTTCTTTCCTCTATTAGATATTCACATGTATACTCTCATGACAGCGGAAGTAGATTCTCAGTTGCTTAAGCAAAAAGAATCAATACTCCTTATTTTACTTATTTTGCTTTCTTTATTAGACACACAAGGAATTCAAATATAATATTGAATTTATTCTATAATATTAGAGTGTACTGTATTACCATACAGTACACTCTAATATTATAGAATAAATTCAGTAGCAATTATTTTCATACTGTATACCACACTAAGGAGAAAGCTGCTTATACAAGTATTCCCTTTTAACATTTAGCATTAATATTAAAAAGGATGCTATTTACTGCAAAAGGAAGGTTCGAGTCTTTGTCAGCTGACACTTTAAATACACTCGCTCTTACTGCCACAGGTACTGAAGTACTTAAAACTGATCCATAAAGTTTTCTGCATCTTTAAGCTAAAAAAATTAACTGTATGTATTGACATATTTATTTTGTTACCATATGTTCATATTTTTTGTATGAAATTTTCTCTTATATATTTTGTGCAGTATTTTAATCATTATCTCTTAACATGCACTTTTAAATTTTTAATTCCTTCTGAACAGTATAAACAGTATATACAGTATATTCAAGCATATGGTTATATTTATGCATCTTTGCCCAATATATATTGTATCTTTGCCCAATATATATTGTTCTAGTTCTAAGAATAGGTTGATAGTCCTAAAAGTATGCTTTGATTTACCAAATGAAAGGGTCTATTTGGCAGATCAAGGAAAATAATACTTTTATGATATTACAATAACCTTCCTTGATAGGGATTGATTGCCTTCAGAACTAGCAGATTATTATTATTATTATTATTATTATTATTATTATTATTTATTAGATTTGTATGCTGCCCCCTCTGAAGATATAGCAAAGATTATAAAACTCAGTTTTTATTATAGCTCTTACAGTACGGGATTCCCTTGGCATTTACAGGATGATTTGAAAAAGATAACTGCATAAGATCTTGGAAATCCTCTTCTTAGATACTGTAAGAAAAACAATTTTTTTGCTAATATTTTTTTTTGCTAAACTTTTTAGAACACCCCTCCCCCCCCTCAACGGTATCCCTCTTTACCAATGTTAAAATCTGGTCACTTTAATCTTAAGGCAAGATTTCCTCAAGGCTCCATTTTCACAGTACATAAGTGGAGAAGATAATTGCTTGTTTAAGACTGGCATACCATTTATCTACTCCCAATGTTTCCTTCCCTCCAAGTTGCCATTTGCAGATTCTACTCAGCTCATATAGAGAGATTTTCCTTGGGTTCTTGGGTTGTGCAATAAAATGTGTATTCTCACAGCACCTGCATTCTGGTGATAGAAATGCTGTGGGTTGAGTTATCCTACTCAATTTGTCACTTTTCTCGTAGGTTACAATTCCCATGATACTAAATTATTACACAACTCAGAAAATGCTGGGTGGAAAGTGTGAGAGCTGTAGTGAAATACATTTAAGGACACACTGTTGGGAAGGCTGAAATCTATTTACAGTAGATAATATTGTTTGATGGTACTGTTGAATTAGAAAGAAGGAGATGGAAAGCTGGAGAAGGGAGAGATTAAATACACATAGGAAGCAAACAAGGAGAAGGCGAAGAAGAAATGAGAAATCCTACTTTCTAACCTTTCTACGCTCTGCAAACAGCTTTTGTGGTTTCTACAACTATATTAGATTCTTAATAATTTTTCTGTAATCGCGGAGTCCAGATATTTGAGCTTTTATCAAATAAAAGCTTAGATTATATTAGACTTTACAAAAGGATGCAGTTTTATATTCATCAACCTGCAAGTAGTAGCTAAAAGAACAAAATGAATGTAGTTTTTTATTGATTTTTATTGATACTATAGTGTTTTATAAGTTCCCACAAAGTTCTTTCAAAGTATTCATAATATATGGGAAGCAAAATTGTACAAAAATATAGAACAGTCACAATAAATCACAAAAAGACATGAATTGTTAAGCTACGAATGATGGATCTAAAAATTTTAAAAGCCAGTATCACAGCCCAGACTATCTTCAGAAGCTCCTAAAATAATAAGATAGAAAATCTTTTAAAATGTTTATCTGAGTATGGCATTCACAAGGCACCAGGCAAATTCTCTGGATACGACCTTCTAGACTAAAACCACTTGGTGTGCCTGTATATTTGCAAAAAACTCCCAGAGAAATAGCACAGGGGAGGAGGTGGCTGAATTGCTATTGAAAAAAGAGATGTGTTTTGTCATTTTATATTTTTGTGTACTACTACAGACAATATGATTGAAAGATTATTAAAACTATTTATAATAACAAAGTCCAGAAAAATACATTAAAACATATCTAAATGCTAACAATAAACAGACAAGTTTTCAAATATTATTCCGCCTCTCTTATGTAAAAACTTGTTTTGGTCAAAAGATTGTCAAGGCCCATCATATTCTGACTTGTAAATGCTAATGCTAATTTTTTAATGCTTAAAAATGAATTGGAAGTCAGCTTGTCTGATGGGATAGGCTTTCAAATAAACAAAAACTAGTTAAAGCTGAAGCTGTTTCTTTCTTGAGCAATGTCTGAGGTTGTTTTTGCAATAAAAATGTAAATTTTAACTCACAGGCATGGAGAAGTCAAACTTGTCAAATAAAATAACTGAGTAGTAATTACACATGACTGAAGATTTTTCCCCAATTTAATATAGTCCTTGCATTCAGGCTTTAGAAAGAGAGCAAGAATAAAATAATGTATGCTTTTCTTTTTTGTTGAATTTTTAAAAAATTAAATATATACATTAAAAACATATAACAAAAAACGACAAGATGACAATATATACACATAAGAAAAAGAAGAAGAAGAAAAAGAAAAGAGAAGAAGAAAAAGGAAAAAGGAATAAAGCATGTATGCTTTTCTTAAGAAATTCGACAGAAGAAAATAAACATAGCCCAAGATTGAGTTGTGGAGTCCTTGGAATTCTCTGAGTTTGGTTATGTATGTGCAGATGATTCATTATCAAGCTAGATAACTGATGATGTTATCTAGTTGGGTAATGAAATGTCTGCAAGCAAACAGACAAGCCTCAAGAGCACTAATGACTCCATAGTTAATAAACACAATCTAAAATAAAACTAGATATACTTTGCTTCTAAGGAAAGGAATTTTTTTTTAGAATTTGTAGCAGATAAATAGAAATTGGATGTGTTGGGTTACTATCTGGAACACAGCATGGCTAACTATTGACTGTGTGCCTGAGGATGGCTCTACGTAAAACTTGTTTTGTTCAGCTTTCATCCTCAAACACTAAGATATTTATCATGGTGAATAAAACTTGATAAAGGAGATAAAGGAAATGGAGCACCTCCCTTATGATATCAGGTTACAACGACTTGGTCTCTTCAGCCTTGAAAGATGGCGTTTAAGGGGTGACTTGATTGAAGTGTATAAAATCATGCGTGGCATAGAAAAGGTGGATAGAGAAAAAATATTTTCTCTATCACACAATACTAGGACAAGAGGGCACTCCCTAAAATTCATAGTGAGGACAGTATTTATTCACCCAGAGGGTCGTTGGTTTATGGAATTCACTTCCAGAAGAGGTCGTGACAGCTGTCAGTATTGATAGCTTCAAGGCAGGATTAGACAGATTCATGGATGCCTTCAACGTCTCTGCTGTTCTTCCCCTATCGGCTCTCTCACCATGCTAAAAATACCAGATGACGACAGGCAGCTCAGATGTCAGACAGACAGCAGACAGGGCAACAGACAGAGCAACAAATAATTGCAGAAGCTCACGACAGCTCACGGAGGGAGACTCGAGTGACAAGCGTCTGGGGGGTGGGGGCGGCTCAAGTTGTAATGGCAGCCGCCAGTTTCGGTGTCTCAGCTGGTCCCAGCCGGTCGGCAGATCGGCTCTCCAATGCTTCCGGCATTTTTCCCAGAGACAAAGTCCTCTAACACGGGCACTCCTCCCCTCTCTGATCTTAGAAAAATAAACCCCTGCGGTTGCTAAAAAACCCAGTTTTTTTATGTTTCCCCCTGCTCAAAAAATTAAAGGGAACACTTAAACAACACACTATAACTCCAAATAAATCAAACTTCTGTGAAATCAAACTGTCCATTTAGGACGCAACACTGATTTGACAATCAATTTCACATGCTGTTGTGCACATCCAACTTTGTACAGAACAAAGTATTCAATGAGAATATTTCATTCATTCAGATCTAGGATGTGTTATTTGAGTGTTCCCTTTATTTTTTTTTGATCCAGGCAGGAGGGTGGAGTCTTCTGCTGCCGCCGCTAGCGATTCTACAGATCAGTCTGAACCAGGAGCAACCACTGCTGGTATGCTGAATGTATTTAATATAACCCAATCCTTTAATGTATTATTAAATCTAGCTAGGTAAACCAACTATTACTTCCTCTTTTCTGTTTTGATATGGTATGTTATTTCAGTACAATGATTTTATATAATACATTTAGAGTCTTAATATCCTATTAATTAGAATCCTTAGAGTATTGAATATAGATAAGAGAAAGAAAAATCGATATCCATTCATTAATATTATTAAAGTGAAGTGTTAGGGTTATTTCACATTTTTCTTCAAAATTAAATATGATGTTGGAAATGAAATCTAAAAAAAGGAAGGAAGAATATATATCAGATACACTCTGCTACTAAATACACCATGCCCTTATTGTTAACTGTGCAAAACCTGTCCCAGTTAAAGAAAATCCTAAATCCAATCTTTGGGCAAAGGCTGTATGACTTCTCTTTCTATCACGCTCCAATTTTGAAACGTATTCTGCTAATAATGATTTCTCTAAAAACATCATCAAACGTATAAAAATGTCCAGATTTCCACTTCAAAAAGTTCCAGCAAATCTTTCCAGAAGTGGAAAGGTAGATCTCAATGGTAACTGCGGGGAAAAATAAGTGACCAGACTCAGATAAAAGATGCAATGAAAGTACAGTATATTGTCTTGAGCAGTATAAAATAAAGGCAGGATATTGATAAATAAATAAATCTTTAATGGTATTGCTTTTTGCTGCCACAAAAAATAGTTTTCAAGAATAATGTAAACTGAAAAACAGTAGCATTACAAATTTCAAAGATTGAACTTTATATCATACGAAAACAAATAACCCGGTCTCCCATTAGGGTTGTGTTTAAGTCCCTCTGTGCGGTCTCTGTGTGTTCCTATAGCCAAACCGCTTGCAAGTTTGTTTTTTGACATTAATATTTTATCAGTCACAGCTATAAAATTATTTGTTAGGGCCAGTTATTTCTGGAGTAGCTCAAAATGAGTTGGACACTCTGCACAGTTTCAATAAAAAGATACATGTTTATTTCAGAATTAGAAATAGAAGCATAAATCCATATCGGGAAAAAAAGAAACATTTACATTGTTTGGTGCTTTAATCTAATGTGTAAAATCCAACTCTGACCCAGTTGGTCTGCTAGAAAATATTATATATTAAAAATATATATTAAAAGATTGGTATCCACACATGTTCAAATAAGGAGGAAACAGGTGTTATGGCTGCCCCACAAATTCTGTAGAGGGCAATTCATGTTGCTTTATTGAGCTTTTCTTGTTTGTTCCTCGTTGTTCCTGCTTTTTAATGTATTAGCTTTTGGAATAGTAGATGCCAGAAGAAGACTTAAGGAATTATATTACCCAAGAGCCCATTTTATGGTCTATGTGCCATAGATGTAAAAGAGAGTATTCTTCATTTGAAAGGGACAAGCAGTCAGGAAACCCAGTCCAGATGCTTAACACTTGTAAGAGTGAAAATGATGGTAGTGGTGATATTAAGGCATTCAGACAAACCTAGCCTGCTACAAAGGTCCTGCTTTACCAAATCCCTTTTATAGATAGTAATTAAGCAAGACATCATGTGAACATGACTTCCAAGCTTTATTGCTAGCTGTCCCATTGATTTGCTTGCTGGAAGCCAATTGGGAAGATCACATAAATGGCAATCACTTGACTGTGGCATGCTGCAACAATCGTAAATGCACAACAGTTGCCAAGTGCCCAAATCATTATGATGTGCCATGGAGACACTGTGACAGTTGTATGTGCAAGGACTGGTTGTAAGTCAGTTTTTCAGCACAGTTGTAATTTTGGTTTATACAGTTCCTTAAGAAAGATCACAAGTCAACGGTAATACCCTGTTTTCCCAAAAATAAGACGTACCCCGAAAGTAAGGCATGTCAGAAGTTTTGCAGAATTTGCTAATATAAGGCACCCCCCAAAAATAAGGCGTAGTCAAGTTTACATACGGCACGGTGTAAAAACATACAGTACCATTCAAAGCTATTCATAGCGGTACCGTAATAATGTGGCGTCCCCTACTGGCCCCTTCCATCACTTTGTACCATCCAGTACAGCAGACACAGTCTACTGCTGTCTCACCACCTTTACAGTCTCCACTACAGTGCGTAGACTGAAGTTCCTCTGGTGGCCGGAAGCTGCAATAGCAGGAGTATACTGTTGTACCATATAAGTGCCGTTGTTTGTGTGTGTGGGTGCCATACTGACAGGTACCGTATCGTAATCAGTGTACCGTACGGTACATTTTCTTTGGGGGTGTCAGCTTTTCTGCCTGTGAATTTGTCTTATTTGAGAAATATAAGGCACCCCCCGAAAATAAGACGTAGCACAACTTTTGGAGCAAAAATTAATATAAGACAGTGTCTTATTTTCAGGGAAACACGGTAGCTACACTGCCCATAACAGCTTGCAAAAAGCAAGGGAGGTTTAGACCCATATTTTTTAGCAACAGCACTTTCATAGCAAGGTAAACTGATTGAAATAGGGCTTTCACTTAAGAGGAGGTTTGTAGACACAGGCTTGTAGATACAGGTCTTCATGCATTTTTTTTACAGAATTGACTATTGAATTTGTTGACTTACATATTGGTGTGAGACCACCTGCGTGAAAAAAATGATGTAAAGGAGCTTTCTAACTCTGGAACCAACTGCTACACAACGTACCACCTGCTAAAAACAAAATATTGAGAAGATAAAACTATGGCTTGAAAATAGTATTGACAAACACCAGCAAATGAAAATATATCAGTAATTTGAGCACACAAGTAGCATTGTACCCAAAACAAGAAGTCTTTGTGTGCGCATCACATATACCATAAGATGATGAAAATTAGAGACATAGCATCCAACCATTGACATTATACAATTTCCTTTACCCTGGGTTATAGAATAGTCTGAAAATTAAAGACTATGACTCTTAAAGATTTTATGTAATAAAAATCTTTGACCCCAAGGCATAAACTTATCCTCTGTAAGTGTCTGCACTCAACACATGGATGTTTCCAAGGTGAAAGAACAAACCATATTCAAACGTATTTGTGGGATTTCTTGAACAAACCATATTCAACTGCCATTTGTATTTGTGGGATTTCTTGATATGATTACTACCTCTAGCATTGCCTATCACTGCAATTGTTATAGGCTCGGTGTATTATTGGTACATCTGAATCTAACTTTTGTTGCTCCTCTGTAAATGGCTGCAGTTTTCCTGACCAGAAACCAAACAGATGTCAGTGTGATTGCTGGACTAAGCTTATATATAAGTTACCCTTTGCTCTACCTCTAAATTCCAGATTCATGACACATTACCAATTTATGCCTTCTCCTTCTTTAATAAAATTTGATATTTATTTACTTACTTACTTACTTACTTACTTACTTACTTACTTACTTACTTACTTATTTATTTAGTCCAATATACAATACATATTGAAGAGAATAGACATGAAGTGTTATATATAAAGAAAAGATATAAAAATAGAGGAGAAGATATATGAAAGGAAGAAAAGATATATGATATATGAGATAAGGAGAGACAATTGGACAGGGGACGAAAGGCAGGCTAGTGCACTTATGTATGCCCCTTACTGACCTCTTAGGAACCTGGAGAGGTCAATCATGGACAGTCTAAGGGAGAAATGTTGGGGGTTAGAGGTTGACACTACTGAGTCTGGTAATGAGTTCCACGCTTCGACAACTCGATTGCTAAAGTCATATTTTTTACAGTTAAGCTTGGAGCGATTAATATTAAGTTTGAATTTGTTGCATGCTCTTGTGTTGTTGCAGTTGAAGCTGAAGTAGTCATTGACAGGCAGGACGTTGCAGCATATGATTTTGTGGGCAATACTTAGATCGTGTTTTAGGCGTCGTAGTTCTAAGCTTTCTAGACCTAGGATTGATAGTCTGCTTTCGTAGGGCATTCTGTTTTGAGTGGAGAAGTGAAGGGCTCTTCTGGTGAAGTATCTTTGGACATTTTCTAGGGTGATGATGTCCGAGATGTGGTATGGGTTCCAGACAGATATCTATTTTTCTTTTGCTTCCTTTCTAAAATATTTTCCTGTTTTCAAGCAGGTGAAAGGATTGAAGTTATTGATTAAGCACAAGATTATGGTTCTCAATTGTATGTTCCGAGAAGCCGAAGTACTGAAAAAGAGCAGTTATCAAGATAAGTGTGTGCATTTGAACTACTGCCTTTATTGACCCGAACATCTGAAGATTTTGAAGAAGGCGTAAAGTTGATAATCATGTCTTAATGTGTTAATGATTTCTTCTGAAGCATCTGTTCTTTTTTCCTCCTCTCTGTTTCTGCCTGTTTGGGTTAATGGACAGAGAGGAATCATATTACATTAGAAAACAGTCCACCAATCCTGTTATGAGGGCTAAGAAAAATGTTGAATGGTTCTTGTTGTATCCTGAAATGGCTACCTTGTAACGCTGTAAATAGTTTGTTCCTCTTTTCCAGCGCCGTCTGAGCCCAAGCAGGAAGTCGCTCCTGATTGGCTCAGACGCGGCCGGCTCTCGCTTTGGCGGGAACCGCAAAAGTATAAAAGAAGCGGCTTCTCCCTGCAGAGCCAGTCGGTACTCGCTGAATTGTCACTTTACCTTGCTGAGCTGTCACTTATTCTCTGAGCTGAATAAAAGTACCGATTGCTCAAACCCTGTCTCTGGGTCTACTTCACTGGCGACGAACGAACGGAAGAACTTCGCGTGCAACATGGACAAAATCCAGATCGGCCAGGCTCCAGAACTTTTCGATGCCGAGAAAATGACTTGGGACGAATACATGGCCACCTTCGAGATATTCCTCGAGGCGGCGGGAATGCAGGACGCCGGAGCCGATCGCAGACGGGCTATTTTTCTAAACTACTGCGGCGCAGAGATCCGTAGACTTGCCCAAACTCTCACCGAACCAGAACAAGCAAGAGCCACAGCGTGGGACGTCCTTCAACAGAAACTAGCGAGCCATTTCAAACCAACCAGACCAGCCGTGGTTTACCGGCATCAATTTCACATGATGGCTCAGAGAGAAACCGAGTCGATAAGCCAATTCACAACGCGGCTTCGAACGGTACTCGCTCAATGCAAGTTTCAAGATCCGGAAGCTCGCCTCACCGACGCCTTGATTTTCGGCATGAAGAACCACACAGTGAGAAGTAAACTCCTCACCGAAGATGAGCCGACTCTACAAACCGTAATCAAATTAGCGCAAACCGCGGAAGCAGCCGACGCAGCGGCAAGAGAATTAAAAGAGCACGGAAGGCGAGAAACTATTGCCAAAATCGACGCCGAGTCTCCCAGCGCCATGGGAACAGACGTCCGCGACCAGCTAACTAGCAACGGGGACGACTGCCTCCTCCTGCAAGACCAACCGAGACACCCTAGAGCTACTCATCCAGCCCCCTGCGCGGGCTGCCGGGGAAATCACCAGCGCCATCGATGCCCGTTCCGCGACACCATTTGCCGCCGTTGCAACCGGAGAGGCCACATCGCCATCGCATGCAGGGCAACGGCACCAGAAGAAACTTTTGCCACACAACAATACCAGCGACCCCAAAACCACCCCCCCCAATCGCGAGAAAGGAGACCGTTCCGCAACTCGGGTCAAAGGAATTACCCCACCGCTAACCGAGACTACAATAGAGGTAACTCTCAATATTCCGTGAATAACACGGCAACCAAAAAGGGGGCTAAAATTGTTATCTCGTTGTTGCTAAATAACCAGCCTTGCTCAATGGAGCTAGATACGGGTTCGAGATATACCATCATGCCCTGGGAAAAATTTAAGCTATATATGCCTAATGTGTCTGAGGCTGACCTAATTCAAACCTCTTTGGTGATCAGAGACTTCCAAGGGGGGGTAATCTCGGTCCTGGGAACTGCAAATGTACCTATTGTATTTAAGAATGTCAAATGTACCCTTCCCATGCTTATTGTGACGGGGGCCAAACACTCCCTGCTAGGGCTAGCATGGATGGAACCGTTGGGGATTGAAATTTCGGGTGTGTGTAATGTAAACTGTGATATTATGCCTAACTTTGTGAAAGAGTTCCCTGAAGTGTTCAGCCCCACCTTAGGATCGTATAAGGGAACCCCCATATCTTTCTCTATTGACCCCAAGGTCCCACCAGTTAGACTGAAACCTCGCAGGGTTCCCCTCCCGCTTCTCCCCAAGCTAGACTTACAGCTGGACAAACTCATTAGTCAAGGTATCTTGGTCCCTGTGGAACAGGGGCCATGGGAAACTCCCATAGTGACACCCCTGAAGCCAGATGGCTCCTTAAGAGTTTGCGCTGATTACAAATCAACCCTGAATAAGGCACTCCAACACCACCCCTACCCCATTCCGGTTGTGCAACAACTCTTACACTCCCTGGGGGAAGGGAAAAGGTTCGCAAAGATCGACCTGGCGCAGGCTTACCAGCAACTTCCGGTCGATGAACAAACAGCAAACGCTCAAACAATTGTAACGCACAGGGGGGCTTTCAAATGCACGAGGTTACAGTTTGGGGTGAGCATAGCCCCAGGGATATTCCAGAGCATCATGGAACGCCTATTGTCAGGGGTAGATGGGGCCATCCCATATTTTGATGACATCTTAATTGCAGGGGAAAACCAGGAACAAGTGAACAAAAGAATAAGGGAAGTACTTAAGAGGCTACAGGACAAAGGGTTACGAATCAAGCCTGATAAATGTGTCTGGGGAACTAACAGTATTGAATTCCTAGGATATAAAATAGATAAGGAAGGTATCCACCCCACAACTGAGAAGCTGAGAGCAATTAGAGAAGCCCCAGAGCCACGAGATAAGAGTGAGTTGCAAGCATTTTTGGGCCTCCTTAATTTTTATTCCGTTTTTTTAAAGCAGAAGGCAACAGTAGCAGAGCCTCTCCATCGTTTACTCCAGAAGGAAGCCCGCTGGACATGGGGGAAAATTGAACGTGAAGCCTTTGCTCAAATAAAAAATTTACTAACTTCTAAAAGTGTAGTAGTCCAATATAGTGCCTCACTACCCATTAGGCTCACGTGCGACGCTTCGCCGTACGGCATAGGAGGAGTCCTAGCTCACGTTCTACCTAATCAGACAGAGGCCCCAATAGCATTTTTTTCAAGAACCATGACCAGCACGGAGAGAAATTATAGCCAGTTAGACAAGGAGGCTCTGGCATTAGTGGCAGGGGTAAAGAAGTTTCACAATTACATTTTTGGAAGAAACTTTGAGCTAGTCACTGACCACAAACCCCTACTAGGCCTGCTAGCCCCCAACAAGCCCACTCCACCTTTTATGTCTCCAAGACTAATCAGATGGGCCCTTTTCCTCTCTGGGTATCAGTATGAGCTCACCCACAAGGGGGGGAAGGAAATCAATCATGCAGACGGCCTCAGCAGATGCCCCATAGCAGACTTGGTAGAAGACCCTGTTCCAACCACAGACGTGCTAATGATAGAACTCGAGGAAAACCCACTAACCACAGCAAAAGAGGTAGCTGCACACACGCAGCAAGACCAAATCCTGAAACAAGTAGTGAACTGTGTTCTAAAGGGATGGCAAAATGATATTGTTAAACCTGAATTGTGTGATTTTAAGAACAAAAGGCTTGAATTGTCATATGTAAAAGGTTGTTTGCTGTGGGGGGATAGAGTGATCATCCCCAAACGCCTAAGGGAAAAGGTACTCAGAATGTTACACGTGGGCCATCCTGGGATTGTCAGGATGAAGAGCCTAGCAAGGGGGCATTTATGGTGGCCAGGGCTTGATGCTGATATTGAAAGTTGGGTTTCAAAGTGTGACCCGTGCCAAGAGTCTAGGCCCAATCCCCCCAAAACAACTCCGGCTGAGTGGGAACAGCCTGCTGGCCCTTGGTCTAGGATCCACATTGATTTTGCTGGCCCAGTGGGGTCTCAGTATTTCCTAATAGTGGTTGATGCTTTCTCCAAATGGTTGGAAATAATAGCAATGAACAACATAACCACAAGTGCCACTATCAAGGTATTGAGCAGACTGTTTGCATCCCATGGTTGCCCTGATCTATTGGTGTCTGACAATGGACCACAACTAACAGCCAGGCAATTCGAATTATTCCTAGATGGCCTGGGGGTCAGACATGCCCTCATCTCGCCTTACTCGCCCTGGGCTAACGGGTTGGCAGAACGTTACGTAAGGGTGGCAAAAGAGGCATTGCACAGGTCAGGCCCTGGAGATGTGCAACAGAACTTGGACCAATTCTTATTAACCCAGCACATTACCCCTAACTCGCACACACATGTAAGCCCTGCAGAGTTATTGATGGGGAGAAAGTTGAGGTCACCACTAGACAGGTTAAACCCAAGGTTCTGTTTGAATAATAACCAAATGTGCATAAAACCAGAAAGAGAAATGTATTTGGGTCAAAATGTATATGTAAAATGTTTTGATGGAAATGTAAACTGGATGAAGGGAATTATTGTTAAGCAAAATGCACCCAAAACTTATATTGTTAAACTGGAGGATGGTCGTTTGTGGAAACGACACATAGACCACATTCGGAAACGAACTGAAAACCAATTACAACAACCCGCTGACTCGGACTCTCCCCCTTCAACAGACTTTTATACATTGCCCGAACTAAGAAACACGCAGAGAGACTTATCGGGCCCGGGGGAACCATCCAGCGACGCCGAGCCATCCTCGTCCTCCGAGGCCTTCGTTGGGCCCGCCAGGCCTAGTCCGCCGCACCGGGAGAGCAGCGGCGAGCCATCCTCCACAGTCAGTGGCGAAGGAGAAAATGGACTGCGCAGGTCAGCGCGAGAGTCTCGAAGGCCTCACCGATTGGACGACTTCGTCACGTGGCTTTCTTGATGGATGGGTCCAACTATGAGGGGAGGGGTGTTGTATCCTGAAATGGCTACCTTGTAACGCTGTAAATAGTTTGTTCCTCTTTTCCAGCGCCGTCTGAGCCCAAGCAGGAAGTCGCTCCTGATTGGCTCAGACGCGGCCGGCTCTCGCTTTGGCGGGAACCGCAAAAGTATAAAAGAAGCGGCTTCTCCCTGCAGAGCCAGTCGGTACTCGCTGAATTGTCACTTTACCTTGCTGAGCTGTCACTTATTCTCTGAGCTGAATAAAAGTACCGATTGCTCAAACCCTGTCTCTGGGTCTACTTCAGTTCTGGCCCCAAGAGAGATGACCAAAGAACCCCACTATTGTTCTCCTACTCTATGTGGAAGTATTAATTAACCTAGATTGGATCTTGCAACATTATCCTGGGATACATATATTCATTCGTGGAAGCATTAATGATGAATGTCTGAATCATCGAGTGCAGATCCAATTTATTGCCATCAAACCACAGCTTGCCAATGAAAATGTTATGTGAATTCTTTTCAAAGTCTTTGCTGAAATCAGATTGAATCCACAGCATTTCTGTTGCCCACTTAGGAAGTTACCTAAAGACAATGAAGGACTACAAAAAATTTTTACTACCACATTGTGGGTATGGCTTATTTTTGGTGATGTGGCTTGCCAGCCATGTGACCAGGTAGGAGTGCCTTGACAATCATGTGACTGGGGGGTGGCTTAAACTTCATGTGACTGGCTTAAAGGTGGCCAACTTGATGTCACTCATGTCAAGGGTTTGGGTTAGGGTGCCTGGCCTCTCCTCTCCTAAAAGAGATATAATTTAGAAACATAGAAACATAGAAGACTGACCACAGAAAAAGACCTCATGGTCCATCTAGTCTGCCCTTATACTATTTTCTGTATTTTATCTTAGGATGGATATATGTTTATCCCAGGCATGTTTAAATTCAGTTACTTTGGATTTACCAACCACATCTGCTGGAAGTTTGTTCCAAGGATCTACTACTCTTTCAGTAGAATAATATTTTCTCATGTTGCTTTTGATCTTTCCCCCAACTAACTTCAGATTGTGTCCCCTTGTTCTTGTGTTCACTTTCCTATTATGTTCCTATTAATTTCCCTGTTTGTTTATTTATTTACTATTACTGAACATCCAAAATATACTGTTTAATTCTATGTATATATGTACGTGTATATACATATTACACACAGGCACACAAAAATATACATTATCTGCTATATAAACTGTATGTGTATGTACACACACACACGCACACACACACACACATATAGCTCTTCTAAAATTACACATATTCAACCTCAAATACTGCGATAGGAAAAACATACACAGATCCAGAAGGGAAAAAAAGAAAAAAAATTCAAAATTATTCTACCGGTTTTGTGTACCTGACCATAGCTGTAGGAGCCTATCACTGCCTAAAGTAGAAGATGGAGTTTGTTTCATATGACCTGCTTTTCAGAAAGTCATCCTGGCATTTAGCAGTTATGGCACAGTCTTCAGTATGTTTCCAGGTATGAAAGATGATACATATATGAGAGAGAGGGAGGGGGGAGGAAGTGAGAGAGGGAGAAGATGAAAATAGATAGATAGATAGATAGATAGATAGATAGATAGATGATAGACAGACAGACAGACAGACAGACAGACAGACAGACAGACAGACAGACAGGAGAGAGAGAGAGAAGCGGGTGGGAGGGTGGACAGACAGACAGATATCAGCCTAACCTATTTCACCAACCAGACAATGTTCCCAAGTCATATTCTAAAATTTGGCACTGTGGTTAGAACAGATTCCAGGTGAGGCATATTACCCTGAAGGTTTCTTTTTTTTAGGATAAGGGGTCAACAAGAGAAAGGATATAGATTCTAAGAACAAGCTTCTTAGAAATGCAAAGAGAGAGATACACGGAATTCTTTTCAGATAATAAGCCATAAAGACATTTAAAATTCCTGTCCATCATCCACACTTATCAAAAGTTAATGAAGAATCAAGTCAAACTCAATTGTCTGGGTGTTTTATAATTAATTTCTTCAGGCATAAAATATAATTTGCATGTGTTGCTTAACTTGCAAAAAGAGTTATGCTGGACATTTCTTTTCAATTTTTAATCAGTCATTTTTTATCTGTTTCTAGTTCATCAGTTTTGATCAGCACAGAGATTGTGCATTTTTGCTGGATTCTTCCACTCAGACCTCTCAGTTTTAATGCTAGCTAGGCAAATGCACTAGTACGTTTTCATATTTTTGCTAATAAAAAAGTTGACATGTACTGTTGTGAGTCTTCCATCAACACATACTGTATAAATCCTTTCTAAAGGCAAGTAAACAAAGCAACCAAGCAACTTTGAGAGCTTATATAAAATTGGGCAAAATTTCAATCATTTAATAATTGCCTAAAGTTCTGGTAGGCTTCTGAAGTGTCTCAAAGTGTCTCTAAAATTTGGTGCCAATTTGCAAATGTTAATATGACTGAAGGAAAATGTTATTATGTACCTGAGTCACAGTTATATTATTTCAGTTCCCATATAATTAAATTTATACTTAAATTAAATGCAATTCCAACCCATTTTTAGTGCATTCCTTGGCACAACATTTAAAATCAGTGGGAAGGCCCACTTGTCAAAAATAATCCATGCTGCTGTTGTAGAGCATCTATAGTAATGTTACAATAAATGTAGGAAGTTACCTTGCCGAAACAAAATATCCATCTAGCTAAATCAATACTGCCTACATTCAGGGTCTCCATTAAAGATATTTCACTTAATCATTTTCAGTGAGCTTTTAAATTAAAGAGGCCAGGTCATTGCTAATACAGAAAAAGTGTTCCATTGCTGAGTTATAGTCCCGCACCATTGCTATAAGACAGGGATGAAATGCTCCCTGTTCATTCGTGCCTGTCAATCATCAGAGAGCCAGCCGTGAAGGGAGCATGAGGCTCCACCCACTTTCCAGGAAGCTGCCCTTTGGGTTCTTTTATCCTCTCTGCATGCGTAAAGCATTCTTTACGCTCCCTTTGTAACTGGATCTCTGACGACTGAGAGGCACAAATGAACCAGGAGCATTTCATCACTGCTATAAGAGAAATAATGTGCCGATAAGTTGATGGATCTATAATAAGTGACTGGAACTTTCAGACAATCATAAAAGAATATATGTCAATGTTTAGAATACTTGTCAACATGGAAGGACTATTTTCATTCCACACACGAGCCAGGTCAATTAGTTCTAGGTTTTATAATAATAATTAATAATGACTTATTAGCTTTGTATGCTGCCCCTTTCTGAAGACTCCGAAGTTATAGCTGAACTCTAGATTTTACCATATGCTCTAGATGGTAACTTTTACTCTGATTTGATTCTAAATATTAACTGTGGGTTGTCCTCATTCACCTGGCAAATAATAATACAGACATTGGAAACTCAGCAACTGCACAAAAAATAATGTTGCCTCAATATTGACTTAGTTTTAAAAGGTTAGATGTCTTTCCTATCATATATATTCTCTTCCTTTCATATATCCTCTCCTCTAAGTTCACTTTACCCTTATATATATTACTACATGTCTATTTTTCTTCCTATGTATTTGTGTATTGGACAAATGAATAAACAAACAAATAAATAAATAAACAAACAATATTTCTCATTCAGGTTGGAAACGTTGAGATTTGGGGGGGAAATATTTTATTTACATTTTAAGAACTAACAACTGAACAAAGAGTTATACAGAAGGGGGGGGAATGAAAACACCAACAGAATAGTTGAATATGTCTTCTAGATTTCCAGATCTTCCTTCTCCTATGGACTATTATCCAGTTTCAACATTTGGTTCCCCTCTGTATAGTATGAATAATAGTAGACCTACCACACATGCTGTTTATTCAGAAAGGTGAAGAAAACAATGTATTCTGTGTGGGAGCACATTTTTGTTTAATGATTAAGGGAATTTGCAGCCTGCTGTGTGGGATGCTTCCAAAATTATTCTGCCATGTCAAACTGCACAATTCTGATTGCTGGGTTTTTTTTAAAATAATGGACAACAATTCCAGATGTTTTAGCAATATCCAATCTCCAAAGTAGCTCTTAGCAGTTTTTTGAAAAATAATTACAAAGCCCCAAATTATAAATAAAGCATCAAAAATAAAAACATGAATCTGGAGAATCCTTACAAAAGCTTATTATTTTGGTAAACCCTTAGCAGGAAAGCAGTTGCTTCAACAATGCTCTGTAGCTATAGGGTATTCCTAAAAAAAGCAAAGTGTTCCTGAGTTTACCACTAACTACCATATTTTCAGTGTGTAAGACACACCTCTTTCCTCCCTAAAAGAGGCTGATAATTAGGTGCGTCTTATACTTTGAATGTAGTTTTTTCCCCCCAGCCCTAAATAGCTGCTAACGATCATCCCAGCTCTTACCTTGCAGGCTCTTTCATTGTTTCTCTCTGTGAAGAATGTTTTCCAAGCCCTAAGTTTTCGCAGGGTTTGTTTCATTACTCTAACTTACTCCGAGGAAGTTTCTTTCTAGCCCTAACCAGGTGTTAACAATGTTCCCAGCTCTTAGGGGCTTGCAAGTTCTTTCATTGTTAATCTCTGCCAAGAATGTATTCCAAACCCTGTCTTTGTAAGGTTTTTTTTCATTGCTTTACTTGCTCCAGATACTTTTTTTCTAACCCTAACCAGGTGATATTAATGTACCCAAGCTCTTTCCTTGTTACTCTCTGTGCATAATGTTTTCCAAGCTCTAAGTTTTTGCAGGGTTTGTTTCCTTACTCTAACTTGCTCTGAGTAAGTTTCTTTCCAGCCCTAATGTTAAGTCTGTAAAAAGAAATTCTGTAAAAATACTGTCTCTGTCAATTTAAAATGTGAATAAATCAAGGTCGCGTCTGATTGGTTAAGACGCGCGGCCATTTCTTTTAGGCGCGAGCCTTTAAAGTATAAATAGGGCTTTTTTGACACTGACAGCCCAGACGCGTTCCTTGCTGAAGTCACTTGCAAGAGAGCTGAATAAACGGAACCGTCTTCAAAGATTCCTGTGTGGTCTGCTTCATTTCACTGGCGACGAGAGAGCGACGAATCCATGTGTCAAGAATGAACAACCTCCAGATCGGCCGGGCTCCCGACTACTTCGACCCCGAAAAGTCGTCATGGGACGCCTACATGGCAAAATTCGAGATTTTCCTCGAAGCGGCAGGAATGGGAGAAGCCGAAGCCGACAGGAAGCGGGCGATTTTTCTAAATTATTGCGGTACTGAAATCTTCGACCTCGTCCAAACGCTGACCGACCCGCTCCTGGCTAAAGCTGTTCCTTGGGACGACCTTCAAGAAAGACTCGCCAATCACTTTAAGCCAACGAAACCTGCCGTAGTCTACAGACACCAATTTTCAAGAATGACACAACGTGAGTCGGAATCCATAAACCAATTCGCCACGCGACTTCGTACGGTGCTGTCAAAGTGCAAATTTGACAGCCCGGAAGCTCGCCTCACCGACGCTCTTATTTTTGGAATGAAAAACGCCGCAGTCCGCAATAAAATCCTAACTGAAGACGAGCCAACGCTTCAATCTGTTATTAAGCTGGCTCAAACTGCCGAAGTAGCTGACGCGGCCGCAAAAGAACTCAAAGAACACGAGAAAAAAGAAACCGTTTCTAAAATCTCCATTGCTGTCTCCCACGCCGAGGCACCGGATGACCTCAGCCCAGCTGCTACGGACGACGACACCTGTCTCCTGCTGCCATCTGACCAACCCAGACAGCCCAGATACCAACGATCATCCAACCCTTGCCCCGGATACCGAGGGAACCACTCACGACAACGCTGCCCGTTCCGAGATGCTATTTGCCGCCGCTGCAACCGGCGCGGGCACATCGCCGAGGCATGCAGAGCGCCCCTTCCCAAGGAGTCCTTCTCTGCACCTCGCCAACAAAGATTTAACAACCAGGCACAACAACCGCGAGACAACAAATTTTCCAGAGGCTTCAACCGAAGAAACTACTCCACCGTTAACCGTGACTACTCACGAGGTAACGCACAAACTTACGTAAATTGCGCAAATACGAAAAAAGGGAGCAAAATTGTCATTTCGTTACTTTTAAATGGCAAACCTTGTAATTTCAAATTGGACACAGGGTCAAAGTATTCTATTATGCCTTGGGACAAATTTAAAATGTATATGCCTAATTTTCTTAAAACTGATTTTATGCAGACAACTCTGGTCATAAGGGATTTTCAGGGAAATGTTATACCTGTATTAGGGAAAGTGGATGTGCCTGTCCAATTTAAGCAATGTAAATGTTCTCTTCCATTGGTCGTGGTTGAGGGAGCTAAACACTCCCTCCTTGGGTTAACGTGGATGTCTCCTCTGGGCATTGAAATATTGGGAATTTGTAAAATTAATGCTGATAATGATATTCCTGATTTTGTGCATGAGTTCCCTGAGGTTTTCAGCCCTACATTGGGCACGTATAATGGGGCCCCTATTTCTTTTTCTCTAGACCCCAAGGTTCCCCCTGTCAGATTCAAGCCTCGCAGGGTTCCTTTACCGCTCCTCCCTAAATTGGACATCCAACTGGATAAACTAATAGCTCAGGGCATCTTAGTCCCGGTGGAGCAAGGGCCATGGGAAACCCCTATAGTAACACCGCTTAAACCTGATGGTTCGTTAAGGGTCTGTGCAGACTACAAAGCAACCATTAACAAAGCCCTCCAACACCACCCTTATCCAATTCCGGTAGTCCAACAACTCCTGCATTCACTAGGGGAGGGAAGGGTCTTCTCTAAAATCGACCTCGCACAGGCATACCAACAGCTCCCGGTCGATGAGGCCACATCTCTGGCACAGACCATAGTAACTCACAGGGGTGCTTTCAGATGCACCCGCTTACAATTTGGGGTTAGCATAGCCCCAGGCATTTTCCAAAGTCTCATGGAGCGCTTATTGGCAGGCATCAAAGGAACCACCCCATATTTTGACGATATCCTTATCTCAGGGGAAAACCAATCACAATTAAATGAAAGAATTAGAGAAGTATTGTCCAGGCTACAATCTAGGGGTTTGAGAGTAAAAGCAGACAAATGTGTATGGGGAGCCGACAGCATCGAATTCCTGGGTTACAGAATAGACGGTGAGGGAATCCACCCCACAACAGAAAAATTAAAAGCCATAACAGAAGCACCCGAGCCAAATAATAAGACAGAACTCCAAGCATTTCTGGGCCTTCTTAATTTTTATTCTGTCTTTCTAAAACAGAAGGCAACGGCAGCAGAACCTCTACACCGACTGCTGCAGAAGGGAATTCCCTGGACCTGGGGCACACCTGAGCGCGAAGCTTTTCGCAAAATAAAACAATTGTTAACATCTAAAAGCGTAGTGGTTCAATACAGCTCAATATTGCCCATAAGGCTTACATGTGACGCTTCGGCTTATGGGGTAGGCGGGGTATTGGCCCATATAATGCCTAACAAAACAGAAGCCCCAATCGCTTTTTTCTCCAGGACATTGTCCATGGCCGAAAGAAATTATAGCCAACTGGACAAAGAGGCATTGGCCCTAGTATCTAGCGTGAAGAAATTTCACAACTACCTGTGTGGGAGGAATTTTGAACTAATCACAGATCACAAACCCCTTTTAGGTCTACTAGCTTCTAACAAGCCAACTCCTCCTTTCATGTCCCCCAGATTAATTAGGTGGGCACTATTTTTATCAGGTTATCAATACGAATTAACCCACAAAGGTGGAAAAGCAATAAACCATGCAGATGGCCTAAGCAGATGCCCCATGGCAGTCTTAGTTAAAGACCCAACCCCGTCAGAGGACATATTGCTTTTAGACTTCGAGGAAAACCCTTTGACCACAGCCAAAGAGGTAGCTGAATACACCAGAAAGGACCCAACATTGCTAAAAGTAATCAATTGTATTCAAAGGGGTTGGTTGGGAGACCCTGAGGAAGCAGGACTAACAGATTTTAAATCAAAAAGGTTGGAATTGTCCTACATGAAGGGTTGTGTGTTATGGGGTGACAGGGTGGTCATTCCCAACAGTCTAAAACAGAAAGTGTTATGTATGCTGCATGAGGGCCACCCAGGCATTGTGAGAATGAAGGGTTTGGCCAGGGGACACTTGTGGTGGCCAGGCCTAGACACTGACATCGAGCAGTGGGTAGCAAACTGTGACCCTTGCCAGGAGTCACGTCCCAATCCCCCTAAGACAACACCGGTTGAATGGGAGAAACCCACTGGGCCATGGTCACGTATACACATCGATTTTGCGGGCCCTATTGGATCTCAGAATTTTTTGATTGTAGTAGATGCTTTCTCTAGATGGGTAGAAATAATAGCCATGCAAAACATCACTACTTGTGCCACTATAAAGGCTCTGTACCATTTGTTTGCCACCCATGGGTGTCCAGACATCCTGGTTTCTGATAACGGGCCACAATTGACTGCCAGACAATTTGAATGTTTTTTAAGTAATTTGGGGGTCAGACACACCCTCACATCTCCTTATTCCCCATGGGTTAATGGTCTGGCAGAACGTTATGTGCGGGTAGCCAAGGAAGCACTACGCAGGGCAGGCCCAGGAGAAATACAACACAATTTAGATAAATTTTTATTAATGCAGCATATAACCCCAAATTCCATCACAAATAAAAGCCCTGCAGAAATTCTATTGGGTCGAAAAATAAGGTCCCCTCTGGACAGGTTGCACCCCCGTTACTGTACAAATAATTATAATGATGTAATTTGTGTAAACCCTGAAAGAAGTTTGTACCTAGGGCAAAATGTATTTGCAAAAAATTTTGATGGAGGTTTAAATTGGCTCAAAGGAAAAATAATCCAGCAAACAGCTCCTAAAACATATATTATTTTACTAGAGGATGGCCGCACATGGAAGCGGCACATAGATCACTTGCGGGGGCGTATAACACCTGACAACGAACAGGCCGCTAACAAAAATTCTTCCCCCCAAGCAGACTCTCACACACAGCCTGAACTTTTTTACTACCAAATGGACTCACCACGGCCAGAAGTATCCTCCAACGACTCCGAGCCGTCCTCCTCATCAGGAATCGGTGCAACGCCAACATATCCTCGACCGCAGGCCGGAGCCCCAACTCGGGCCCAGCCGCAAACAGGAGATCACAGCGAGCCATGCTCCTCCGTAGAAATCCCAGACGCAAATGATCTGCGCAGGTCTGATCGGACTTCACGCAGGCCAAGCAGACTGGAGGATTACACTGATTGACGGTTGTACTCAACCAATGAGGGAGGGGTGTTAAGTCTGTAAAAAGAAATTCTGTAAAAATACTGTCTCTGTCAATTTAAAATGTGAATAAATCAAGGTCGCGTCTGATTGGTTAAGACGCGCGGCCGTTTCTTTTAGGCGCGAGCCTTTAAAGTATAAATAGGGCTGTTTTGACACTGACAGCCCAGACACGTTCCTTGCTGAAGTCACTTGCAAGAGAGCTGAATAAACGGAACCGTCTTCAAAGATTCCTGTGTGGTCTCCTTCATTTCACCTAACCAGGTGCTAGCAATGTTCCCAGCTCTTACCAGCTTGCAAGCTCTTTCATTATTACTCTCTGCAAAGGAGAATGTTTTCCAAGTCCTAAGTCTTTGTAGGGTTTTTTCCATTGCTCTACTTGCTCAGGCTGTTTCTTTCCAGGTGCTAATGATGTTCTCAGCTCTTACTGGCTTGCAAGCTCTTTCATTGTTATGCTGTCAGAATAAATTATTTTTAAGCCCTCAACCAGGGGAAAAAATAATGTGCTGAAGCTGACCAGACTAAGGATACTAGCTAGCTGGTAAGCAGATTCTTTTCTCTATTTTCCTCCCCCAAAACTAAGGCACGTCTTGTATTCCGGTGTGTCTTATACTCTGAAAATTATGATATATATACTGCTCAAAAAAATAAAGGGAACACTCAAATAACACATCCTAGATCTGAATGAATGAAATATCCTCACTGAATACTTTGTTCTGTACAAAGTTGAATGTGCACAACAGCACGTGAAATTGATTGTCAATCAGTGTTGTTTCCTAAGTGGACATTTTGATTTCACAGAAGTTTGATTTACTTAGCGTTATATTGTGTTGTTTAAGTGTTCCCTTTATTTTTTTGAGCAGTGTATTTTATATGAGTGGGCGTTTTTCTGAGTGGCCATTATCATTACACCCTAAAATAATTTGCTAATGTGTATGCAGTTATACTTGTTATGTTAGAGGTTCATTTTATGCTAAGCACAATTCACAAGACGTGAAGAAAGATAAACAGGAGGAGCAGCAATTTATAGATGAAACACAAAACCTAGCACAATTCTCTTTGACCTTTTTGTGCTAACCTTTTTCCTCTGTCAAGTGAAATATTGTTTAAAATATAAAATCTGGAAACTTACAGCTGAATGGTACATTTACATCCACTTGGCTGTCTGGATCTTTGAAAAGAACAGAAAGGTTAAAAGGAATTTCCCCATAGTTAAGGAAAAAAGAAGACACTGTAAAGCATTTACCATTTCAATAAAAACACACTGATTGTATTTTCGGAACCATTTTTTTTAAAACTGGCCAACTTCAGGCATTCTTTAGAGAAACAATTTACCCGAATCACAGGTTTGTGCCTTCTTCGATGCAAAGATTGCCCTTGACCTTTCAATGGCATTTTAGAATAATTTGCTACCATAAAACATTGAATGGATTTAAGCAAAACAAAAACAAAAACTAATTTATCTTAGCTGCCATAACTAATTTCTAAGTTAATTAAAACTGAATTTCTCATACACTGATGATGATGATGTTATAGGTTCAGTCGACTGCAACTCTTGGCGATTCAATGGGCCAGGTCTCTCCACATCTTCAAATCTTGCACTAATCTTCTTTGTTTCATGCTCTGGCTGGTGTCAGCTTTGATGGTGTTCTTTATACCCACTTTGTTCTTTGACAGCCTGGTTTCCTCTTTACCGCTCTTCCAAACATAATTGCTTTCTCCAGTGAACTACACTGCTAAATTTTTTTTTAAAAAAGGGAACACTTAAAGAACAGAATATAACTTCAAGCAAATCAAACTTCTGTGAAATCAAACTGTCTGCTTAGGAAGCAACACTGATTGACAGTCAATTTCACCTGCTGTTGTGCAAATGGAATAGTTGTGCAAATGAAATATTCAATGAGAATATTTTGTTCATTTAGATCTAGGATGTGTTATTTGAGTGTTCCCTTTATTTTTTTGAGCAATATATATAGTAGACTAAGCTATTCTCTGGAGACTCTGGAGAAGGTGCAGAAAAGAGCAATCAAAATGATCTAGAAACCAAGACTTACAAAGCGAGACTGCGGGAACTGGGCATGGATAGCCTAGAGAAAAGGAGGGCCAGAGCGGACATGATAGCAGTCTACAGGTATACGAGGGGTTGCCACAGAGAGGAGTGGATCACTTTATTCTCCAGGGCACCGGAGGGCCAGACAAGGAACAACGGCTGGAAGCTGACCAAGGAGAGATTTAACCTGGAAATAAGGAAGAACTTCCTGACGGTCAGAACAATCAACCAGTGGAACAACCTACCAGCGGACATTGTGAACTCCAATACTCTGGACATTTGTAAGAGGAAATTGGACTGCCATTTGGCTAGGATGCTATAGGGTTCCTGCTTAGGCAGGGGGTTGGACTTGATGACCCGCATGGTCCCTTCCAACTCTAACAATAAATAAACAAATAAATAAATTCTAACCTATATATTTATGATGCTATATAATCAGGGGTGAGATTCTACCGGTTGGGGTAGGTTCGGGAGAAGAAGTTATGATTCTATGCAGATTGCAGAACCAGTAAAACCGACTACTGCCTGGCCCCACCCCTTTCCATCCGCACTTCCAGGGACTTAAAAGCTCCTAATGTACTTCCTCTCACTAATGTCCACAGAGGGTTTAATGCAGAGGCCAATCAATGGAGCTTCTTCTATAGTGTCCCGGAGTTCCCCCCCCCTTCCCTCCTCCTCTACTTTTCTTTGAAAAAAGCAGAGCCATGATAGCTGGACAGGGCAGGGATGAGGCAGGCGAGATGCTTGGCACAGGGGCCGGGAGATTGCTGAAGAAGAAGAGGGAAGGAGGGTGGGAAGGTTTTGACTTTTTCAGCATCTCTCCCCTCCTCCATTAACACCCAGGCTTCACTACTTGCACAGCCTTTTCCTCCTCCTCCCTTTAAGGCTTGTGGTCTTCAATTCCCAGAATTCTCCAGACAGCTATGACTTCCAGCTATGCTGATTGGAGAATTTGGAGAGTTGAAATTGCCAGCAAAGAGGCAAAGGCCAGCAGTCAATTCTAGGGATTTATCCTGGCATTGGCTAGCAGTCAATTCTGACTCAAAGGTTTGAAAAAAACACTTTACTTTTTTTTGTCATACTACTATAATTACTGTTATTACATTATTGTTATAATTAATAGCTTGTGTGTTAAGATTTACTATTAACTTTTCATTGGCTTTGTTTTATATGTAATTATTATCCTGATATGCCACTGTGTTTTCAATGAAGGGAAAAAAAATAAAAGGCACTGCTCTCTGACTGTCTCAATGTTGGTCTCAGAGACAGGCAAATGATGGTGATTCAAATGTTTGACTCCAATCCTATGGAGTCCAATAGAATAAGAACAATATAGGTGAAGGATGGAAGGGATGTAGTTCAACAGGTTCTGAATTCTTCAGTTAATACCCTCTTATTGTATCACAACTGTGGTGCTCTTCTTCATCATAGTGACAAGATAGGGCTTAAAACAAAAAATGTGATGACAGTTGTAAATGTGAGCACTGGTGAGAAATCACTTTTTTCAGCCCTCTGAGTAGTCCCTATGTGTTGTGGTTAGCTCTGGCCCAGCTCCTGCCCCAAGGAATGTGCAGGTGGATGTGGGGGAGACATCCACATGCCACAGGCCTGTTTTGCTCCCGATGGAATCTGCCAATGAAGCCTCCTCTGACCAAGGCAGCATGAGTGACAGGGAAGAGAGGAGTTTGGCAGACAGCCCAGGAGGAGATCAATCATCTGTATCATCTTTGGATTCTGAACAAGAATTAATGACACATCCACGCATGCGTAGAGTGATGCATAGGAGACAACAACTAAAGGATTATTACAAGAAAAAATGGTGGCCACCTATGGTTGGGTGGGGCTCCAGTAATTAGGGCTGCTGCTATAAATAGCAGCGTGTGGGTTTAGCCATTATGAAAGAGTATCTGATCGCAGTTTGTCAGGAATCCTGGGTTGCTGGTTTCTGGACTTTGCTTGTTGATTTTTCACGCCTTTGAAAACAAAGCAGAGCAATGTGTGTGTGTGAGTGAGTGTGTGTGTGTGCGTGTGTGTATCTCACTTCGTTGAAAGAAGGGGTGTGAAGTTTCTTCACAGCTGCTAGCTAAGTACTTAATGACTGCTTAAGGTTAATTGTACAGACTACCCAGTTGTTTTGGGACAAGTGCTCTTTGCAATACAAAAAGAGTGCTTAGTTTATTTTGACTTTTGGGATAAAGAACATTGTTTTGAATTTTCAAACGTGGGTGTGTCTGAAATTTGTACCCTTGAATTTTCAGGAGGCTCCTACCAGAGAACCCAGCAGAACACTATGTATGTAGCCATGCCGAACAGGTCCCATGACCAGCTAGCTATGCCCCCAAAGAAGCCATGCCCACATAACCTATTGTTACAAATTTAAATCCCACTACTGTATATAATTATTAAATTTGGATTATTTGACTTAACAATTAAAACAGAAAATCAAACATATAAACTCATACATGCAGTTCAAATTTCTAAATTGCTCCTTGTTGTGGCCTGTCAGCTGCCAGTCTCTCCAGCAACCGAATCGGAGGAGGAGGAGGAGGCATGGGAGTCAAGGTCAGCTCTGAGGAGGAAGAGGAAATGGAGTTGGCAGAGAGAGATAAAGAGAGAGAGAGAGAGAGAGAGATAGGCAAAGCCTGGGCTGTCCGTCAGTCCTCAGATGGAGAGTCAACAGTCCCTAGGTCTGGAGGTGGCTGATGAGGAAGAGAAGGAACAGCTGGGTCTAGTACTTGCTGCGCGGATGTGCAGAAGGCAAAGGAGAGGAGAGGAGAGCAGTGGAAATCCATGGGCAGATCCTTGGGAAGTAAGAGTCACCTCTACTAGTGAAGCCCCGCCCTAGATCTGGGCATAAAAGGCAGGGGGACAGAGATGAATAGAAGTGGCAGACTATTCATCTCCCTGCTGGACAAACCTGTTAGCTTGCGATGAGACAGAAACTGCTGGCGCTCCTAATAAAGGAATTTTTGAGTTAACTTCAGAGGGTTTGCCGTGTTTGGAGGCTGGGTCAGAACACTCCTCAAAATTGAATTCTTGGAGATAAAATATGTATTCAAATTATTGTCCAGATCAATATGGAACAGATGAAGAATATACAGTATCTTCTTTGGTTTTCTATTACCTGCATTTTTTTTTACCAATATAAAAGTGAAGTATATTCATTTCTTTCATTCCTATATTAGTTTTATAATTATTGTTATATACAGGTATTCCTCAACTTATGACCACAACCAAGCCCAAGATTTCTGTTGCTAAGCAAGACAGTTGTTAAGTGAATTTTGCCCCATTTTATGACCTTTCTTGCCACAGTTGATAAGTGAATTGCTGTAGTTGTTAAGTTACTAGCATGGTTGATAATTGAATCTGTCTTCCACATTGACTCTGCTTTTCAGAAGGTTGGAAAAGATGATCACATGATACCAGGACATTGCAACAATCATAAATATGACCCAGTTACTTAGTGTCTGAATTATGATCATGTAATCCTGGAGATGCTGTAATGGTATTAAGAGTGAAAAATGGTCATGTCATTGTTTTCAGGGACATTGTAACCTCAAATGGTCACTAAGTGAATAATTGTAAGTCAAGAACTTCCTGTAATTCAAAAAACAAAATCAGAAAGTAATAAAACTTTCAGAATATGTAATCTACAGCATTATAGCATTTAGATTTATATACCGCTTCACAGTGCTTTGCAGCCCTCTCTCTAAGTGGTTTACAGAGAGTAAGCATATTGCCCCCAAAAATCTGGGTCCTCATTTTTCCGACCTTGGAAGGATGGAAGTCTGAGTCAACCTTGAGCCTACTGAGCTTCGATCTGCCAAACTGCTGGCAGCTGGTGATCAGCAGAAGTAGTTTGAAATACTGCACTCTAACCACTGCCCCACTGAGGCTCTCCAAAATTATTTACTCCAAAAGGAACATGACCACATCATTTAAATCAATGGTATATTTTGAGTGTTCACATTTCAACAAATAACTGAACCAGTGGTGGGATTAGTCTAATTAAAGACAACGATTAATCCGCATATAGATGGGAGGTTGAACAACTAGCCTTGTGGTGCAACCAGAACAATCTGGAAGTGAACACACTCAAAACTGTAGAAGTGGTGGTAGACTTTAGGAGAAACCGTCCATACTTCCATCTCTTACAATACTAGACAATACAGTACCAACAGTAGAGACCTTCAAATTTCTAGGTTCGACCATATCTCAAGATCTAAAATAGTTACCTAACATCAAAAACATTATTAAAAAAACACAACAAAGAAGTTCTTCCTGTGCCAACTCACGAAGTTCAAACTGCCCAAGGAGCTGCTGATACAGTTCTATAGAGGAATTTAGCCTATCATCTGCACCTCTGTAATTGTCTGGCTCGGTTCTGCAACCCAACAAGACAGAAACAGACCTCAGAGGATAATCAGAACTGCAGAAAAAACAATTGCTACCAACCTGCCTTCCATTGAGGACCTGTATATTGCACAAATCAAAAAGAGGGCCATGAAAATATTTATTGAGCTCTCGCATTCTGACATAAATTGTTTCAACTACTATCCTCAAAACAATGCTATAGAGCACTGCACACCAAGACAGCTAGACACAAGAATAGTTTTTTCCTAAGTGCCATCACCCTGCTAAAAAAATAATTCCCTCACCACTGTCAAACTATTCACTAAAGCTGCATTACCATTAATATTAGTCTTCTCATCATTCCTATCACCCATCTCCTCCCACTTAGGCCTGTATGACTGTAAGTTGTTGCTTGTATCCTTATTATTTATATTAATATTGATTGTTTCCTATTGCTTGTTAGTACCCTATGACAATTATTAATTATTGTACCTCATGATTCTTGACAAATGTATCTTTTCTTTTATATACACTGAGAGCATATGCATCAAAGACAAATTCCTTGTGTGTCCAATCAATAAAGAATTGAATTAAATTCTATTCTGTTCTTTTCTGTCCGTCGCATCCTGGACACAAACTGTTTCAACTCCTACCCTCAAAACGTCGCTTCAGAGCACTGCACACCAAGACAACTAGACACAAGAACAGTTTTTTCCTGAACACCATCACTCTACTAAACAAATAATTCCCTCAACACTGTCAGACTTTTTACTAAATCTGCACTTTATTTCTATTAGTTTTTCTCATCATTCCTATCATCCTTTTCCTCCCACTTAGTACTGTATGACTGTAACTTGTTGCTTGTATCCTAAGATTTTTATTAATATTGATTGTTTCTTCATTGCTTAGTTGACCCCTATGACAATCATTAAGTGTTGTACCACATGATTCTTGACAAATGTATCTTTTTCTTTTATGTACGCTGAGAGCATCTGCACCAAGACAAATTCCTTGTGTGTCCAATCACACTTGGCCAATAAAAAATTCTATTCTGTTCTATTCTATTCTATTCTATTCTAGTAATTTAACAACTGGTTCTCTGCCCTAGTGATTTCTTCCAACAACCAGTGTGCCAAACTGTTCAGAAAGTTAACAACCAGTTCTCCCAAACTGGTGGGAACTGGCTGAATCCCACCACTGAATTGAGCCCATATTTTCCTTTTAAAAGTCACATGCCCCAAATATGAGAAATCATTATTTATACTTCATGCAAGAATTCATATTCAATGTGCTATTTCTTTTCAGATATGCAAGATTAATAAAAGCACTGAAAAAGAAAAAAAAAATAGGCAGAAGACATTAAAAGCAACTGAGGGGAAAAACAGCAAAAACATAGGTACATTTAAATCTGATCATTATAAGATTTAAGAGAAAGAAATGTAAAGTTGGGGAAAAGGAATCAAATGTCCTTTTTGTTGGAAAAAACATATCAAATGGACAGGTTTGGGATAGTTTCTTCTGCTTGGTGAAAGCATGTGGGAAAAGTATCCTCAAATTGTACTGGGTCACAAATTGAATTAATTTAGTAGTGGGACATTTCTGCAGAAAACATAAATGTAATTTTAGATATGTCAAAAGAAATACACAGTATGGAAGAGGTGCAAAGGAGAGAAGCAAGATTATCAGGGGACTGAAAGCAAATCCTACAAAGAGAGATTGAGGTCAGTGAGAATGTTTAGCCACAAGAAAATGTTTATTTGTTTATTAATCTTTATACCCTTGGTGGTTATCTAGCAAAAAAACACAACTTGGATTGATATGATAATGTAAAGACACACAGAAAACACGACAGTCTTTTTCTCTAATCTCCCAAGAGATTGAATGTGTGATAGGAAGTGGTAGGAAGTTAAATGTTAGGAAAAGCAACTTAACAGCAAAACATTTATATAGAGGGACCAAGTGCCTGGAGAAGAAGTGGATGACCTTCACTAGATGTGTTTAAGCAGAAATTTGGAATATTATAATTGGATTCTTTACCTGTATTAGAATGTGCACTTTGTTGCCTCTTGCAAATCTATGGTCCATCTTTGAATTATGGTTTCTTTTGGAAAAACCGTTGTTGTTCGGTCATTAAGTCATATCTGACCCTTCACAACCCCATGGATCATAGCACACCAGGCACCACCAGGAGTGAAATGCTACTGTTTTGGCCTGGTTCGTGTGCACTGGTAACGGCGGCCACTAATGGTTTGGAGAACCATTAACGGCGGCAGCACAAGGCTCCACCCACCCACCTGGACGCTAACATTTTTAAAGCCTCTGCACATGCACAGAGGGTGAAAAAGTACACGGGTGAGAGAAGTGAGGGTAAAAAATATATGTGAAGCATGCAATTCTAAAATGATAGGAAAGGTAAGTAAATTTCACTACTAGCCCCCACGCCTGGCTCCACTGTGTCCTGGAGTCTGCTCAAACCCAGACCCATATCATTCTTTGCTGTCCCCCTTTTCTTTTTCCTTCAGTGGAAAAATAGTAATTATTGCTATGTAGGCAATTGAACATAGAAATTGTCAAATACAAATGCATTCTTGGGTGAAGTTTTTCCTCTTTGTTGGCAAACACTTCCATTGCCAGTGAAGCACCCGTTTTTGCGCTGCTGGGATTCCCCTGCAGCATCACAAAAACACGGAAGTCCGGAGGTGGGATTCCCCATGGAGGGGAGTCTCAGGGGAATCCCAGCAGTGCAAAAACGGGCGCTTTGGCTGGCAAAAGGGGTGAGTTTTGGGCTTGCACGCATTAATCGCTTTTCCATTGATTCCTATGGAAAACATTGTTTCGTCTTACAAACTTTTCACCTTACAAACCTTGTCCCGGAACCAATTAAGTTTGTAATATGAGGTATCACTCTATTTGTTTTAAGCCTGTACAATTTTTTCCTACAGCATTATTGAGGTTTAAGTCATGCAATGCAGTCTAAAAATAGACAACCCTAGTAGTAATATTTTTAATTAGCATTCAGGCTCTAGGGTTGTGAATGGTTTCAGTATAAGAGATCATGATAATAAAAGTTGAAGTGTTTATTTGGTAAGAAGAGAAGCAGTTATATTTCATGCTTTGGAGAGGATAGTTACATTATACGTGGCTATATTATTTTCTGCAGTATGGGGACAAGTGGGCTGTATTCATATGTAATCAATTTTTCTAAAGCACCAAATTGCCTCAAATCCAGAAGAAACTGCATTTTAGTATATGAGAGGAAGTATTTTTATTTCCTCCTTGCGACATTTCCCTGCCAGCAAATACTTTTCTACTTTTTATTTTTAAGTCTTTTCAATGTTTCAACAGGACAAGATGTAAGTAATAAAGGCATCTGCAATGGCCCCAAAGAATCTCATCATTTGAACAATCTCTTGAGTTTTATCGCTTGATCACCATCGGGCAAAAAGCCTTTCAGAAGGTTTCTGTATGTGGTGTAGTGTAAAATAGCAGTCCTCTGAATTGTTCTAATATATTCTCAGTTCGGCTTTTAAACACTCTACACTCCAAAATGGAAAACAATCTTGCACATTAAAAAGAAGCCGAGGTTTTGACTGAGCAGCTGTGGATACCATCTTGATTTTTCTGACCTGTTTGAGCCTCTGGTGACTAATTAGAAATGAAAAGATAAATCGAATCCAACTATCAACTATACCAACCATGGGATTTTCACTCAAGTCTTCAGTCAGTCTTGCATGGCTATCATTTTTCTTATTGGAAATTGCTGGAAGATGATTGTTGATGTTACATTGGATATTAAACTAAGTAATGTATTATGAACCACAACACACATCTGGGATCCCCCTCCCATCCAGGACACTTCTCTTATGCTGTCCTCTCTCCTTTTTTGGCTTTTTCTTTGATATCATATGTCTTTTTTAAACTGAAAGCCAGAAGCCTGGGAATTGTCTTGATTTACTATTACTTTTCTGAAGTGAAATATAACTGCTTCCTATAAACACTTCCTTGTGCATTCAAAAGAATGTATTTTTAAAAAATCTCCAGATGATCACAGTCCCCTAGTAGAAGGAGAAGATATGTTCAAAAGTTCTGAAATTGTGGGTGTATCACTGGGGGGCTTTCAGAAAGAGATTGGATAGCCATTTGTCTGAAATGGTATATGTTGTGTTTGGGCCTGGGCCAGCCGTTGCTCCCACAGATGGGAGAGATGCGTCACAAAGTGAGTGTGAAAGCCTGGCTGACAGCCAGGAAGACGTGGCAGACAGCCAGGAGGATGAGGCCACTGGTTCGCAGGACTCAGCAGACAGCCCAGGGGATTTGGCATGTAGTCCCTCAGACAGTCTTTCGTCCTTGGATTCCTCTGCAGCACAATTCATAGACATGCGTAGCAGAAGAGCGATGCAAAGGAGGATCAATTGAAGGATTATTACAAGTCATCAGAGTAGCACCTGGGTTGGGTGTGGTTCTTATACTGAGGGCTGGGTGTGGTTCTTATACTGAGGGCTGGGTGTGGTTCCCTTAATGAGGGCTAAAGGTATAAAAGGGAACAGAGGCACAAGACAAACTGTGGCTGTTTATCTGTGTTATTTTGTGGTTCCTGCTCTGAAGTTTCTGTTCCGTGCCTTTGGAGTTTTCAACCAAGCTTTTTCAGACAACTGGGAGGTGAAACCTCTGGGACTTGCTGTTTGCTCCAAAGATTCAAAAGGACTCCTGAAACGTCTTTGCTCATTTCAGGTTGTCTTTGTTTGCTTTTTCCTGTGTTTTTGTATGCGTCTGAAGTAAGCCTTGCACTATCATTGTTTCCTGACACTACGGACTGTTTTGAGTAACCCTTTTTTGTTTGTTTAATACAAGTTTGCTGATTAGAAGAGCACGTGTGTGTTTGATTTCTTTTTCTTGGATTGTTACGCATTGCCTGAGCCCAGTCAGGCAGAACAGTATAGGGACATGATGGTGAACCTATGACATATGTGCCAGAAGTAGCAAACAGAGTGTTCTATTCTGGGCCTACTCAGCTTGAAAACAAAGAAGGAATCTACATGCTAATTTTTCAAATCAATCTTTTTATATGTAAAGTCTCATTTTTTACAAGCCAAAGTCATGCATGTGAGATAACCTTGGCAGTTTCTCAGTAAAGGTAATTAAGAGATAACAGTTCCACGACTAGGCTTTGCCAAAGATCAAAGCTACTTGAACATTGCTTCATGAGATAAGGAGTCTCCAGTTTCACAGACTTACTTTTACAGCTTCCCAGCATCTTTGCAGACAGGGCACTTTTACTCCAAGGATTTTAGCAGGAAAATAACAGACGGCTAGCGCAACCTGGCTAAAATCTCAAACATCATCCAACTCCATAGCAAAACGTTGGAACTCCACCCCAAATTACCCATACGCCATATACATATAGGAAGTTGTCAACAATTCCCTAGAGTTACAAACTACAGACTATTTCCTTTCCCATACAAGTATTCTTGTCTTTTTCTTAGTCTTCTAAAGCGGGCATCTAGCAAAGGCTCCAGATCTTTCTCCTCCTCTAAGTCAGACTCTACTGTCATTGGCATATCTATCACCTCTGGTGGTCCTTCAGGTTCATCCAGGTCTATTTCTCCCTCATTCTCACTCTCTGCATCAGCTGGCAACACCACTGGCCCAGGGTACCAAGATGGGCCCACCTCATCCACCTCAGAATCTATCATTACTAGAGCTTGCGAGGAGCACTCACAACACAGAACTATCTTTCTAGACCGACCAGCCATTTTCTGTTGCTTTTCCAGGTTCCAGTATGCACATGCGCACAAGCTAGCTGGTCTTCGTGTGCATGGGAGTGCTGGAAAAGCAGCCCCCTAGCACATGTCTGGTTTCTGGTACAAACATGCGCACTGGCCAGCTAGTCTTCATGTGCACGTGCACCAGAAACCAGAAGACCATGTGACTGGCATACATACGTATACCAAAAATCGGAAGCTCAGTTTCCCAGCATACACATGCATGCTGGAGAGCTGCTCTTCTGGTTTCTAGGGCTCCTGTTTCAGCACTAGGTGTCAAAAAGGTTCACTAACACTTGTATAGGGTCTCCTGCTTGAGTGGGGGAGTTGGCCTAGAAGGCCTCTGAGGTCCTATTATTTTATGGTCTATGTTCCATTCAGATAAAGACATTCATTTCCCCTTCTGGCATTTCTCCTCAAAGTGTGTAAAGTCAACAGCAGAGCCAAGATGCTGCTTTGTCTCTTCTGATTCCTTTGTTCTTTGAATTGACCACAAAACCACTTCTAAGAAGGAGTATAAGCTACTGAAATTGTAGACTGGTATTGCTTTACTTGAGGGCAATTTTCGCAGTGATTCATATGCTTTGTGTTCAAAACTGTTCAGTGATACTCTGCTAGATCTCAGATATTGTGCCAGAAGCAATATTCTATTGTGTTTGTACATTGCTCCAATTCTAAAGTCATAAAACTGTCTGTCAAAAAACAACAACACTGAATTTGAGAAAGAAAATAGTAAATGGTGTATAAAAATTAAAGTCAGAATAATAACTGTTTTATATTTCCACAGGTCTATGTCTTTCTATACTGAGAACAGAAAGGGGCTTCTTTGATCATTGACATATTTGCACGTGGAAATACATGTACACCTTGAAAGGCAATGCTTTCACTTTCCAGACAAAGAAAAGTCATTTTGCAGCTGCTGTCAAAACAGGATGCTTTGGTGTAACAGAAATCAATTGGAACAATGTTAAGAGCTCCTCTAAACCAGATCCAGGTTAAAAAGAGTACAATCATAATTTATTTATTTTATTTATTCATTTGTCCAATACACAAATACATAGGAAGAAAAATAGACATGTAGTAATATATATAAGGGTAAAGTGAACTTAGAGGAGAGGATATATGAAAGAAAGAAAATATATATGATAAGTGAGAGAAAGGAAAGACAATTGGACAGGGGACGAAAGGCACACCAGTGCACTTATGTACGCCCCTTACTGGCCTCTTAGGAACCTGGAGAGGTCAATCGTGGAGAGTCTAAGGGAGAAATGTTGGGGGTTAGGGGTTGACACAATTGAGTCCGGCAATGAGTTCCACGCTTCGATAACTTGATTGTTGAAATCATATTTTTTACAGTCAAGTTGGGAGCAGTTCATATTAAGTTTGAATCTGTTGCATGCTCTTGTGTTGTTGTGGTTGAAGCTGAAGTAGTCATTGACCAGTAGGATGTTGCAGCATATGATCTTGTGGGCAATACTCAAATCATGTTTTAGGTGCCGTAGTTCTAGGCTGTCTAGGCCCAGGATTGTTAGTCTATTTTCGTAGGATATTCTGTTTCGAGTGGTGGAGTGAAGGGCTCTTCTGGTGAAATATCTTTGGACATTTTCAAGGGTGTTGATGTCTGAGATGTGGTATGGGTTCCAGACAGATGAGCAGTAGTCTAGGATGGGTCTGGCAAAAGTTTTGTAGGCTCTTGTGAGTAGTGTGAGATTGCCTGAGCAGAAGCTGCGTAGGATCAGGTTAACAACTCTAGAGGCTTTTTTGGCAATATTGTTGCAGTGGGCTTTAGCACTTAGGTCATTCGATATTAGTATTCCAAGGTCTTTTACTGAGTGTGGGTTGGCAGTGAGAGATTGTTTATTGTTTGTTTATAATGTCTGGCAAATTTCTGTGCCATTAACAGAAATGTTTGAGATGGAAAGGAAAAATGAAAAAAACTTTCTATTACAATTTTTAAGATTGTTTGAATATATTTTCTTGTATGTTATAAATGTTTTCTCTATGCCATCTGCTATAGCAAGTTTCTTTCCCAAGTACAGTAATATTAGGCAAATCATTTGCCATTTCATTTGATGCGTGCCCAACTTTACAAAAGTCTTTCATGGCATAAGATCAGGCCTATTGAGATGGAGCTCAAGACTCTCTTGAGATTAACGCAACCAGATTCAATACATATTTAGTCAGAAGTTAGACCTGGCTGAACCAAGTGCACAGAATTGTAGCATTGGACATTGCCTTAAGAAATTTGGAGGAGGGAAGTAATAATAATAATAATAATAATAATAATAATAATAATAATAATAATAATAACAATCTTAATATTAATAATAATAATAATAACATCAATAATAACAACAACAACAATATTAATATTAATATTGTTGTTGATAATAATAATAATAATAATAATACCCGAAAAAGTGGTCAAAAATGAGCAAGCAAAACTACTGTGGGACTTCCGACTTCAGACTGACCAAATTCTGAAACATAACACACCAGACATCCTGATTGTGGAGAAAAAGAAAGTATGGATCATCGACATCGCAATCCCAGGAGACAGCAGAATTGAGGAGAAGCAGCTAGAGAAATTAGTGAAATACAAAGATCTAAAAATCGAGTTGCAACGACTCTGGCATAAGCCAGTGAAAGTGATCCCAGTGGTACTTGGCACGCTGGGCGCAGTGCCAAAGGATCTCAGCAGACATTTGAAAACCATCGGAATTGACAAAATCTCCATCTGTCAATTGCAAAAAGCCGCTTTACTGGGATCGGCAAACATAATTCTCTGCTACATCACGCAGTCCTAGGTGCTTGGGAAGTGCCTGACTGGTGATGAAATACGAAATCCAGCATAGTGATCTTGTTTGTGCTGTGTTGTATTGACATAATAATAATAATAATAATAATAATAATAATAATAATAATAATAATAATATATTTAATTTGTATGCCGCCCCTTTCTGAGGACTCGGGGAGGCTCACAATGAAAGTCCAGTGAATTTCATGTACTTATGCTGAAGGAAATGTCAAAGCCTGATCCATTATGTCCCCTCAAAAATAAGTCTCCAAGTGCTCAGGATGGCATATTTCCAGATAAGTAGGCTTAAGACTGGATCTAAATCCTATGGCAACTAACTGAAGTGAAAACCTAATTGTATACAGTGAGGAGAGTGTGTTGTGATTAAGTTTGGAAACAGATATACAAGAGATAGAGCTGCATGTTTGCAATTTATGATATGTTTTAAGGAGTAAGTTTTTTAAAGTACTGAATTGCAGCAATTATTTCTGAATAAAAATCAGGGTCATTGTGTAACTATTTACCTACAGTATGTAACTAGCAATCTTTCATGGTTTAATGTAATTCTCTTTTATTTGCTATTGTTTATTGCATGAATATTTTAATGCTATATTAGGATTATTTTCTGTCGGTAGCCTTTGGGTGTATTAAATAATTCATTCACCTTTCAAAAACTGAAAGAATGTTGAAAATAAAATATTCAACTCAGAGAAGTCTTGGTTTCTAACTCTTCCTGTTGGGGTATAAATCCAGTGGCATGGTCTTCAGCACCTTCTAAACACAAAGGGGTGATAGGGTTTCAATAGACAAGGTTTTTTTTCCAGTTTAATAATGTCTGATACTCAGAGACAAGTCCCTCCAATTTTGAGACAAGGTTTTTCAGAAGTGGTTTGTCATTGGTTCCATCCAAGGGCTGAGAGAATGTGATTGGCCCAAAGTCACCCAGCTGGCTTTGTGCCCAAGGTGAAACTAGAATTTACAATCTCCTGGTTCCTAACTTGATACCTTAGCCATGTCACCAAACTAGCTCTCACGTAGAAAGTTAATGCAAATTAAGAGAATTAATTTGTGTTCTCTCTTTATCTATCATTCTGCCTGCTCTTTATCTAAGGGATTGTGAATATGAGGTCATTTCCTTTTGCCTTTTTTGCCAAGTCCATATGCACAGATACTTTGAACTAGTGATTGTTCTGCTTTGGGCCAACCGGATCAGAACAAAGAAGCCCCCACGAACAAAGGATTCAATTCAAACCATTTATATAGTTAAAGATATTTTGTACAAACAGGAGCAGATTTATCAGTTTATGTTGGCAGAGGCCCCACTCAAATTGGCCAAGAGATAACAAAGGGCTGGCAGAGCTAATTTTGCACATTCTTCCTTGAGATAAGGTTTGTAAATCACACACATACTCTTACAGATCTCCAGGTTTCTTTTCTTTCTCATTCATTGACATCTCTGCATGACTCTTAAAGAAGCCACAGCAGTTTCTCAGCACGCCAGTTTTGGATGTCTGGATCTGAGTCCTCCACCATGACGAATGTTGGAATGTCATACCTCTTTACCCAGAAACCCTCCTTTATATACAGACTGGGTGTGGTCAACTGTTTCTTAGAGCTAAACTGACTAGACTTTCTTTCATAGACTCACTTTCTGAACTTTTCCCCATAAAAACATTCCTGTCTGCTTCTTGACCTTCTTACTCGGGCATCTAATAGGGGCTCCTGGTCTCTCATTCCCATCCCTCCTCTGACTCAGACATTACCATCATTGGGGTTTCTACAGTCTCTGGGGATTCTGGGAACAGACTCAAACTCAACTCTGTTAAGACGGAGTGGCTGTGGGTTTTGCCTCTTAAGGACAATTCCATCTGTCCATCCATTGTCCGGGGGGGGAAGGGTCCATAACTTATTATGTGGTCCTGATGGCAACAAAATTCCAGTAAAGAATAACAACACACCTATTTTAAGCTTGATCAAATCAACCAACTTTATATTTATTCCTTTTACTTCTAAAAATTGAATATTTAATTACCGTAGTCACATAATGTCTTAGAACCTGGTTTCTTTTTCTTTTTTCTTTGACTCTTCTCAAAAAATCCTTCAAAGGTTTACCAAAAGTGGATTTCATAATGGATTTCTTTCTTTTCTTTTTTAGTTCCTTCACGTCAGAAGTGGCTTGCCATTGCATACTTTCTAGAGCTGAAAGAGATTGGCCCAAAGTCACCTAGGCAGCTTCATGCCTAGAGCAGGATTCAAACTCACTGTCTCTGGATTCTAGCTTGGTGCCTTAACCACTGTATCAGACTGCTAGCCATAGCTTCATCCATATCTAAAACAAGCACAAAGCTTCCAGAAATAGAGGATAAAATATTCTACATGATAGGCTTCTACTTGTGACTCAAAACAATATAAATATTGTTTCCCCATTGCCAGGCACCTCATGTATTCTGTTCCAATAGTGGCCACAACTTTCATGTAATTATTATAATTGAATTGGATTTGTACGTAATTACTTGAATTACATTGAATTAAATTACATTCAAATATAATTGAAATTGAAGTGAGAGGTTACCTACAATGATCCAATGTCTTAATAGCAAAACTGAGATCTGAACCTCCTGTAATTTCTATCAGACTCTGATCCCTGGTGCTACATCTGCTCATGAGTCCTACTCTCCAGTATCAACACATTGCTCAACAAGCTCCAGGGCTTCTTCCCAATAAGATACCCAGGCACTGTGCAAGTATTTAAAACGTTGTAATTCTTTGCTGAATTCCAGTATAAGTGACACTGTGATGAAGGGAAGGGGGGAAAAGAGAGAGAGGTAGAGGTACACAAAACAATATGTGTGTGTGTGTTGGGCAGGAGAACACTAGGTCTTTGTTCATTTCTGTTGAACAGTTAATGTCCTCAAAAACTGAACTGGAGGATTGGGAACTTTCTGAAGCTGAGCTGAAGAAAATATCAGGAGCTATAAGGAAAATTAAAAAGAAAAGAAAAGATCTGATTTGCATTGAGAATGCTGCACCTATGTGGTGGGATTTCAGTCTTTGGGAGATGTGTGAGCGAATGCGTGTGCATGTCAATTTTGTGTGTTATCTACATGGCCCAAAGAAGAAAAATTTAAATCCTGAAGTGGCAATTTCCTTTCATCTGTTTAAGCTTTTCTAAATAAAAACATAAGCTTATCTGCATTGCCAAGTTATTTCATCATAAAACAGCCACTAATCATTCCTGGAAAGCAGGAATGGAGACAGTCATCCTATGTTTGTCTTAACATACCATGAAATTCCCCTAAGTCTATGTGTTTCTGCTTATTCCAGCTTGAAAATAATATTTTCCAGAACGTGGCAGCCCATTTTATCTGCTCTGCTTGTTAATTCTGTGTAAATATATCTGCATTTTGATTGGCTACAGCAGGGGTGTATCCTTTATTTGTTTGTTTGTTTGTTTTGTCAACTACGTATTGGTGGTATGCAAAGATGTAATAATATTTATATACATGATACTAGTAAAGAAAAAACAAAAAACATTGGGACAGGGGATGGAAGTCATGCTGGTGTACTTATGCATGCCCCTTACTGACCTCTTAGGAATTGGGAGAGGTCAACAGTGGATAGTTTAAGGGTAAAGTTTTTGGGGTTAGGTGATGGTACTACAAAGTCTGGTGGGTGAGTGGGTGGGTAGGTAGGTAGATAGATAGATAGATAGATAGGTAAGTAGATAGATAGGTAGGTAGGTAGATAGATAGATAGAAACCTCTTTTCAATATTATTTAGTATAGATTTCTTGAAAGATTCACTGGAGGCTGTCCAAAAGAAAAAGAAAGATGCTCAAGTGGTTCTGAACAAAATGTTTCTTAAGGACGGAGCACAAATCAGTTGTGGAACACCTCCCCAAAAACCAATGCAACTTAGATGAGGCTCCATTGTGCTCAGAACAAGAAACAAATTAGTGTAGAAACTACCACTGTTATTTCATGCAACCATGCAGCCTTCACTGTTGACCTTGCTTTCTTGATAGTGACCTCACTTTGAGGGGATTGGAATTGGCAACTATTGTTCTAGAAAGTAAGTCATGTTTTTTGTGCTCCACTAAATGGTATTCAAGATGTGCCTACTTCAAAATTAAATTTTACACCAGTGACTGGTAAATTCTAAGTTAGAAGTGGTAGACTCAATTCAGAAAATGGTCAAAGCCAATTAAATATTTTTATTGAAATGTGCTCCCTGTTTATATCCTTTCTACACAGCAGTTTGTTTCTGGAACAATATTTGTTGAGCAGGCAAGATTTTCAAATTTTTACTGTGTATGTATTATTAGCCTATATTAACATTTTATATGATCAATGTTATTGCTGTGTCTGTATTAAATATATTTTATTTTTTAACAAAATCAATACGTTTTCAAATTAAGGTAGAAATGTCAAATTACCGACATAAGCCACATGTTCTACTGCTGAGGTCATGGAAATGTCCCATCTATACTTTAATTATATGTAATTAATAATATTTATGACTTAAGCAAATGCTAGACAATAAACAGATATATTCCGTCAATTAATTTACCACACACATCACTGATGTATTTGGTGCGGAATTGTTAAATATGAAACAAACCTCTGGCTACAGTTTATCCTAATTATTGTTGGTAAGGATTTACGGGACTGTCTTCTGCCTCATATATCCTAGCGACTGAATTGGCCTTCTCCAGGTGCTGTCAGTCAGACAATGCGGGGCCTAGGGGAAGAGCCTTCTCTGTGGTGGCTCCAGCCCTTTGGAATGAACTCCCTCCAGAGATTGGTACCGCCCCTACACTCTTGGCCTTCCACAAATGTTGAAGACTCATCTCTGCCAGCAGGCCTGGGGCCGTTGAGTGCTAATATCTAGCTCTGGCTGATGCATAATTTGATGAGATGAATGTGGATGGCTGCTTTTATGGATTGGGATTTTAGACTACTTTTAAGTTAGATTTCTTACATATTCTACTTTTGTATTTATCTTTGTTGTGAGCCACCCTGAGTCTATAAAGAAGGGTGGCATAGAAATCTAATGAACAAACAAACAAGTGCTAAACTAAGATGATCAATTTTGCAAGAGCTGCTTTGCAAGAGCTGTAACTTATTGCTAAAAGGAAATTCCTAGATTTATTTTCTAACCAAGTCCCAGTATGGCTTTCAGATTCCCCTTTTCCATTTTAGAATGGTTTGTGTACATAATTCAACTAGTTTAACTAATTACAACATTTCAACAGCATTTGTTCTAGCAAGCTTGAGAAAAGAACATGTTTAAGTGAACACACCATCTGTTTGTACTGCTTCCCCATCTTAATGTTGTCATTTCACACTTCTCTGATGTACTATCTACATGCATGGGTGCACAATATATATTAACAGGCAGCCATGCAAACAGATGCTAAGATTTCAACCACACATACTCAAATGCAACAAATTGGCATCTCTCCCTCCCCCTTCTTTCTTTTTCTCTCTCTCCCTCCCTCTTGCCTCAGATCTTAAAAGTACTCTGATAAATTCAATTTTTATCAAGCTTTAGTTTTAAAACTTGGCACCTGATGTAAAGTTATTAAACTTTGAGTTTTTAAAAATCACAATGGAGAGAGATAACTCTGCCACCTATTAGCAGTAGCTGATCCAGCATTAATTGCAATATTGAGTGCTTTCAGTGGTTCAATAATCAGGAACCTTATAAGTTGCAGAACATGAGCAAATATAAATAAAAGGGAATTGGGGGAAGAGGAGAAAAGAATGTATCAACCAACCTACACACCAGGGATACGGCCTGGATCTACCAACTGGTAGCAGCGGTGGTGAGAGGCTCTGCCTACCCACCCTGGATACTTCTGTACATGTGTGTTGTATGCGTGCTAGCATGAGCGTGAACCAGTAGTGATGGGATTTGCAACCCATTACTGATACACACTTGTAGTCTGCATTGGTTGCCGATCAGTTTCCGGTCACAATTCAAAGTGTTGGTTATGACCTATAAAGCCCTACATGGCACCGGACCAGATTATCTCAGGGACCACCTTCTGCTGCACGAATCCCAGTGACCAGTTAGGTCCCACAGAGTGGGCCTTCTCTGGGTCCCATCAACTAAACAATGTCGTTTGGCAGGACTCAGGGGAAGAGCCTTCTCTGTGGTGGCCCCGGCCCTCTGGAACCTACTTGCCCCAGAGATTAGAATTGCCCTCACCCTCCTTGCCTTTCGTAAGCTTCTTAAAACCCACCTCTGCTGCCATATATGGGGGAACTGAGATATTCTTTCCCCCTAGACCTTTACAATTTTATGCATGGTATGTTTGTATGTATGTTTGGTTTTACAATAAGGGTTTTTTAGTTGTTTTAGTATTGGATTGTTACATGCTGTTTTTATTACTGTTGTTAGCCGCCCCGAGTCTACGGAGAGGGGCGGCATACAAATCCAATAAATAATAATAATAATAATAATAATAATTTGATAGCCTTTCCCAGCCAGGCATCTTCCAGATTTCCATAATTCTCAGCCACCAGACTCAAATGGAATAGAAACTCTGGAAGTAATATCATCTAGAGTGCACTGATTACCAACACAATTTCTATCCTTATCAAACATTACAAATTGGATAGTTGATTTTAAATGGACAATTGTAGTATGTACAAAAGTACTACTAACTATTATTAGCAATAGAAAAATGAGATAATTCAATAAAAAGGATCATTGGTATAAAGACATACTTCTGTAACTATTTTGATAACTTCAAGGTTTGGAGTTAGGACTCCAAAGTGAATTGGGACTGGAATCCAAAAAACAAAAAATGGATAGACCAAACAATTTAATTTCAATCAACTGATTGTAAATTAAATAATTTGCAGTTAATGTAATTGTTCACTATGTATTTTACAACTTCAACCTTCTGTCGCATTGTAATTTTCTTTAAAAGAACTATGACTATCCCTCTAAAGCTTTGGAGAGGTATGGATGAAATCCTAGAATTTTAAATTATACCCCTAAGAGGAAGTCCTTAGACACCATGAAGAAAGAGATGGAGGATTTCATGGATAATTAATTCTCCTCCCACCACTGTCCTTTGGTTTGTTCATGCTGGAAATCAACTCACACTACCTAAGAAGACTCTTCTGGACACTAAACAAAGTTTGTAGGTGGTAATTCCAAAGCACTGAACTTTAAGTTCCAATAAAATCTGCTCCAATTTTTCCATTGATCTTTGACAAGCAAGATCTCAATCCCATGTGCCTGAAGCAAATAAATTCCTAATAGTATTAAATAAAGAATTATTGTGAATACAATTAGAAATAATTGGTGGGGGGAAAATGCTGGATTTATTGAAGAAAAGCTTGTAAATGGTATCTTTTTAAAAAAAGTCTAATTGTTCTTTGAAAGGATCTAGAAAATCGGGTAGTACCAAATGCCATTATACAATACTTATTAAATGCCTGAGTTTTAAAAATTAAATTATGCTAATGTGACAAACACTGTAGATTACTATTCTGGGGGGCGGGGGAAATCTTATAATCTTCATACCCTTCAATAGATGTCTTACTTGAATGAACACTAATTCACCTTCTTTTATTTTTCAGACCTTAGTGGCAACATTTTTAGTGGCATGATTTCTAGTAAATTTAATTTTCTGCGATGGTAGCATTTGGAGATTAATATGCTTAAAACAATGTATTAGTGTGTGTGTGATACTCTGAAGAAGGAAAAAATAAGTATATGGTTTATCATGCTTTTAAATCCAATCTTCACATGCTTTCAAATCCATTAGATTGGAAGGCAATTGTTGAAACAGCCAGATTTATGAGTTAGATAATGCCACCAGATGATTATATGTGATTATAGCGGAGCTGGTATCACTATCCCAACTTGTAGGAGGAGGGTCGAAAGGGTTCTTCTGTCATCATTCCAACTTGACTAATAGTCAAGTCACAGGTCATTTAAATTGCCTCAAATTCCTTTCTTTGTCAGCTGTTTTGAATTATGCTACCATCTTTTTCATTATAGGTTGAAAAAACAATTTTCCCATAGAAGAAGCCCAAATATATGCAGATCTACATGCAGTAAATTTTCTCTCTTGTTTAACCCTTTCTTGCCTAGGGATGAAGAGACACAGATGATTATGCTCTGTTTATCTGACCCCTTTTCAGGACTGTTTTCTAATATCTCTTCTGTAGTATAACTGACTCTCATATGCCCAGCAGAGCAACTCTTTTCTGCTAAATATCTTCTTAGCCGATCATGTAATTGTACATGGTCACACAATCTGCTATAAACTCATTTTAGAGTCTGCAGTATCTCCCTCCCTCCTTCTCTCTCTCAATGTGTATGCGGGGGAAAAGGTACAAGGATTTCAATTTTAATTGTTCTATCAATGGAACTTGCATTTGATTCATAATTAGAATTCTTTGTAACAGCTAATTGATCTTCGTCTCTGTTAATTTTTCTCCTAGCAGGAATAAATTCATGATTAAATTCATGATTATTCCTGTACATGTCTAAGCTTCAATTTCTTCAAGAAATGAAATTCAGGGTTTGAGTCTTTGAGCTGGATGTCTTAAGAAATATGTCTAGCAACATCAAAAACTGGCTATGTAACAAGAATAAAAATAAATGGGATATTATGTAATTCTGCCATGAAACAGAATACAGAAAAAAGAATATTCAAAAATTTATGGTTAATTGAGTTTTCTAATAATGAACTTTTGTTAACTATAAAGTCAGAAAAATCTGTCAGCTATTTTTCCTAATTAAGGTCATGAGGCATATCTGTGTAATGAGAACTGTCCCCACTCAAATATAGATGACAAAAGTGAAATAACTGTCTTTTGGAAAAAAAGTAAATAGTTTAAAAGAGATCTAAAGTGGATTTTCTAGAAATAAAATATACTACTTTGCTAGTACTTTTCTATCATATTTCAAACTCTGTGCATAGTTTCTTAGCCTTCTAAAATATTTTAATTTGATGTAACTGGAAATACTGTCAGTACTAAAAGTAACAGCTGTGTAAATTTGTAGACAACATTTCTTTTAAACTCAAAAGATCTGAGTCTGTATCTTCCTGTCTTTTAAGTATACAACAAGTTGGAGACATCTGAATATTATCAGAACAATAGTGCACAGGCAGGGGTGGGCTGCTGCCTGGACAGGGTGGGGGTGGGGGAAACGCAATGGGGTAGCAAAAATGGAGCTCCACCCCAGAGCATCCAATTTGCACTGATATATCCCCTTTTTCTGACCATTAAAGTTATGAGTGGGTATGACTGTTTTTAAGATAATGGGTTTTAGTTACAGTTTTAACTATTAGATTTGTTCTATATTGTTTTATTGTTTTGTGAGCTGACCTGAGTTTTCGGAGAGGGCAGCATACAAGTCTAATAAATTATTATTATTATTATTATTATTATTATTATTATTATTATTATTAATTAGATTTGTATGCCGCCCCTCTCCAAAGACTCGGGGCGGCTCACAACAATCATAATAACAATATTACAATGGAAACAAATCTAATATTAAAAAACAGTTAACCCCCCCCCCCATCATTTAAAAACCATGCAACACATGCATACCGTACATAAAATGTAAAAGCCTGGGGGAGATGTCTCAGTTCCCCCATGCCTGGCGATATAGGTGGGTCTTAAGTAATTTGCGAAAGACAAGGAGGGTTGGGGGCAGTTCTAATCTCTGGGGGGAGTTGATTCCAGAGGACCGGGGCTGCCACAGAGAAGGCTCTTCCCCAGGGACCCGCCAAACGGCATTGTTTAGTTGACGGGACCCAGAGAAGGCCAACTCTGTGAGACATTATCGGCTGCTGGGATTCGTGCGGTAGAAGGCGGTTCCGGAGGTATTCTGGTCCGATGCCATGTAGGGCTTTAAAGGTCATTACCAACACTTTGAATTGTGACCGGAAACTGATCAGCAGCCAGTGCAGGCCATGGAGTGTTGGAGAAACGTGGCGAATCTGGGAAGCCCCACGATAGCTCTCGCGGCTGCATTCTGCACAATATGAAGTTTCCGAACACTTTTCAAAGGTAGCCCCATGTAGAGAGTGTTGCAGTAGTCGAACCGCAAGGTGATGAGGGCATTATTATTATTATTAACTGAAAGATATTGAAAAAAAATGCAGGGCGTCCTGCATAACCCATGGCCACATTGTGGTAGTAAAAATTTGGTAGTCCTTCACTGTGCACAGGGAGAAGTGACAATCCCATCTTAAGAGATCCCATTGCTGATCTCTCATATTCTACAAGGGATGTAATGGAAACATCTAAGGATTTTCCTATGGACAATTGCCTCAATTAGCTTATTGATAGGAGAAACATAGATGTTCATAGAACTGGCCCTCTCATTATTTTCTAAATGGGGGAAAGTAGTAGTTATTACAGGATGCCATTACTATATTTGTCTCATTATTGTCAGAGGTGAAGAAATGTACCCATCAGATTCTCTACAAGTTTCTAAACCATTTAATTCTTATTGGCTGCTTTACATCTTGGTTAAGGAAAAGTAGGAAGTAGGAAAAAAATATGGAGGGTGCTCCAAACATAAGAAGAGCCATGCTGAATCAAGCCAAAGCCCATCGAGTCCAACATTGTGTGTCACACAGTGGCCCACCAATTGTCCATGGGGATCTTGAGCAGAAAGAGAAGGCAAAACCCTCCCTTTCTCCTGACCCCCAACAAATGGTACTCAAGGGAATCCTGCCTGCCTCAACCAACATAGAAGCGGCACATGGACATCCGTTTCAATAACCACCGATACACTTGGCATCCATGAATCTGTCTAATCCTGCCTTGAAGCTATCCAGGCTGACAGCTGTCATGACCTCTTCTGGAAGTGAATTCCATAAACCAACGACCCTCTGGGTGAAGAAATATTTCCCTTTATTTGTCCTCGCTTTCTTACCTATGACCCATTTAATTCCAGCTATTGAAATCACCAGGTCTTTTTTTTTAAAAAGCATCCTGATGTTTTCAATAAGAATGTTAATCAATTCAGGGGTGGGTCCTAACTTACTTAGCTGCCAGTTTGCTTCCTCTTGTGCCACGCCTCATGGGCACATGTGTGCTTAGCAAGAGCGAGGGGGTGCGTGTGCAGTGGCAAAAAGATCCAATTTTTTTTTTACAAGCCAAAAATAAGATGCTGACTGCATGCACAGTGCTGGAAACATGGCTTCTGTGCATGTGCAGAAGAAAAACAAACTGGACCTCCCCCCAATCGAAAAAATAAAAAATCCCCCCCAAAAGCTGAAAACAAGATGGTGACTGCATGTATAGTGCCTGAAACCCTTCTGTGCACATGCAGAAGAAAAAAAGGGGTTTATAAAAACCAAAAGAAAGAGAGGATGGCATCCATGGACGGGCACCGACTGATACAGTTACGTGAAATCATTGTGACATCACCAATAGGTTGCTACCAGTTCGGGCAAAGTAGTCCGAACTGGGAGGACCCCATTTCTGAATTAATTGAAGTTGCTCAGTTAATTAACTGCCTTGCTCCTAACTCATTAACATACACACAGCACAATGGCAAAGAAAACTGGAAGGCAAAGTCATTCTGGTTCTTGAAATTCTACAGGTACATGTCTGACACCATGTTCATTTTCATAAATGGACAAAGCTTTATTTAAGTACTTCTCCACCTGTTCACTGAAGTACATATGTCAAGGGAAAAATGCAGCCGCAAAAGAGCAGATCTGCCAGTGAATAAACAATAAAACATATCCAATTTTATTAGAAGCCCATGAATTATGAGATACCTTGGCACTCAAAGGTCTTTTTTCAGCAGGCAATAAAGCAAACCAGGATTTGCCTGGCCCCTTTCTTCATAGCTGGCATTCCATGACCAACCAATTATAGATTGTGGTCAGATTAACTGTTAGTCAGAGTAAGGTAGCTATGAATTGAAATATATATGGAATGAATTACATTTCCCCCAATGTGCTCTATTGAGTAGTGATGGAAATGATTTAACAAGACAAATTTAGCCATTTCCTTTTATTAGAATCTTTACTGCATTTGTCTTCACTGACTGTGACCTTTCCCATCTCCTGTTGGCAACATGCATGCGGAATGAGATGGTCACTTAATCTTGTGCCACTATAGAAGCCATTCTCTCACTCACACTTCACAACTGCCAATATTTTTAAATTGTACACTGCACAGAATTGCTCCAGGTGAGACTCAGTCTCTAAATTTAATAAATAAAATAAAAGGTGAATAAATGTCTGTTTGAGAAATATCTTTAAGAGGATAGATGAAACTGTGCGGTGCTTTTCATTTTTCAAGTTTTGTTCCTCCAGCCAGCTATGCAATTCTATTGTAGCATAAAGAGTCCAGAAAAGAGTGACAGAAATGATGAGATGCTTGGAGGTTAAATTCTAGGGAAAGCGATTAAAGGAGCATGGTGTAATTTGTTTAGAGGTTAAAGGAAAACATGATAGCAGTCTTCCAATACATGAGAAGTCCCAGGGCAAGGGACAAGGATTTATTCCTGTGAACATGTAAGAGTAAGACAAAAAGCAATGAGTGGAAGATCCAATCTTTCCTAAGAGGGGATTGTCTGGCTGTCAGAGCTAATAAGCAATAGAATAGCCTGCTTGTGGAAGTCATGGATGCACAATCAATGAAGGTTGGACAGTTACGCACCTTCTATCCCCAAAAGAGGCTGAAAATTTGTGTGTGCCTTATACTCCAAATTTTTCTCAGCTTTCTTCAAAGCTTTTTTCTCCAGTCCAAATGAGGTGTTAATGATCTTCCTGGCTCATCCTGGCTTGTAAGCTTGTTTTCATTGCTACCCCCTCTGAAAAGGGTTTTTTCAACCCTAACGAGGTGCTAATAATCTTCCCAGGTTTCAGGATTTTTTACATTGCTACTCCAAAGAAGGTTTTTTTTCCAGCCCTAAGTCTTTGCAGGCTCATTTTTATTGCTACTCACTCTGAAGATTTTTTTTCCAGCCCTAACCAGGGGATAAAATAATGTGCTGAAATTGACCAGACGCTAGCCAGATGAATACTTGGTAGGTAGATTTTTCCTCCTATTTTCCTCCCCCAAAACTAAGGTGCATCTTATACTCTGGTGCGTCTTATACTCTGAAAAATAGGGTATTTTTAGCTTAAATTGTAATTGGATTGGTGGGTATTCAATTTGTTATTATGTATTGTTTTTACCTTGTTGTGAGCCGCCCCGAGTTTGCAGAGAGGGGCGGCATATAAATCCAATAAATCAAATCAAATGAAATTTTCTTGGTACACTGATTAATTGTGCTGACCATCTAGATCTCTTCCAGCCCTATGATTTTACATTGCTGTTTTGTCTTGGCTTTTTAAAAAGATGATAGAAAACATCTTAATATCAGCGGAACTTAAATAAATCTTCACATTTATAGAGATTATCTCTACATTGTCATAGCATAGCTGATTACTATTCTATCATTTAGGAGATAAAATACTCATGGACTGGAATTATTTTTAACTCAGCAGGTTTTCCAGTTTCCGAACCAACAAAGTGGCTGCCTTGTTAATATTGATCAGCTTTGTCATTGTAAGAGGGTATCAACACTATTGGATCTCTTTTGATAGAATAACTGATGCTCTATAATGTATTCTTAAGCAAATGCAAGGAACAAAACTGTATAACTGTACAACTTTCAGCAATGGACAAATAATATTTCAGAGATCCCAAGAGTTCTGTCTTAACAGGTATCTCAGAATAAGTGAATTCTATCAGGTTGCCATTGATTTATGGCAGAAAAAAAGAAAATTCCTTTCACATTCCTAAAGAAATATTTCCCTCATAGTCACCCTTTTACATTTATTTACACTGCATGTTACACTGCACTCAATTGTGTTACAGGTAACCAAACTGAAATTAAAGGAGTTACAGCAAAAAAGATAATATAGCCTAAAATAGGTAGCTGCTAAATTTGCAAACAAAATATACACTGCATAGCCACCTACCCATGGCGATGGCGAACCTATGGCACGGAGCCATATCTGCTGGCACTCGAGTCATTGCCCTAGCTCAGCTCCAATGTGAATGTGTCTGCCAGCCAGCTGATTTTTGGCTCACACGGAGGCATTGGGAGGGCATTTTTGGTTTCCAGGGAGCCTCCGGGAGAATGGGAGAGGGTGTTTTTACCCTCCACCAGCTTCAGGGAAGCCTTTGGAGCCTGGGGAGAGTGAAAAATGAGCCTACTGGGCCCACCAGAAATTGGGAAACAGGCCTCAATAGGGCCTCTGTGGGGCAGGGGAAGCTGTTTTCGCCTTCCCCAGTCATTGAATTATGGGTGTCGGCACTCATGCATGTGTGATAGCATGCACACATGCTCTTTCGCCCCCCAAGGAAAAAAAGGTTCACCACCACTGGCTTAACCTGAACATGCAATGCATATCCATAAAAAGTTCAGCAGACAATAAAGGTATCCAATAAACATTTTCCCGGGCCCTTCTTCCATAGCTAGTAGCCTAGCAAACCTTTCCATCCTTTATACTAGTCCTCTCCCACATCCCAGACTGGAATAATTGTGTACAGAGTTTATGTGTTTATTTATTCAATTTATATAGCTGCCCATCTCACATTTATAATTCTGTGTGATTTACAACTAAGACATAAACAGTACCAAAGGAAATAAACATAAAATGGCCATACAATTTTTTTGTTTTTGTTTTAATGATCCTGTAATCCAGGGGTGGGTTCCTCTTACCTAACTAGCGGTGCACACAAATCATCACATTTCACATATGTGCCCAGTTGCTATGTGCGTGTTTCTACTTCATATGTGCGCACACCCGCACATGCATTCCGTCACAGTATTTTGCTTCCATGCATGCACAAGAAGCAAAAAATCATTGAAATCTTTCAAGGGGATGCTCTCACATGCACAATTCTGGTGGGTTTTTTTCTTCCACGTGGAAATTTCACATCACGAGTATCCCCTCGCGAAATTTTGATTCTGCACATGCCCAGGAAGCAAAAAAAGGCCCAAAACTTTAAAAAAAGATGGCAGTACGCAATAGACTGGTGAAGATGGCACTGGAGCCGCCATGTAAATTGCACAATCGGCGGGCTGCTACTGAAATGGCACACCTTAGTGCACTGGTAGGAACCTAGCACTGTTGTAATCCCTTATATTGGGGTGGAGTAGGGGCGACTGAAAGAAGCTGATCTATTACTGGCCCGATGTGTTTCCTGACGCCAACACAAAGGTTGCATCAGATATTTTCTTTTTACACTCTGATAGAGAACCATCTGTCATTGCCTAGGATTAAACTGAACCTTCTGAGTGGGAGGTGAACATCGTCAGCTCTAAGCCACTGTGCCAGTCATAAACAGCTCACAAACAATACGAACATCAAAATGATTTGAACAATTAAAAACATTACAATGCAGTTATCAGGAGAGCAGAGTTATTAAAGAACGGTACAGTCATTTTATGGGCTCCACACCATTCTCTGAAAACCAGGCCAGATGGCAAAGCCAAGTCTTCTTTCCAGAAGGCTATCAAAGTTGGGATAGCTTGACCTTGGGTGGAATGATCTTCTATAGGAAGGCTGCAGAAAAGGCCTTCCTGGATCTCACCAGATAACATTAACTAATGGATGGAATCTATCTATATCAAGAGAGGAACATGGTCCCTCAAATTACCTGGTCTTTTGCCATATAGGACTTAATAGATTATCACCAACATTTTAAATTGGCTGGTAATGATTTTTATTTTTTCCTTGTATAATTCAATGGATTCAGGTAACATAAAAACATCTAAAACATTATAATGGGAATGATCCTTGAATTTTTTTTTTGCCACCTTGCCAGCAATTTATAGACCGGAGAGAGACTTCACTGTGTAATGCTAATTGAATGCCATCTTATTATGAACCATGATTTTAGAGTGTTCAGCTTTTTATTTTACTGTAACTAGAGTTTTAATTTTTTATTTGCAGCAGATTAAACTTCACTTTGCTATAGCTAAGTAAATGTCTTCACTACTACTCCACACTAGCTACTTTCTAAGATATTCGAGAATGATAGAGAATAATAGGTGATATAGCATGTATTATGGATCCCTTTTCAATGAAATTCTTTAGTTGACCTCAGCGGCCAGATGTCTGCATAAATTTATATTTATGTACTCATTTTTATTGCAGCAATTCAATTTATTTTTTTAATGTTTTGCTCTTAGAGGCCATTTGAAAAGTAATAGGAAATAAAACACATTTCTCTTTTTTTTTTAAAGAGAAAGATTTCAAATAAATATTTTGATCTCTTTCAATCAGTAACCTATGATTTAAAATGTCTATCTGTGGCTAGTGAACTGTAATAGGAAATAAATTGCCATTAAAGGAAATAGCAAAGATAAATGTTTTAGATAAATGGAACTAGTGGAGGATAAATGGTGATAATTTAGTTATAAATCTGTCTTCTCATAGCAGACAACACCTCTACATTTAGTCTCCCATCATGCACAGCTAGCATAGTCTGAAGAAAACCTGCAAAGCACAATCAGTCTTTTGAAAATTGATGATTGAATATACAGTGGTACCTCTACTTAAGAACTTAATTCATTCCGTGACCAGGTTCTTAAGTAGAAGCATTCTTAAGTAGAAGCAATTTTTCCCATAAAAATCAATGTAAAAGCAAAAAATGCGTGCAAACCCATTAGGAAAGAAATAAAAGCTCGGAATTTGGGTGGGAGGAGGAGGAAGAAGAAGAGGAGGACAGTCGCTGTCGAAGGAAGAAGGTGAGGTGAGAGGAATTTAAAAAAATCCAAAACTTTAAAGCTGAAAAAAAAAAAAGAGGGACACGGAGGCAGAGCCAAGAGAAAGGAAAACGCTCCGTTCGCTCTCGGCTGCCCAGAGCGAAGGGAGTGTTTCTTTTCTCTAGGCGCTGGCAGAGGTTTATTCCCTCTCCAAGCACCCAGAGAAAGGAAAATGCTTCGTTTGCTCTGGACTGCCAAAGCCTCCTTAAGCGCCACTGAAAGGCTCCTCTGGCAGCTAAGAAAAGCCCAAGATGGCCGGGATTAAAAAGGAAATGTTAGGAAACTGGCCGGGCCTTCGTGTCATTCTCAAATTTCCTGGGAAATTTTTCCAGGCTCGGTTTCTTAAGTAGAAAATGTTTCTTAAGTAGAGGCAAAAAAATCTTGAACACCCAGTTCTTATCTAGAAAAGTTCTTATGCGTTGTGGTTCAGCGTGAGCCAGATCAAAGGCCAGCTGCGTCTCTGCTGGCCCCATGCCCGGGGGAGTCTGAGAGCAGAGGGGAGGGTTCTTTTCAGCCAGACAGGGGAGATAGCAGTCAGGAAAGTGACGAGGAAGAAAGGCCTGGGAGCCCTGGGGAAGGGATATCTCCAGCAAGTAGCTTGGATTCTCTGGAGTCCCTGGAGTTACTGGATGATGAAGCACAAGCTATCATTAGTATGCGACAGAGACGCATAGATCAAAGGAGAACTCAACTGCGTAGATATTATCAGCGCTGAATGAGGAGCACCTGGTGGTTGGGTGTGGTCCTCATTAGCAGGGAAGGGTTTATAAGGCATGTGAACCCTTTCGGCAGCGTGGAGTGTTATCAAAGTGGAGTTGCTGTTATCTGCATTTTCTCTCAGCGTTTTTGTTCCTGGCTCGTGGCCCAGCAGTCTTGAAGACCCGTGGGAGGTTGGTGTCTGTTATCAACAGCCTCATTTGGCATTAAGGATCCTGTGTTTCTGTATGAACAATTGCATTCGTGTATCTATTTGGAGTTCCACTGTTTTCCTGATCTGTAAGGACATTTTCTGTTGGCTTCTGTTCTCTTTATCATTATAAAACTGTGTTTGGATTCAACCGGTGTGTCTGGCTTATCTTTTTGGGTTGGTCATAGCTTCCGGAGTGACCCAGACAGAACATTATGTAGAGGCGTTCTTAAGTAGAGGTACAACTGTATATATCCTGCTCAAAAAAAATAAGGGAACAAATAACACATTCTCGATCTGAATGAATGAAATATCCTCAGTGAATACTTTATTCTGTATAAAGTTGAATGTGCACAACAGGATGTGAAATTGATTGTTAATCAGTATTGCTTCCTAAGCGGACAGTTTAATTTCACAGAAGTTTGATTTACTTGGAGTTATATTGTGTTGTTTAAGTGTTCCCTTTATTTTTTTAAGCAGTGAAAACCACTGACGCATTAATCACAAAATCTCCAAAACCGTAAATCCTACAAATTTGAAATTTGCCATGTATGTTCTTCTTGGCTTCTAGGTGCTCAATAAGAAATGATTTTTTAAAATGACCATCAGAGCATGAGTATCTCTTATATTATTATTAATAAGCTCTGATGCTAAGGAGTTCTACTCCCCTTCCCAACCTGAAAAGAAATCTGATCCAAATGCAAAACACAAGCAGAGGAGTTTCAGTTTCGCTTTTGCTTTCACAGAAGCAAGCAGTTTTACTACACAACAGTTGAGCTAAGCCACGAACAGGCTCCTTCCTGTCTCCTTCTTGCTCACACAGCAAATACTATTTGAGTTTCCAAACACCCCTCAACTTTCTCACACACTAACAGGACGCTAGCCAGACAAATACCAATGGATGCTGGTAGGCTGAGTCAGATCCTACCCCATATTTTCCTCCTCAGTTCAGACAAATCTGTCCCTTCTACTGTAACACCAGTTAAAGGGAAAAGAGTAAAAAAAAAACCACAGTAAGATTTACAGATGTGATTAGGAAAAAAAAAGTAAGGGAATCTGCCTGTTTCTACCATGGGCAGTTCTTTGTGGCATGCTCCCAAGTCAGTTCACCTGACAGCCTGGTCATCGTCCAGCCAGCCAGCAAAGCCAGGAATATTATTTACAGGGAGGCCTTGACAAATTCATCTGACAAATTGAAAGTCTATGCTATGCAAATAATGTCTTCATCTGTAACAGAAACTACCATTTTTTAAAAAAATAAATAAATTTCTTTAAAAAAAATCCTTCTGAGCATGTGCAGAAGCCAAGTTCTGTTTTGTGGCATGGGAGGAAGTGAACCAGCAGTGAGGTAAGTTAGAACCCACCCCTGCTTCCACGGTCCTCTTCGTGCTCCTTTTGGCTCCCAGGGGACTGCAAGGAGCTTACTAGGCCCAAAATGGGGCATGGGTGGGTGCAGCACCCCACCACTACTTTTTGGTCCCGGGGCTGTAGAGAGATTTACCAGGCCTAAATGAGGTGTGGAGCAGGGGGACTCCAAGGGAGAAAAAAACCCCCTCACGTTTGGGGGTCCCCGTGTGCACAAAGTTTGAGTTGAGAGCTTATTGTAAATTGTCGTTCTTAGACTAAGCTAATCAACAGTGGAGCTCTAAGAATGCCATATGATCAATGGGCATGTTCTCAGTTTCAAAACCTCTGATTTTTCTTCCTGCTATCAAAGATCTTCTGGGGTTCTTCACAGGAATGAAGAAAGGGAGGGAAGGAGGGAGGAAGAAATAGAGAAAGGTGGAAGGAGGGAGACAAGAAAGAGACAGAAAAAGAAAAATAAGAGGGATAGAAAGAGAAAGAAAGCAAAAAAGAGAAAGATAACGACAGAAAGAAAAAGAAAGACAGAAGAAGAAAGAGAGAGAATGGGGGTGGGGGGAGACGAGGAAGGAAGCACCACAAATCCTGCCATTAAAGTGGCTTCAGAAGACAGTTTGAAACAGCACAGTAATTTAGGGCTAGAAGACATCTGGGAGGTCATCTAGTTCAACCCCATGTTGCAGCAGAAAACTTTACATTGTCTGGATTATTTGGGTGCCTCTAACAGAAGAAAATTGTCAGAAAGGAGAAGGAATCCTGGATTTATGACCACAATTGAGCCCAAAAGTTTGATTTCTAAGCAAGAGAATTGTTAAATGAGTTTCACCACATTTTATTCAACCTGTGACATTTCCTGCCTCTAACAGTGATGTGTAAGTTGGGGAAGAACATCTGAAGGCATGTGTAATGTTCTAATGTACAAAAGTTATGGTTAAATGTGTGGCAGAGAGTGGACTCTGGGTGTATTTTTCCAAATTCAGTGAAGTTGAATGTGTAGTTTTAGAAGAGGGTGTATGTGTGTGTGTGTGTACACATACACATACAGTATATATAGCAGATAATGTATCCTTTTGTGTGACTGTGTATAATATGTATGCACACATATGGCATATATACATAGGATTAAATAGTATATTTTGGATGTTCAGTAATAGTAAATAGTAAATAGACAAGGCCTTTGAGGTGACAAAAGGCCAGGTACCCTAACTCTAATCCTTGACGTGAGTGATGTCAAGTTGGCCCCACACCCTCCGACACATGACCACCCAGCAACCCCCACCCAGTCACATGACCACAAAACCACTCCTACCCAGTCACATGACCACAAAGCCATGCCCACCGGCACATGACCATCAAGCCACACGCACAAAATAAGCTACACTCACAGAATTGTAAAAAAATTGGAACCCGCCCCTGACTAGCAGGGGTGAAATGCTATTGGTTCGGCCTGGTTTAAGAGTAGTGGTGGCCGCCAGGGGTTTGGAGAATTGGTAGTGACGGCAGGACAAGGCCAGACACCACCGTTTTCTTTTTTTAATCCCCTGTGCATGTGCAAAGTCTTCTGTGCATGCACAAAGGGCGAAAAACCACACAATAGTGGCACGTGCGCAAGCAAAGTGGTGAATAGAAATATTAAAGGAAATGAATTCAGGATCACTTTCTATATAAACAAGAAATAGGATGAATTAACTCAAGACAAATGTTAATATTCAAACAGAGAAACAATTTATTGATTTTTTTACACACAACCAGAAAGCATGGAGGAAATAGCTCAATTTCACAGAGAAAATTAGTTTAATTTACATGCTCATATCATATCACAAAGTTGTGCAACTTTTTAAAGGTAGGGAAGCAATTCCAAGAGACTTATATCCTTCTAAGAGCTTAAAGAGGTTGTAGCTAACGATCCATGTAACTAGAATGGAGGTGTATATTAAAGGGTAAAACTGGTAGCATCTTGCAGGAGCAGATCTGTTGTGTTCAGTTGTTCTTTATCTTAATTTGAGGAAAGCTATCATTTAAAACAGAGATCTTCAAACTTGTGGATTTCAACTCCCAGAATTCTGGGAATTGAAGTCCACAAGTCTTACAGTTGCCAAGTTTGGGGGCCTCTGAATAAAAAGGTCTATTATTGGGCCTTTAGCCTACACAAAATCTGAGGTACCTCTTCAAACAGTAAAACCCATGTGGCATCCTGGTTACGTTGGCTACTCAAGTCCAACTTTGGCTATGAAGGCCAATTGGTGATCTTGCACCCACCATTCTCCCTTAGCCTAACATGTTTTGCAAGGTTGCAGAGTGCTTATATGTGTCATTTTTAGCTTGTAATGGAAAATTGGGCTATACCTTTGGTAACCATAGAAGTACATCCAAAATATAATCAACTGTACCCCACTGTCAGTATCCTACTTAACATTTCTGATCCTAAGGACACAAAGGCTAAAAGAAAACTCTCAAATTCAAATTTGGATGAAATGGCACTCCAGTGAAATATTAAAGCTGTGAACGAGAGTTTTAGAGGCCAAGGGAAAATTGATTTCCAATGAAAGGGGAGCCAAGGGGGTCAACGTTTTAGGGACAACAGAGAAAAGGCAGCTTACCTGCTACTTAAGCAGCATGCCAAAATATTTCTGTATAGAAAAATGCTGCGTGTAGTATTTGGTGCTTACTTCAAAATTTATAAAAGGCAACATGTTATGTTCATGTAGGCATCACCCAAAATGTTATTATTCAGAAAGTAACGTTTTCTAGGAAATAAAACTGATGGCGGCATTAGGGCCATATAAGAAAAAGCTAATCTAATACCAGAGGCACACACACACACACAAATAATTTAGATTTAGAAATAGTGAATAGTTCTTATTGGCCTGAATTAGCTCTTGGATTGGTGGACTCATTATTTAACTGCTAAGAGCTATTTCCCCGAGCCCTCAACATCAACTAGATGCATTACTTTCCCAACAGAGCTTTCAGTACACCAATTCAAATCGCTGAAATCTTGATTGTACCCTTTCATCTATCAATGGAGAGATTTACAAACTTTTCTTCTCTATGTAGCTTCTGGGTGTATATGGTTAGTATTGACTGGCAGTTGCCGACATTTTGTTGAGATGAAATCTCCGAATGGAGAAGAAACCAAAATTAATGGCTGCTTTTTTCCTTTCTAACACTATTGACTTTATTTACTTCACTTGCATTGCACATATGTATTTTTCCCTGTGTTTTGTATGGCCAGACAGGAATATAAAATTTGTTCCCATATGCTCATTACCTTACATTCTGCTTGTTTCTATAGATACAGTACTAGTTGAATGGCTGTTCAGATGCAGAAATGCAGGATGGAAGATTAACATAAATGACACAATAACTTGTGTACTCCATTTACTGAGTTTTCCATGAGATTTATGGACTAATAGCTTATCACAGGCAGAGATGGGCTACTGCCTGGACCGGGGAGGGAATGCAGTGGGTAGCAAAAATGGAGCTCTACCCCCGAACACCCAATTTGCACTGAAATATCTTAAAAGAAAATGCAGGGCGTCCTACATAAACCAGGCCCACAGTGTGGTAGTAAAAAATTTGGTAGCCCTTCACTGGTCACAGGTGCTAGGATAATCATTGTATTTATCTCCTGTGAAGTTTAAAGACAGGTGTTTTTTTGCTACTTTATATCCTCAAACTGAAAGAAACATTACATGGAATCTGCTGTCTGCATATTCCTCAGTTACAGGTAGTAACAGCTTAACTAACCATTGCCATACCGTATTTTCTCCAAAATAACACGGTCCTAATTTTTTTGAACCCCGAAATAAGCACTTAGCCTTATTTTTGTGGAAGTCTTATTATTTTGGAGGCGTGTGGAGCAAGAATCCTTTTGCCATCTTAACTGATTTCTCCCTCACCATAACCAGAAGAAATGATGGGGACCGGCTGGGCATGCATTTAAATATTTCCAGGAGGCAGCGGTGGGCTATGAGCCGGAACGCTAAATTGAACTTGCTGCCATGGCTTGTAAGTTCTTGCGGGACCAGCGCGATTTTGCTGCTGCACCTGTGGAGATAGCAAAATCATGCACAGAGCTGCAGGTAAAACCTTGCCTAAACATGGGTACAATTTTGCTACCTCCACAGGTGCAGCAGCAAAATTGCGCTAGTCCCGCAAGAATTTTCAATTCAATTCAATTTATTAGATTTGTATGCCGCCAGGCGGTGAGCGCAATTTAGCATTCCGGTTTGTAGCCCACCGCTGCTGGGAGGGCTTATTTTCAAAGGATGGCTTATTTTGGAAGGATGTCTTATTTTCAGGGAAACATGGTTTTGTTTAAAGGTACTTTTTTCAACATGGGAATCTATAAGATGTTAAAGCAATAAAGCACGTAAACCTGTTTAGTAATGGTAATAACATTTAGAATTATGAGGGTATCCTAATGAGGGTAGAAAGAGCAAAATGTAGTTCTCTGCAGCTTTATTACTGCAATAAACCAAAATGTTTGGTATTAACTCATGCACAGCAGCAGAGTGTAGCAATCAGCAGCGGGAAAGGACCGAGGCGACAGGAGGGCCCTGCTACGGAGCCCACTGAGAGAGTTGCTCGGTGAGTCAGAGGTGCAAGGAGGCAGGGCAGGTGGAAGGACACTTTTGGGTCTCTCCATGTCGCTGTGGGGTGGAGGATGGGGCGGAGCAATCCTCTCCCACCACACCGGCTCCTGAGCCTCAATCCCTGCCTTGTCTGCTCCTCCTCGCAGGTAGGAGTGGATTTCAAAATGCCACCAGATGCAGACCTGAGGAGCCAAGCCCGTCCTGTGGAATGTGCACACCTTGTGTCAGTGCCTGTGTGCATCCACCTCCCACTTGCTCTCTTTCTCTTTCTCCCGGCCAAAAATATGCCTACTGCATAAAGAGCGTCTTGTAACAAATGGAAGCCACTGGGTGAGGGAGTGGCTGCCTGTTGTCCCTGAGCGGGCTCGGCCTAGCGGTTTGGGCATGTCCCGTCCTTTCCCCAGAAAGTAGTTGGGGGTGGGTGGGTTATTTTTTAGGGGGGGCTTATTTCAGCGCACGCCCTGAAAAGCCACATTAGGCTTAATATCAGGACACCTTCCATTTTGGGGAAAACATGGTATGCAACTGTAAACATAATTTTGTTTTCCTTTAGTCCTGAAGAAATGGAACGGCTGCATCTTCAGCAATGCAAGTTTGCAGGAGTGGGAGTACAATGCTCTGGAAGTCTTAATTAGTTTATTCCATTTTGAAACATATCCCAACTCTTTTTCTCTTCAACTCCAGAAATTATTGGAATTTGTGAGTAAAACATTGGATTACTCACTGATTTCCACCCCACACAATCCTTCACTGTGCTTGTTTTATTGCAAAATTTATTTTTCCTAGGGGAGTGAAGGAAAATAGATTCTAACTACAGTTAAAAAGAAAAAAAAATGTAGTCATTAGATAGATTCTTCTTCTATAAAGGTTCAATCCAGTTAATATTAAATTAATTGAAAAAGACCTGGGTAGGATCTCTGAAAGCATATCTTATGGCACTTTATGATAACCTATACCCTTTCTCCATTTAATATATGCTATATCTCTATTTAATTATTAAGAAACTTATTTCAAACACTCAAACACTTTTGTTTTGATTAATCTCTCTGTAATATATAGTAATGAACAGTTATTAAGTTAATTCGGTATTTTACTGAAATGAACTGCAGTTTCACTCAAAACAATGCTATAAGAAACTAAATACATTAAGAAAATGCACTACAAGACTATTCTGATGTTCTAATAACAGGTCACTTGATTTCTATTGTGTATAATTATTATATGGATATTACAGCTTTGCAAAACTTGTACTTATGAAAATGTGCCTATCCTGATTTTAACTCCTGTTTTTCCAATGAAAGACTTGCAGATTCTTCTAAGATCAAGCCACTTAACTCTATAAAGCCTTCTATAATTCCTTTGCTTTTTCGTCAATTCTTATAATGGCAATGTGAAAGTGCAGATTTTGAACTGTGTAAAATAATCCAAATTAGACCTATTTTGTACTAGTCACAAAAGTCTCAAGCAGACAGGTCATGATGAAATCACAGGGCAATTCTTTGATTATATGCTGTTTATTTTCAGTGAAACCAAATTATGCTACTGATGTTATCACAGAACATCTTCACATTTGATGCAAATATGAAAGAGTTATATACAAAGTAATTAAGTGGCACTATTTAAAAAGAAATAACCCCAGCCTCTAAAATCATATTATGTAAAACATATCATATGCATAACTTGTGTAAGCTCCAGCTGCACTGCAGCTGCATAACTTTGAATATAAGTGCCACATTAATTATTTTTCAAGACAAATTGAATAATTACCATTAGATATCAGTTAAGAGCAATAAGTTTATCGCAGGAAACTAGTGCAACCTTTTCGTTTTTCAGTCCGGTTATTCTTCTTACAATTTTATATCATTTCGTAAGCGCGTATATTCTTGCAAAATGTGTGTGTTGGAATTTCTACATGTTTTTGTGTATGTGTGTATAGTATGCCACATACACAGGCGCATATACAAAACCAATTTCATGTTATCATTAAATAAAAGAACTTTATAGTACAATGTGATGGGCTAAATTCTTGTTCAGGTATTCCTTTATTGTGTTCCCGAGGCACTCTGGACTGAAGGAGTAGAATCTTGATCGGGCAAGAAGGTGAATAAGGGAGCGGATGACTCTGAGAGCCCAGGAGGAAGCACATGGCGGCACACAGGACATGTTCCAGACTAGGCAAGAGAAAACACCACCGTTTAAGTACAATTCAGGTCAAGAATTCAAGAGTAGCCAGATGTACAGTCTCAAATATATTTAGGGAAGAACTGCAAATTAAAGCAAGCGAAAAAGCTAAAAAGATCTAGATTCACATCTTTATGTTGCCTCCTTTAAAAGGCTCATGTCAGCTTCATAGTGGTTTCTATGGTATAAATAAATATTAATTTTAATTACACACAATTACTCATATGTTCATGTGAGATATTTGTTCAATTGCTAAGTCATGACTGACTCTTTGCGATTCCATGGGCAAAGGAGCATGGCAGACTCCCCTGTCCTCCGGAGTTTGCACAAATTCATGTTCACTGGGTCAATGACATGAACCATCCCATCTTCTGCATCCCCTTATCTTTTTGCTTTCAATGTTACATGGTATATGGAAATATCATTAGCTGTTTTAATAAGGTGCTTAGTATTAGATGCTACATAATATTCGTGTGTTTAAAATATATCACATATTCTCCTAGCAGGCAAGTACATTTCAGTTACATTGAGATATTTTCTGATCAAATGGCAATCTCTATGTGACACCTAATTCATTTTCGATAGCTCTTTTCACACACACACACAAACACACACACACACACACACACACACACCAAAAGTGCTGTGAAATCTGGAAGGGACTGTAAATTCTCTCCATTGTGTAACAATCTATTTGAAACTGTTTACTAGGTAGTCTGTGTGTTCTTAACAGTATACACTTCACTTATTAGAGCAGTGTTTCCCAACCTTGGCAACTTGAAAATATCTGGACTTCAACTCCCAGAATTCCCCAGCCAGCATTTGCTGGCTGGGGAATTCTGGGAGTTGAAGTCCAGATATCTTCAAGTTGCCAAGGTTGGGAAACACTGTATAAGAGCATATGAAGATCTATTTAATTGCCTGGTACTTAGTTGAAATTATATTTCCCGCCTCTTTCATAGTGATCCATAGCATGGAATCTTAAACCTTTGAGAAATAATTTAACTCTTCAAGGATAGTGCTTGGATCATATAACTCATTTAGCAAAGCACCTTTTCAAATGCTTTGCCCAAGTCTAGAAAACATTAAATTTATTTTTATTTTTAATTTTATTTATTTGTACCCTGCTTTATTACTTTTACAAAGAACTCAAGGCAGCAAACATTATTAACATATGTTTCTGCTTCTTTCTTTTACTCTCAACAGCAACCTTGTGAGGTACCATACCAACACAGCTGATCACCATTATGCACATCAATATACAGCGCTACTGCTGATGTGTTTCCAACCAAGACTGAAGTAAACTAAGTCACTGATATTAAACAGCAAAATTAATGGGCCTTTCTTAGTGACTGGTTTACAGATCTGAAGAGATAATCTGGGTTCAGCTTGACTCAATAGCCCCCTCTCCCACCACCTAACGATTTGCCATCTTTAACTTTGCCTGGAATTACAATTACACTCTTCCAGTAGTCAGAAATGGCTCACAATCTGAAGATTCTCCTAGACTTAATTGTGGCTAGGACAGCCTTTGCTCAAATACATCTCATGTACCAGTTGTGCCCTTTCCTAGATCAGGAGACCTTGCTCAAGGTCATTCATGCCTTAATCAGCTGGACTACTGCAAATGCTGCATGTGGGGATGTCCTTAAAAGCATTTATAAGATACAGATCCTTCAAAATACAGTAGCTTGGGCAGTAGTAATCATATTGCAGTATGCCCAGGTAACACCATCCCTTGATGAACTGCACTGGCTTCCAGTAAGCTTCTGAATGTAATTTAAAGTCCTAGTTATCATCTTTAAATTGCTACATGGCTCTGGGTCAGGTTAGTTATGCAATTGCCTATTTCTAATAGATCGGGTAGGCATGCAACAAATTCCCTTATGAAACTATCACCTGTGAAACCTTGGAATCATGTCTTACCTGTCACAGTGCCTATCTTACAGAACAGCCTGCCTTAAAGATATGGATGGCTCCAACCTGTTGGACTTCCAGAAAACAATGAAGATCTGGCTTTTGCCAAGACACTGGGACCAAGATGTGGATAGGATCTGCTTATTCTGTTTGATTGATTGATGAATGCAAGTTTTATCAGAATATCAACTTTGGACCCTTTTTGTTGTTTTGTCTAAAATATTTTTGTTGTGTATTTTTATTATTGTCAGCTGCTCAAAGTTTCTTGTGATAGGTGGGTGACCACAGAAGATGGATGGATGGATAGATACAGACGGACAGACAGACACACATCTGCCCGCGCGCGCACACTCACAACACACACATGCAACCCCCCCCCCCCACACATACACATAAACACACACACAGAAGATAGATGATAGAATTATACACATTTTTTAAAAAAATCTCATAGTTTTAAAGGAGTTTTATACATTAAAGTATAACATAATTACACACCTTTTGTAACCAAAGGGTTATGCATGTCACGTGAAAGAAGTGGCGACATGGAAGCTCTGTTACAATTTCTTCTTTGATGTACTCACTACAGCAAATAGCACAACACTGCTCTTGCCCTACAGCTTAGGAAAATAATGTGCATATTAGTATACAAATGTAAAACTAGGTTATTAAAAATTATGGTGAAATGGTTATTAATAAATTAAAATAGTCTTGAAAATAGTCATATTCAACCAAATTAAGTTACAAAATATAATAAGATATCATACTACTAGATCATATAAAGTTACTGGACTAAAACAGTGAGCATGTAATTTATTCTTACCGTTGTGATCTTCTGTAATAATAATTTGTGGCAGACAATCTATGCTCTCTTTACTAGCTGGTGGATGAGCCTGCTCAACATCAATTGCAAGAGATTCTAGATGTGCTAGAGCGGTCTAGAAAAATACATGAAAATAAACAAGTACATAATTATATATACATGTAAGTATGTGTGTCTGTGCAATCACTATGTAGGATTCAGTAACTATAAACTAGATATAAATTAATTGCTTCTATTTTGCAGAAATGAAGGCCATATTAATATACATGACATTAACAAAGTTTTATAGTAAAAATTAATTAAATTATGATAAATTATAATATAAACTTTGTTAATTAACTTGAGTGTATCTTATTAAGGTGGGTAACTGTCTATTCCAATTCAATTGCTTTAGTAACAGTGTGACATTGTCATGAATTATGGCATTTTTTCCAATTACTTTTAGTTGTAACTTGAAATTGGTGGCATAAAAATAGAGGCTTCAATAATCTTAACACTAAGGAGGTATTATTATATAAATAATGTCATCTTTTCAAATGCCACACGCAGAGACATTTCTCTTTCATTTTCCACATTTTAAAGCGACAACCACCTCTCCTAATGCATGCTTTATTGCTCATTAAGTCAAATATTTATTTCAGTCATTGATCACTGTAAGTATTGCTCAGGAGAAAAGCACAGTACAGTATGCATGCTTATTATGAAGTAGTTAAGTAGCCACTATTATCTAGTTCATAACTTTCCAAAAAAATCTTATTGGAATGTTTATGGACTGGTCACCACCAAGCCGATAGCCAAGACAAACCGATGTGGAATATTTGCCTAGGAGATAAAGAGCAGTTCCATATATTTGGGATAGAACACACTAGTTAGAATTGTGGAATTCCAGTTCAACATATTTGAAAGACAGCAAATTGAAGAAGGTGCGTTTTTTATCTTGTTTCCATTTGTTATACTTGCAGTCATGTTTTCATTTACCAGACCATAAATTTATACAGTATGAAAAGATTGCCAAGCTTGGTGAACAAATGCCAAATACAATAATGGATCAGAGAGCATAGGGAATGGCTAGTACATTTATTTTATGTCTCTGAGAAGATACTTTGAAGATATTCTATCCATTCATTACAAAGCACTTTGTGGTTCTTAAGAATACAGTGTTCCCTCGATTTTCGCGGGGGATGCGTTCCGAGACCGCCCGCGAACGTCGAATTTCCGCGAAGTAGAGATGCGGAAGTAAATGCACTATTTTTGGCTATGAACAGTATCACAAGCCTTCCCTTAACACTTTAAACCCCTAAATTGCAATTTCCCATTCCTTTAGCAACCATTTAGATTATTACTCACCATGTTTCTTTATTAAAGTTTATTTTAAAAAAATACAGTATTTATTAAAGGTGGACGAAAGTTTGGGGATGATATACGACGTCATTGGGCAGGAAAAACCGTGGTATTGGGGGGGGGGGGAAACCGCAAAGTATTTTTTAATTAATATTTTTGAAAAACCGTGGTATAGACTTTTCGCAAAGTTCGAACCTACGAAAATCGAGGGAACGCTGTATATACATCATGTTTCTCCAAACTTAGCAAGTTTAAAACTTGTGGACTTCAACTCACAGAATTCCTCAGCTGGCTGTATCAAGCCAAATTCACAGGTTTTTGTTCTTAGATGGTTTGTAATCAATTCTGGCAATATATTTAATTATTTGTGCTTCCATAAGCTTCATTTATATCCTTTCACAAAATTGGCATTTTTACATCACTTGTGTCAATGGCATAAATATGTCCATTACATAATAGCCTTCATAATGTAATTGAGATAAATTTGAATTTAATGGATTTTTGGATTTAACAGAGATTTTCCCCCTAATCTGTTAATTCAATATTTTATTGCATTTCATTGAAGTTCTTCATACATCTGATAGAATCTCACTTTGTTGGGTCAATAACAATAAAATACATTATTGTAGAAACATAGAAACATAGAAGTCTGACGGCAGAAAAAGACCTCATGGTCCATCTAGTCTGCCCTTATACTATTTTCTGTATTTTATCTTAGGATGGATATATGTTTATCCCAGGCATGTTTAAATTCAGTTACTGTGGATTTATCTACCACGTCTGCTGGAACTTTGTTCCAAGGATCTACTACTCTTTCAGTAAAATAATATTTTCTCATGTTGCTTTTGATCTTTTCCCCAACTAACTTCAGATTGTGTCCCCTTGTTCTTGTGTTCACTTTCCTATTAAAAACACTTCCCTCCTGGACATTATTTAACCCTTTAATATATTTAAATGTTTTGATCATGTCCCCCCTTTTCCTTCTGTCCTCCAGACTATACAGATTGAGTTCATTAAGTCTTTCCTGATACGTTTTATGCTTAAGACCTTCCACCATTCTTGTAGCCCGTCTTTGGACCCGTTCAATTTTGTCAATATCTTTTTGTAGGTGAGGTCTCCAGAACTGAACACAGTATTCCAAATGTGGTCTCACCAGCATTCTATATAACGGGATCATAATCTCCCTCTTCCTGCTTGTTATACCTCTAGCTATGCAGCCAAACATCCTACTTGCTTTCCCTACCGCCTGACTGCACTGTTCACCCATTTTGAGACTGTCAGAAATCACTATCCCTAAATCCTTTTCTTTTGAAGTATTTGCTAACACAGAACTGCCAATACAATACTCAGACTGAGGATTCCTTTTCCCCAAGTGCATTATTTTACATTTGGAAACATTAAACTGCAGTTTCCATTGCTTTGACCATTTATCTAGTAAAGCTAAATCATTTACCATATTACAGACGCCTCCAGGAATATCAACCCTATTGCACACTTTAGAGTCATCGGCAAATAGGCAAACCTTCCCTACCAAACCTTCCCCTATGTCACTCACAAACATATTAAAAAGAATAGGACCCAGAACAGACCCTTGTGGCACACCGCTTGTAACCTGACTCTGCTCAGAATACTCACCATTAACAATAACTCTCTGATGTCTACGCTTCAGCCAGATGCAAATCCATTGAACTATCCAGGGATTAAGTCCAATCTTCACTAATTTATCTATCAGCTCTTTATGTGGAACCGTATCAAAGGCTTTGCTGAAGTCCAGGTAGGCAATATCCACTGCACCACCTTGATCCAACACCTTTGTGACATAGTCAAAGAAATCAATGAGATTAGTCTGACATGATTTGCCTTCAGTAAAGCCATGCTGATTTGGGTCCAATAAGTTATTGTTTTTTAGGTGCTGATTTATCCTCTTTTTGAGTAGAGTCTCCATCATTTTAACTACAACTGATGTCAAGCTAACTGGCCTGTAGTTACCAGCTTCTTCTCTACTGCCCTTCTTGTGAATAGGCACAACACTGGCCATTCTCCAATCCTCAGGAACTTCTCCTGTTAACAAGGATTGGTTAAACAAATCAGTCAGGGGGGTAGTAATGACAGATCTGAGTTCTTTAAGAACTCTGGGGTGGATGCCATCTGGACCCATTGCCTTATTTATCTTTAATCGTTCAAGTTCTTCTAAGACATCGGCTTCTAAGATCACTGGAGCTGAATCCGTACAGCTGGAAGCAATGCTATATCCCTCTATAGTATTATTTTGTAAGGTGTCTTTTGAGAAAACTGAACAGAAGTAGCTATTGAAATGGTCAGCAATCTCCTTATTCCCATTAATGCTTGTATTATTCCCGGTACTAAGCTTCGTGATGCCGCAGTTTTTCTTCTTTTTATCACTAATATATCTGAAGAAGGTTTTATCCCCTTTCTTTACAGATTTGGCAATTTCTTCCTCTTTTGAGGCTTTAGCAGCATATATTATCTGTTTTGCCTCCTTCTGTCTCATTTTATACACCTCCCTATCAGCTATACTTCCAGACTCTTTATACCTCCTATAGGTAGCCTTTTTTTCATTGACTATAGCCCTTACATCATTGCTAAACCATAGCGGTTTCTTCTTCCTTTTACCTTTACCTTTAGTTATTTGTTATTTAGTTATTTGTAATTCTACATGCATTTAATAAAACCTTTTTTTTTACCTAACTAATGAAAGTTTGTTCATAGGAACATTTTCAAAATTCAGATAACTATTAATCAAATAAGAAACTTATTGAATGAATTCATTTAGCTTGAGGGAATACAGAATGAAACACTTTATGCTCCTCAATTCATATTACTAGTTGGTTACAATGGCACAGAAAAATCTCAACTGATAAACTGCACTATTGGGAGTTTATAAACATGATTGTTTACAAGGAAAGCAAACATTCAAATCATCATAGCATAGTGCATAAGGTGACTAGGATAGCAGCTTCTGTTTAAAAAAAAAATCAATGAAATAAAAATAACATTTACCACGGTGTCTGAATATACATATATCATTTGCCTCTTTCCCCATGCACACAACAAATGAACAAATAATCAAATAAAAAGTAAGTTAGCAATGTCCATTGCAAAACCAGGAAACCATCATACAACTAATACAATAAAGTGAGTTTGAATATTGAGTGAGATAGTACACACCTTGAAAATGTAATCTTCTATGCACTTTTAAATTACCATTACATTTTCTTAAACTTTATGGCACATATAATAAATTAAAACAAAACAAATCTTTGATATTATGCTATGATATTACATATACATATATATACATGTACAAACAGATATACATATACATATACACACATATCAGCAAAAAAGTTACACATACACACACACATATATATTAGTCTCCCTTCCTTTTTATTATAAGCCAAATATGTTACAATTATAGATTATAGTTGTCAGCTATAAAAGGTTTAACTGCCTTGAAATATGGCCCCTGGTGGGACCGAGAGGCAAAAAAGAAGTTGTATACTCCTCCCATCTTTGGGTATATCAGGGTGACTCGACAAAAAACCTGACAACAACAACCATATAACCCTTTCCTGGTACAAACTGATAAGGAGGAGCGCCTGTAGTCTAGAGGCTAAATCCACTGGGATTGAGATTTGAACCAGGCAGAGGCTGCAGGTTCAAATCCCAGTAAGGGTATGGCTGGCTGATGAGAACAATAAACTCAAAATAGATCTATACTAGTCTCCCTTTCTTTTCATTATCAGCAAAAATATGTTACACACACACACAAACATACACATTCAACTTTGTACAGAACAAAGTGGTCAATGAGAATATTTCATTCATTCAGATCTAGGATGTGTTCTTTGAATGTTCTCTATTTTTTTGAGCAGTGTGTATATATATATCTGAATGAATGAAATATTCTCATTGAATACTTTGTTCTGTACAAAGTTGAATGTGCTGATAACATGTGAAATTGATTGTCAATCAGTGTTGCTTCCTAAGTGGACAGTTTGATTTTACAGAAGTTTGATTTACTTGGAGTTATATTGTGTTGTTTAAGTGTTCCCTTTATTTTTTGAGCAGTATACACACACACACACATATATACACACATATACATTTATATTTAAATGAAAACTTCACATTTTATTAATAAAGATGTAAAGGGAGACTAGTATAGATCTATTTCAAGCTATTTAGCTCTTCTCAGCTAGCCATACCTTCTGGATGATCTGGTAAAAGAAAAACACATTTAATCTCTCAGCTGATAGGGATGATAACGTGTCCTTCCAGTTTTTATAAACTCATTTCTAACAATGCAAACTATAGAAACTTTGGTTATGTCAGAATGCACAAAAAACTGACCTATAACCAGTACAGTAGTACCTCGTGATACGAACCCCTCACCATACGAACAATCCGAGATACGAACCCGGGGTTCGAAATTTTTTTGCCTCTTCTTCTGAACTTTTTCTGTCTTACGAACCCGCTGCCACCCCCGAGAAGCTCCGCCGCCCGGCTGTCGCTTTTTGAAATAGCCGGGGGGCTTCTCGGCGTCCTCCCGAACCTGAACGCCAAACCCGAACTTTTGCCGAACCTCCGGGTCCGGCGTTCGGGAGGCCGCTGAGAAACCCTGCCGCCCGGCTGTCGCCTTTTGGAACATTCTCGACATTCTCCCAAACACCGAACCCGGGAGTTCGGCAAAAGTTCAGGGTCGGCGTTCAGGTTCAGGAGGACGCTGAGAAGCCCCGCCACCCAGCTGTTAGCTTTTCAAAAGAGCCGCGGAGCTGTCGGTCCGGTCAGGAGGCTGGAAAGGAGGTGGGGGATCCCAATAGGGAATTCCATGGGCGGAGCTTTGACGTCACAAAGACGTCCTTCCTGGCCGGCCGAAACGTGGACTCCAGGAAGGACGTCTTTGTGACGTCAAATTATATTATTATTGTTGTTGTTGTTGTTATCATTACCTCAGGCAAAAAAGATGAATATCAGTATCTCTTTTTATACTTCATGATTCGATGGCTATCAAAAGACAGACATGTTTTTGAAATTAAAGATGAATTTTTCTTCTTCATTGAGTGACATCTTCTATCAACAATGCTTAACTTAGAGAGAGGTCTCATGAGCTTGATTGGTTAACAATAGTGATTTAATTTGTTGACATATTTTGGCTTTTAAGTAAGTTATATTTCAATTTACAAGGCATAATGTTTAGAAAAGCAGAAGCAATAATGAATAACTTTTATGGACAGCCGTGGTTGTTCCCAGTTTGACCCGGTTCTAAGAATCGGTAGCAGTGAGGCGCTCTGCCCACCCACCCGGGACGTTTCTGCACATGCACAGAAGTGTTGCCAACAGTACAAACTGGAGTAAAGGGTTTTAGAACTCACTACAGTGGTACCTCTACCTACAAACGCCTCTACTTATGAACTTTTTTGGATAAGAATAAGGTGTTCAAGATTTTTTTGCCTCTTCTCAAGAACCATTTTCTACTTACAAACCCAAGCCTTTGAAATTGTAACAGGAAAAGGCAGGGAGAAGCCTCCACGGTGCCTCTTAGAAATCTCCTGAGAGGAAAGAGGGCTGAAAAAGGCAGGGAAAAGCCTCTGTGGAGCCTCTCTAGGAATCTCCTGGGAGGAAACAGGGCCTCCACCCTCCCTGTGGTTTCCCTAATTGCATGCATTATTTGCTTTTACATTGATTCCTATGGGAAAATTGCTTCTTCTTACAAACTTTTCTACTTAAGAACCTGGTCACAGAATGAATTCAGTTCGTAAGTAGAGGTACCACTGTACATTTATGGATACAAGTTAACTACAGAAATGTTTAAAAAGCGTTTTGTTGTTTAATCAAATTATAAGAAAAATATGGTGAAAATAATGTTATCTCCGATGTGTTTTATGCAAATATTTTTTGGCTAACATATAGTTTTATTGAGTATTTTCATCCAAGACAAAAATATTAAAAACCAATTTATACTCAATAAACATAAGACAAAATCTTTTGCTGAGTCTCATCTTATTCATTAAAAAGGTATTTTAAAAGATACTGGTAGACCTTGATAAAAGACCATTCATTCAGTGACTGTTCAAAAGTGCAAGAGCCTGAACAAAGGGTGGCTATAGTTGGGTGAATTCTTGTCAAGTGATTACATGCTCACACTTACGACACTGCAGTATTGCAGTCATGTGATTGCTATTTGTAACCTTCACTACCTGTATCTGACAAGCAAAGTCTGTGGGGAAGCAGGCAGGAGGTTGCAAATGCCAATCACATGGTCCTGAGATGCTGTAACTATGCAGGATTCATTGTCCTGCATGGTCACAGCAGCAACAGCAACTGCCATAACTGATGTTGAAAGTTGGCATGGTCATGTGATGTATTGGAAACAATACAGAGTTGCCAGTTCCAATTATTATTGATAAGTGAAGAGTTCTACTACTAATATATGCTGTTATCTGCTGAAAGTGAAGATACCCCCCTACTGTGCAGTCAAGGAAGTCAGATAACTTTCTCATTGTGCCCAAAGTGGGGAGCTTTTTCATCACTTGCATACTACTAAGATATATGAGTACAGTGAACCCTCGAGTTTCGCGTCCTCGAGCATCGCGAAACAGCTATATCGCTAGTTTTCAACCCGGAAGTAAACTCCACCATCTGCGCATGCGTGCTTTTTTTCTATGGCCACGCATGCGTAGATGGTGGAGTTTCCCTGGGCGGCTTCCCTGGGTCTTCCCCCTCTTGCCCCGGTACGGCGGCCCCAGCAACGGCGTGGGCGGGGCGGGCGGTGCGCGCGCGCTTGGGGAAACCCCAGCTCCGCTTCCCAGCTGGGAAGCGGCCCCAGCAACGCGCGCGTGCTTGGGGACATCCCAGCTCCGCTTCCCAGCTGGGAAGCGGCCCCAGCAACAGCGTGGGCGGGCGGTGCGCGCGCGCTTGGGGAAACCCCAGCTCCGCTTCCCAGCTGGGAAGCGGCCCCAGCAACGCGCGCGCGCTTGGGGAGACCCCAGCTCCGCTTCCCAGCTGGGAAGTGGCCCCAGCAATGCGCGCGCGCGCTTGGGGACATCCCAGCTCCGCTTCCCAGCTGGGAAGCAGCCCCAGCAACGGCGTGGGCGGGCGGCACGCGCGCGGGGAAACCCCAGGCGCGAGCAACGGGGTGGGGCGGGGCGAAGGGCGGGGCGGCTGTGGAAGTAAAAACACCATCTGCGCATGCGCAGATGGTGTTTTTACTTCCGCACCGCTACTTCGTGAAAAATTGATCATCGCTTGGGGTCCTGGAACGGAACCCTCGCGATGGTCGAGGGACCACTGTAATGGGAAAATGAGAAATCAGTTAAATTAAAGCTCCCTTGCAAATGTGATAAGATAGAGCCGTAGTGGCTCACTGGTTAAACTGCTGTATAATATGCAAGTTCTGCTCACAGTCTGGAGTTCAGTTTTGATAGGGCTCAAGACTGACTCAGCCTTCCATCCTTGGGAGGTTGATAAAATGAGGACCCGGATTCTGGGGGGGCAATATGCAAATAATGCTTACACTGTAAATTGCCCAGGAGTGCCTATATTGGGGCAGTATATAAACCTAAATGCTATTGTTACTCATAATTTAGATAAAGAAAATGTTTCCATTAAAAAACACACCTATTATCTTAACATTCTACTTAAAGTAACTTAAAAGAACCGTTGTACCTACCTGAACGGTCTTCTCAGTGCACTGGAAGGAGAGTCCAACATGGGTAATACTCCAATTCTATTGGTAGAGACTGAGTTAAAATTAACATATTAATGAGCACCGCCCCCTCTGCTCTCCCCATGAGCCAGTTTTAAAACGAAGAAACATAGTAAGAGGATAACCAATTTTTATTGTTAACAACTAATAACTGACTAACTGCCTACTCCGGCGTCCCTGCACCCAAACTCTACCGGGTGGGTTTGGACTCTCCTTCCAGTGCACTGAGAAGACCGTTCAGGTAGGTACAACGGTTCTTCTCCATTGCATCTGGAAGGAGAGTCCAACATGGGATATACCAGAGATTTACGGCCCATGGGAGGGAAAAGGTCTTGTCAGGGACGTTGGAGATAAACAAACTCTTTGTAACACACGTCTCCCAAATGCCGCCTCTGCGGAAGCGAAGGAGTCCAACTTATAATGTCGTATGAAGGTCGACGGAGCCGACCACGTTGCAGCTCTACAGATGTCGTCTATGGACGCCTGGGTGGCCCAGGCCGCTGAAGTCGCCGCACTCCTCGTCGAGTGAGCAGTCACTCCCGGTGGAACCGATTGGTTACGAGCTCTGTATGCCTCCCCAATACAGTCCCTGATCCAACGACTAATGGAGCTTGATGAGAGTCCAAGTCCCTTTTTATCCGCAGAAAATGAAACAAACAACTTTTCCGTCTTCCGAAAACTCTCTGTGCGTCTAACGTAAATCTTGACCGCACGGCGTACATCGATCTTATGCCATCGCAATTCCGATGGGTGATTGCCATGGGTGCAAAAATCAGGCAGGATGAGCTCCTGTTTCCGGTGGAACTCTGAATTTACCTTCGGTATGAATGAAGGGTCCAATCTCAGCACCACTCGGTCAGGGTAAAATACACAAAGGTCAGGTCGCACTGACAATGCCGCTATTTCTGACACTCTTCGAGCCGACGTAATAGCAACAAGGAAGGCTGTCTTGATCGACAAGAGTCGTAATGGTATGGTTCTCAACGGTTCAAACGGTGGCTTTGTCAAGGCCTTAAGGACCAGTTGAAGATCCCAAGACGGGAATCTCCGGATCGGCGGGGAATGTTGGTTTACAGCTCCCCGTAGAAAATCCTTAATCCAAGGATGGTAAGCCAAGGAATGGACACCCTCAACCTGTATCATGGTCGCGAGGGCTGCCACGTGCCGTTTAAGTGTATTAGGGGCTAAGCCCCGATCCAGTCCAGTCTGTAGGAACTCTAGAACCGTAATCACTGAGGCCTGTTCAGTATTGATTTGGTGTTTGTCGCAGAAGTCACAAAAGGCTGCCCATGTCGTCTGATAAATCCGAGAGGTAGATGGATGCCTTGCCGCTTGCATGGTGTCGATGACCTTTTCCGGTAGTTTTAACCCTCGTAACCTGACCCGTTCAAGTGCCAAACGGTCAGTTGAAGCCACTGGGGATCTGGATGTTGTAGGTTCCCCTGGCTGAGGGATATCATCCGGTCCGGAATTCTCCAAGGGGCTGACACCAACAGTGCCACCAGGTCGGATAACCACGGACGTCGAGGCGAATGAGGGGCCACCAGCAACACCTCCGCTCTCTCCTTCAGGATCTTTTCCACTACTCTCGGTAGTAGGTTCGTTGGCGGAAAGGCATAAAGAAGTCCTGGTGGCCAGGCTGACAGGAGAGCGTTGACCCCTTCTGCGCCCTGTTCTGGAAACCTCGTGTAGAACCTCGGGAGTTGGGCGTTCGAGGGGCTGGCAAATAGGTCCACCAGTGGAAGGCCAAACCGACTCACCACCTGTTGGAACAGAGCCGGATCCAGTCTCCATTCTGACGGATCCAAGGTAGAGCGGCTCAGCCAGTCCGCCTGCGTATTGGAGATCCCTGCGATGTGTTCCGCTGCTAGAGACCGCAGATGTTGTTCGGCCCAGCGGAATAGTGTCTCCGTCTCCTCCATGAGACGCCGCGACCTTGTGCCCCCTTGGTGATTCAAGTGAGCTCTGGTCGCCACATTGTCCGTGAGCACCAGCACGTGCTGTTGATGAACCAGGGATGCAAATGTCTTTAGCGCTAGGAAAACAGCTTTTAACTCCAGAAAGTTTATGTTGACCGCTGAGAGGTCCTCTGCAGTCCACAGACCTTGAGCCATGTGAGCTCCAATGTGAGCTCCCCATCCAGTAAGACTGGCGTCGGTTGTCAAAATGACCTGATCTGTTATCTGGAAGGGGGAGCCCTTGCTTATGGCGGCAGAAGTCCACCATTGGAGGGACTCCCGGACTTTCTGTGGTAAGCATACTTGTTTGTGTGAGTGGCTCACCTTGCTCCTTTGAGCTGGAAGCAGGAACCACTGTAGTGTCCTGATATGGAACCTGGCCCAGGGAACGATGCCAATGGCTGACACCAGAGTCCCCAGTATTTTTGACAGCAGTGACAGTGTTACTGGTCCTTTGCGAAGACCGGAAATTAATCGCCGGATATTGTCTTGTCTCTCCGGTGACAACGACACCGTGCCCTCTTGAGTGTCGATAATAGCTCCCAGGTGTAGTAATCTGGTAGTCAGTACTAGCTGGCTTTTCTCCACATTGATTGTGAAGCCGTGTAGTTCTAAGGTGTGAATAGTCTTTTTGAGCTCCCTCTCTGCCGCTACCTGGGATCTGGACAAGATGATTATGTCGTCCAGGTACGCCATCAGTCTGATGGATCGAGCCCTTAAGCTGGCAGTCAGTACGTCCAGGAGCTTTGTAAACGTTCTGGGGGCCGAGGACAGGCCGAATGGCATGGCCCTGTATTGATAGTGCTTCCCTTCGGTGACAAATCTGAGGAACCTGCGATGGTCCGGATGGATAGGGACATGCAGGTATGCTTCCTTGAGATCGATAGATGTTAAGATGTCCCGGTATCGAATGGAAGCCAGAATGGTCTGCAATGAGTGCATCCTGAACCTTCGGTATTTTATGAAAAGGTTCAGTTGCTTCAGGTTGAGGATCAACCTGCAGCCTCCTGAGGGTTTGGGAACGATGAAAATCATGGAATAAAACCCCTTGCCCTCGTCCTGTTGCGGCACCGATTCTATGGCCTGGATTTCTAACAGATGTGAGATTTCCTTGCGCAACTGCAGTTGCTTTGGAATGTCCCTTGGTATGGGACAACGTATGAAACGGCTGGGAGGTGTTTGGATGAATTCCAATCGGAGCCCTTGTGTAACTGTTGCTGTGGCCCACCTGTCGGAGGAAGTCGCCTGCCAGGCCCTGCAGAACCCCTGCAGCTTCCCTCCGATTGGCTGCGGGCTGGTCGCGTCATTTCATGCGTTTGAACCCTCTTTGAGAGTTACCACGAAAGGGCCTCCTGGACTGATGATAGCCTCTTGTCCTATCTTGATAGGAGCCACGGTCACTCCTATAGGACTGCTGGTTGTATTGTCCCTGGGAGAAGGTACGTTGGTTTTGCGCGGAACCGGTGGAAGTCTCCCAGCGAAAGGACTGCCTCCTTGAATACGGCGTGAACCTCCTATCCGGCCTCCTGTGAGCTCTAGGAAGGACCTTCCTCTTATCTTTGTCTTCCACCAAAACCTTCTCCAACAGGTCCCCAAAGAGGGTGGAACCTTGGAAGGGACCGGAGGCTAGGCGCCACTTAGATTTAAGATCTGCCTGCCAGTTCCGTAGCCACAGCAGGCGACGTGATGACAATGTGGTTGCCATGCTTCTGGTGGCGAACTTGGCCGCGTGGAGAGTGGCGTCCGCCGAAAATTCTGTCGCCGCCAGTAGTTTACTTAAGTCCTGGCGGAGGCGCCCGTCCTCGGGCCCTAGGCGGGATTGCATTTCCTTGATCCACATGAGGGAAGCGCGGTTGATGAATGATGCCACTGCTGCAGCCCGAAATCCCCAGCCAGACATCTGGTGGGCTTTACGGAGTAATGTCTCCGCCTTCCTTTCCTCCGGTCGTAAGCATTCCCCGGTCTCTGAGGGGACCAACGCGCTGGAGACCAGCGTAACGACCGGCTGGTCGATTGGGGGAAATTCGAGCAGCTTTTCCACCTCCTCGTCGAAGGTATAAAATTTCCTCTCGAGGGTGGAAGGTCCTTGAGCCGCCGCAGGCTGCTGCCAAGGTCTTTTGATCCCCTTTACGAAAATGCCTGATGCAGGAAAATGGTCAGACTCGGGTTGAGGCTCGTCCAGTAGGGAGGCTGAAATTTGACCGGACTCAGTGGCTTCCGGAGTCTTTTCTGAACCCGGCAGGTTCATCACTTGCTTAGCCTTAGACAATAAGGTTCTGAAGAGTGCTGGCTTGAACAAGCCAACCGAAGGGGCCTGCTCTGGTGCAGCCTCATCCTCGGAAAAGCCATACTCCGGTTCACTTTCCTCAAACTGTTCTTGTTCTTCCAATAAAGAGCCAAAACCCGAGGGGGGCGGAACCGACCATGCATCTGGTGTGTGTTGTGGAGACCCTCCATACTGTTGTACCCCGGGAGCCTGCGAGTACGCATTCGCGATAAGGTCCTGCAGGTCTGGGGGTAAATTGTGCCACGCCCCGGGCTGGGACCGTAAGCCCGCCGCTGTGGGCGTGAAGGTAGCTGATGGCCCCTGAAGGCCTCGTGGTGCCTGTGTTGCTGAAGCTGGTCTGGCCCAGGATGTGCTGGGTGAGGGCATAACTTGAGGCAGGGGTAGAAACTGCCTATCTGGTGACCAGTCCTTCTCAGGCGTAACCCCTGAGGGCCCAAAGGTGGATGGGGGTGACATAGGGTCCAAAGGATGCCTTTGAGTCAGAGGAAGACCCCCTGGAGGCGATTGAAGTGCTGCTTCCAGCTTTTGTTCTAGCGCCTTAATGCGCTTTTCAGCCTCTTTAATGGAGGAGGAGGAGGAAGATGAATGCTTTGTCTTTTCCTTGGCTTTCCCCTTCACCTTGTCCTTAGGGATGGCAGGAGAGCCTGTGACCTCCTTTCCCTGATTCTCCTCCATATTACTCACGGTTGGGAGTGAATTATATCAGGCTAAATGTTGGCTGACCTCCGGTGGCTTGGTTCTCGCCTGCCTCGTCAGCAAAAGCTCCCAAAATGGCGTCTCGGGTCTCCCCGGGTTTGCGCCTGCGCACTAGAGCCATCTAGCTCGTTCGCGCTCTTTCGCCGCCTGACCAGCTGCTTTTCGCGCCAAAAGGCGCTTGCCGCTCTAGCCGCTCCCCAAAATGGCGGCGCCCAGCCTCCGCGACCTTTCGGACCGCTGCTGGGTCCCTCCGTCGCCGGGCGGCTGGAGAGTGGGGCTTCCTCGCCCTCTCCCGACTCCCCAGGCCGGTTCTCGCCTGCTTCGACCCCGCGAGGGGCTCTGGCGGTTGCGGCGACTGCGGCGGGCGCGGCGGTAGCCGTTCCGGCTTCTCCGGCAGCTCGGAGACGCTCCGATCTCCCTGCGTCTGCCGCGGCTCGGCGCTGACCTCCCTGTCAGCTGTAAGGCGCTCGGCTTTCCTCGCTCCGTGCGAGACGCCTTCAAGCCTCCCAGTGGGGGGGGTGGAGCCCCCCACCTTTGGCTGACAGCCCCGGTATGGTCTCGGAGACCAGGGACTCCCAGGCTGGGTGCTTCTCTTCGGGGTGCTCCCACTGGGGGAAGGCAAACAACCCCTGAGAAGGTTCGTTGGGGGTGTTGCCCACTGAGGGCAGAGACCCCTGACCGTCTGTTCCTCTTCCATTGCAGCATCTGAAAAACAAAGAAAAGGATTAAAACGGTAACAACATTTTACAGAATTATTTTTATTATTTTAAGGTTACTAAAACCCCTAAGCTACAACTCAGTATGTCTCTACTCTAAGACTGAGTTTTAAAAACTGGCTCATGGGGAGAGCAGAGGGGGCGGTGCTCATTAATATGTTAATTGGAGTATTACCCATGTTGGACTCTCCTTCCAGATGCAATGGAGAAGTTATCATCATAGCATTATAACATGAGGCTAAAAATTTACTTAGTAGCATTCTTATGCTAATCATCTCTCTAAATAATATAGATCTACGTAGCAGTAACACAGAAAGTAGAAAAGCATACAAAAATCCCATTTATGAAATGATATGAAATAATCTCCCTAAATTTCCTTCCAAGCCACTGAAAGCCTCCTTGCAGAGTTTTGTGCCTTGAAATGAACGGCAATTTCATATTTTAATGCTAAATTGGATTAAGATAAAATAAGTGGAAAATGATTGTAGATAAGAGTTGTTACGGGCGGTAGGCAAAGCATCAGGACTTCACGCTTAATGCATCAATATTGATGTAGCTAACTTATCATTAACGGCGGAAGCCAAAATGATGTGATTGCTGGATGCTTTTTGTTTGCTAATCTCTATATTAATTCTAGATGAATGAAATCAAACTGTCATTCTAGTCAGTCCCCCTTCTCCATTTGTAAAATTTAGTATACTTATCCTAGATCTGTGATGGCGAACCTATGGCACACGTATCACAGGTGGCATGTGGAGCCATATCGGAAAGCAAGTGAGGCATTGTCCTATGTCAGCTCCAGCACGCATGTGCGTGCTAGCCAGCTGGTTTTCGGCCTTTGCCCTTCCGAGACTTCAGGGAAGTTGGACTGCAAAAAACTGCCCCAACAGGAAAAAACAGAAGTTAGAAAAACAGACTTCTGTTTTGCCTGCGATGCTATTTTTTGCACTCTGGAAGCTTCAGGGAAGCTTCTTGAAGCCCCGGAGGGCAAAAAATATCCCAATCGACAAACTGGAAGTTCGGAAAAATGGACTTCCGGTTTGCCGTTGTGCTGGTTTTTGCACTCAAAGGCTTCAGGAAGCTTCCCCGAAGGCTCTGCAGTGTGAAAAATGGCACAATGGGCAAACCGGGAATCCATTTTTCTGAACTTCCAGTTTGCCCGTTTTTTCATCGTCCGAGGTTTTAGCGAGGCCTGTGAGGCATGCGCAGCATGGGTGTGCTAGCACATGCATACACACCCTTTTGGCATGCAAACCAAAAAAGGTTCACCTTCATTGTCCTAGATCAGTGATGGCGAACCTATGACACGCGTGTCAGCACTGACACGCGTAGCCATTTTTGGTGACACGCGGCCACCGGAGAAACGGGGAGCTTTAGGGAGCACCGTTCCCCGTAAGCTGCGCGCGTGAGGACGCGGCCCCCCCCCAAAATACACCCCCGTGCACCCTTTTCCATGTGCACACAATCCCCATCCCCCTGCTAGTGCGGGGGGGGGGGGGGCGCCGGCAGTAGAAGGCGCTGCTCTCCACCCGCCCGATCCTCCCTCTCTCCTCCCTCTTCCGCCGAACTGCCTGCTTGAGCCTCCCGTAGCTCCACCCCGCTTCGCCCTGCCTGTCATCCTCCATTGTGTTTTCGGGGGGAGGGGTGAGGGGCCTCCTCCCTCCCCCCTGCCCAGGAAAGAGTTGCAAAAAAGCAGTGCATTTGAAAAGCGCGCTGCTTTCCTCGGAAAGCCAGCTTTCCTGGCCTGAACAGGGCTTTCCCGCCGCTCCCTCCCCCCGAAAACACAACCTGAGGTCCACAGCGAAGCCGAGTGGAGCAACGGGAGGCTCAGGCTGGTGGCGGCAGACCTCCGGGGTTTTTTTCGGCGGGGGGGGCAGGAGGACCTTCCTGGCTTTCCGGGGCAGCTGGCTTGAGACTTGTGCCGGTCAGCAAAGCCAGCTGCATGCCGGAGATGTGGAGAGAAAGAAGGGAAAGAGAGGGAGGGAAAGAGGAGAGGACAGAAGGAGGGGGGGGGGAAGGGAGAGAAAAGTGAATGTGAGGGAGAGAGAAAGGGAGGAAGAGAGGAAGGAAGGTAGAGATAAATATAAAGGAAGAGAGGGAGGGGAATAGGGGAAGGAAGGAAAAGAGAAAAAAGTGGAAGGAAGAGAGAAGGAAAGAAAGGAAGGGAGAGAGAGAGAAGATAGGAAGGAAGAGAGAGTGAGAGAGAGCAAGAAAGAAAGAGGAGTGAGAAAGGCAGGGAGAAATGCAGCGTGTGTGGTGTGTGGGTGTGTGTGCCGCTGATGGTCCGGCAGCTGCAGCGTGTGTGTGGGGGGGGGGCGCCGATGCTAAGGCAGTCCGTCCGTGGTGGGGCTGCAGGGCAGGCACAGCAGCCAGGGAGGAAAGAGGGAATTGAGATAAAGGAGAGAGGGAGAAATGAAGGGAAAGAGGGAGAAAGGCAGGGACAGAAAGATAGAAAGATAGAAAGGAAAGAGAGAAAGATAGAAAGGAAGAGGGAGAGAATGGGAGAAAGGGAAGAGGAGGATGAGATAGACAGGAGGGGAGAGGGGGAAGTAGGATAGAGAGAGGGAAAAGGAAGGGCTTGGAGAAAGGCAGGGGAAGAGAAAGATAGAAAGGAAAGAGGGAGGGAGATATAGAAAGGAGGGAGAGGGGGTAGTAGGATAGGGAGAGGGAAAAGGAAGGGCTTGGAGAAAGGCAGGGGAGAGAAAGATAGAAAGGAAAGAGGGAGGGAGAGATAGAAAGGAGGGAGAGGGGGTAGTAGGAGAGGGAGAGGGGAAAAGGAAGGGCTTGGAGAAAGGCAGGGGGAGAGAAAGATAGAAAGGAAAGAGGGAGGGAGAGATAGAAAAGAAAGAGGGAGGGAGGAAAGAGGGAGGGAGACATAGAAGAGATAGAATTATGGATGCAAGAACTTGCTCATGTGTGATAGCGCACGCCCACATTTCTTTCTTTCTTTCTTTCTTTCTTTATTTATTTATACATACATACTTACATACATACATACTTATATGCCGCCCAGTCCCAAAGGGACTGTCGCTCAGACACTGTACTTTTCCGCCTACCCCGAAAAAAAATTAGAGGGAACACTGTTATGGAGCGGCCAAGATGCAAATCTTCCCGCTTTCCAATTTCCCACCGACTGCAAGCAGGTACAGCAAGCGCAATTATTATTATAATTTTTCCTCTCCCCTTAATTTTGTTTTGCACCGATTAAAAAAAAATTGCGCCGTTTGCGATTTGGCTGACTCGGGAGTGTTCCTTAGTTTTTTTCTCTCCCCCCTCTTTCTCTCCCAAGTAGTAACTGTGTTGCACACTTCTCTCTCTCCCCCCCTTCCTTCCTTCCTTTCTTTCCACAACACCATGACTGCAAAACAGGTGGAAGGAGGAGGGGAGTGGAAAAAAAGACGTAGCTGGGACCGCTCCTGACCCTCCAGTTTTTTTCTCAAGGTGACACACCACCCAAGTTATGCTCGGGTTTTTGGCGAATTTTGACACACCAAGCTAAAAAGGTTGCCTATCACTGTCCTAGATGCTATTATCATTACAATGTGCAGTTTTAAAGCCTTCAGTATGAATACACAATTACTGATTCTAAAGCAATTTTATTAAAATGTAGTTCTTATGGAATGGATACATTTTCAGTTGAGGTTCTAAACCTTTACTTAAAGATATAGAAATCAGTTCCTTCTGATAGATAATCTGACGTAAAACCAAAACAATACCAAAAATATGTACTAATTACTTCATTCCATTAACATTTCAAACTATGTCATTTTCAAGAAATTAGAATGTTTGGAATTCCAAAACCTCTATGCAAACATTTCCTGCAGTGTAATGCATTTTAAGAAATCACTGCTACACATCCACACATAAGTGACTTACTGAACCACAAAAATAAATACAAAGAAAATGCTGCCTACCTCTCAATTTAAGTAATTATCTACATGTGGAATGTAGGCAATCAGAAATTGCAAGTACCGGTAGACGCTGATAAGTCATTTCGGATGAACATGCTTTCTACCTGAATTTGAAAAGATTCAGGTTAGTGAAGGGAGGAGCACAACTTTCTTAAAAATTGTACCCCACACCTAACGACAGAATTGTATTTATGAAATTTTTAAAAATACTTTTCCTTTGGGATTAGCACAACTGAAGGGATCTACCCTACCCCTCCAACTAAATGAAAACTTTCATTTAAATGGACACTGGTTTTGTATCTGCTGGTAAACTATTTTAGGTTGTTTGCTTCAAATTATGACCTCCAATTATTAGGTTTAGCTAGAAGTGTTTTTATTGTCACTACCAGAGTACAGTTACATTAAAAACTATCAAAACTAATAATGTTCATATACAAGGTTCTTCAAACAGTTTCCAATCAATAAAACCTGGAAAGAATATTCAAAGCAAACCTAATATGACTTAATACAGAGAAAAACTCAAAATACAGAAGATGCAGTTGAGGCTTTTGTATTTCACCTTCCTAAGATTTCCTACCATTTGTCACAATTTACATAATTATTTGAAATTTCAAAAATCCATCCAATTCAAGATGTCCAAGTATTACTTTATTAAGCTGGACATGATGCCAAAACAGTTATTTAAATTTACAAGGGCAGTATAACATACAAATGCATCAGCTATGGAAATTTTTCTCATGTCATGAATTGCTGCCTTGGCTTCTTGGTGTTTTTTCCTCAACAAATAACAATTTCTATGTATTTCAGTTAGTGTTAATGATATACAGTTAGGGTATCAAACTCGATCGTGTCACATGATGTATTGCAACATTTTATGTCTTTGCAGAGCCGGGTAAGTTGGACTACTTGTGACGCATCTGGCCCGTGGGCTGTCAGTTTCACACCTCTGATATACAGCATCTTATACCAGTGATGTTGAACCTGTGGCACGCAGAGCCATATCTGCTGGCTCTGCTGGCATGTGAGCCATTGCCCTAGGTCAGGTCCAATGTGTATCTGTGTGCTGGCCAGCTGATTTTTGGCTCGCACAGAGGCTCTGAGAGATCTTCCGGGGTGATGGGGAAAGGCGTTTTTATCCTTCTTCGGCTCCAGAGAAGCCTTTGGAACATGAGCCTATTGGGCCCACCTAAAGTTGGCCTCCAGAGGGCCTCGGGGAGGGGGAGATGTTTTCGCCAGGCATTGAATAATGGTATGAGCACTTGTGTGTGCGCGATAGTGCATGCACATGCTCTTTTGGCACCCAGGGGAGAAAAGATTTTCCATCAATGTCTTATACTTTACTCACTCACCACAAGAGGAACAATCTTATTGTAAAGTTGACTGATTTCATTTAACATATCACAAGCAACTAATGAAATGTGGAAAGTTAGTTAGTAAAGATAGAATAGAATAGAATTCTTTATTGGCCAAGTGTGATTGGGCACACAAGGAATTTGTCTTGGTGTATATGCTCTCAGTGTACATAAAAGAAAAGATACATTTGTCAAGAATCATCAGGTACAACACTTAATGATTGTCATAGGGGTCAAATAAGCAATGATGAAACAATAAATATTAATTAAAATCTCAAGGATATAAGCAACAAGATAGTGCTATTTCATAATTTTACAACAGAACAAACAAGCATAATTATTTTATCTATTTTTCATAGAATAGATTTATAGCAGCATAATAAATAATAAATATAGCAGCATAATATTTTACAATGTACCGTATATAAAAGTTTATTTGACTATATATTTTTATTTTTTAGCTATAACTATAAATAATTTATTGAAAATTTCTTAATAGGGATTCAAATTGCTTAAAGCAGTCTCTTGAAAAATGATAATAATATGTTTTAAATGAGAAAATAATATTTGACTAGCAATACACTGGTATTTGGCAATATGTCGATGGAAGATTTGCAGTAGTTGTCTGGAAGTTGAATCATGGCAACTAAGAAGCTATTTGAATAAGCAGTAAAAAAGGGTGTTGCACTTACCTGATACGCCTCTTCTGATCAGGTGATGGCGGGGGGGGGATTGTGAAGCCATTGATGCTGATCATGGCAAGTTCTTGAAGGTCTAGGTATCACTCAAGTGAGATTGTGCATGCGCCGAATTGCTTTCTAGGCATTTCATCTCTGGCTCCGAATAAATATAAAATGTAAAGAGTTTTCTCCCCCTTAAAAAGACTATAAATCTTCCTTAGAAAAAAATAGGAGATACAGGAATCTGCCGGCATTAAAGAGAATTTGAAGATTTACGATTTCAAGCAAAGACGGAGGTGCCTTCGCTGTAACAAGGAAGTGATAAGTGAGTACAATAAATCTTAAAATGGCGGAGGGAGGGAAAAAAGAAGACGTTTCCAGCTTAGCAAACATTGAAAAAAACCTGGATAAACTGCTGGACATTTGCAGTGGATTTGAACAGAGATTTAATAAAGTTGCGACTAAAATGGAACAGCTGGACTTAGAAGTAAAGCAAATTAAAAAGGAGGGAGATTCCTCTGCTGGAAAGATACTCAAAGTTGAGAAACAAGTGATGGATTACGATGGAAAAATAAGACAAATAAATGATAGAATCGCAAATTTGGAGGACAGACAGAGAAGGAGGAATTTGCGTTTACGGGGGTTCAGAATGGATTCGGCCTCTGATTTAAAGTTAACAGAAGCTGTCTGTGCTTGGTTAAATATACAGACAGGCGTGCATGTCAGCGTGGAGGAGTTGTTGCGAGTTCACTGGGCAGCCCCCAGAAGAGACGGCAGACAGAGAGATGTGATCATCGCTTTCCTCAGTGAAAAAAAAGCAGAGATGATTTATAAAACTTTGAAGACTTCTACGAGCCTTAAACAAGACGGAAATGAGATAAGGGTTCTGAGAGATCTTTCCTGGGAAACCCTGAGAGCGAGAGCTGTGTTGAAACCAATTGCAAGCCGGCTATATCAAAGTGGAACCAGATTTAGCTGGGGCTACCCAGTGGCCATCTTGGTGTTCCAGGACAATAAAATGTACAGAGCACGTTCATTGGAGGAGGGAAAGGCTTTATTGGATCAACTGGAGATTAAGTTTGATGAAACTGGAGCACTAGCATATGAAGGAGAAGAGGCTTTTGACGGTCGGAGTACCCCAGATGAGGAGGAAAGACGAAGGGAAGAGCAGTTGAAGGAGTTAAGCGGGCAGGTGGAGGCCATCAGAAAGGAGCAGAGAAGAACACGGGCGCTGCATGAGAAGAGAGCCAGAAAGTGATGGTGTTTGGTCCCTTGTCTTGTTGTGGGGGGGGGGGGGGAGGAAAAGAATTATTACTATTACTATTATTGTTGTTATTATTATTTTTTTTCTTGGAGATGCCTTGGGATTCCTGTATACCTGTCATTCAGTGGGGGAAGTCTAAGGGGGAGAAAAAGGTGGTTTAAGAATTTAAAATTAAAGAAGGAATTATTTAAAGGAGAAAGGAGGGGGGGGAGAAATTTTCTCTTTAATAAAATTAAAAAGGGTTGAAAGAGCTAGTTGAGTGGGAACGCAATCCAGATAATGTGCCTCATGTATGGGAAAGGTTTTTTCTTGTCTTCTCCCCTCTCAGTAGGGGGAGCACAGGGGGAGGCACGTTGGGGGGGGTAATAGGGGTAAAGAAAGGGGAAAAAAATAAACCAAGGGCAAAACAAGAGGGGAAAAGGGTGATTTTGGTATATTATGACGGAGTGTAAGATAATGGTTTTAAATGTGAATGGTTTGGGATCGGATTTGAAACGTTTTAGGATATTAAGGATAGCTAAGCAATACAAGGTGGATATTATGATTTTGACAGAAACACATAAAAGAAGGGGAGGAAGGGATAACTTGATTAATGATAGAAATTGGAAATGGGTGTTTGAGTCGAGAGGAACACAAAAAAGTCGAGGCACAGCGATTCTGATTCACCAGAGGGTTAATTTTGAAGAGGTGGGAATTCAGAAAGACAGAGAAGGAAGGTGGATATTTGTTAAAGGGAAAATAAATCAAAAGAAGCTGACATTAGCAGCAATTTATGCCCCAAATGTGAAAACAAAACAATTTATAATAAATACAGTACTAAGAAGAAGTTAGACAACTTTAAGGAGGGCTCAACTTTTTTGGCAGGAGATTTTAATATGCAATTAACAAATGGGACTGCAAATAGTAGGATGTTACATTTAAACAGACTTAATATGGTGGATCTACATGCAGATAGTTTAAACAGAGCTACATATTATTCAGCAAGATATCACACATTTAGCTGCATAGACTACATATTAATGAATAGGGGAGGCAATATACAAGTTAAAAAAGTAGACATTAAAAGTATATGGATATCAGATCATGCCCCACTATTGGCAGAATTGGAAATAGGTCAGGAACGAAATCAAAGAATTTGGAGATATAATGCAGTTGTAACTGCTAGGGAACAAGATAAAGAGAAATTGCAAACAGAGTTATCAGAATATTTTAGAATTAATGATGTGGGTGGTATTAAACAATCAATTGTATGGGATGCATGTAAGGCCTTCATGAGTGGACAATGTATATGTATGGAAGCAGATATTAGGAAGAGGTGGGGTAGAGAGAGGGAAAGGAAGATAAGGGAAATAGATTTGATACAAGAGCAGTTAAGATTAACGAAAAGTAGAGATTGGAATAGTTTATTGAAATTGAAAAAGAAACAGTTGATGGTGTATGATGAGATTAAATGGAATAAGATGAGAATGGCGATGCGACAAAAAATACAGAGCTGGGGGACAAGATCAATGCAGCAAATGGCGAGATATCTGAAGAAGAGGAAAGAAAAATCATGTATTTTAGCATTGAGGGACACTAGTGGAGTGGTTAGATATGGTAATGACCAGTTAGAGGAGATAATGAGGAAATATTATGAAGATTTGTATAAAGAGGAGCAAGTGAAGATAGGAGTCCTCAAGGTTGGGAAAATAGTAAGTGAAGAAGATAAACAAATTTTGAATGCAGAAATTACACAAGATGAAATTGCTAGAGTAATTAAAGGGTTAAAACAAGCCAAAGCACCGGGCCCAGATGGGTTTACAGGGGAATTCTATAAAACTTATGTGAATGTGTTGTTGACGCATTTGGGGAAATTGTTTAATAATATATTGTTAAATCGTGATATCCCGCAGACATGGAAGCTTTCAGAAATTGTTACCATTCCGAAGATGGGTCGAGATTTAAGAGAGCCTGGGTCTTACCGTCCGATCAGTTTGGCAAATCAGGATTATAAAATATTTATGAAAATACTGGCAAATAGATTAGAAAATATTTTACCAAAAATAATTGAAGAGGATCAATATGGATTCGTGAAGGGAAGGAAAATAAGTGAACCAATTAGAAATGTAATGAATGTGATGCACCATGCTACCGCTACTAAAAGGAAATTGGGAATTTTGAAATTAGATGTTTATAAAGCGTTCGATAAAGTTAACCATAGTTATTTATATAAATTATGTAATGAATTAAATATGGGGGGAAATTTTTGTGAAACTATAAAAGAGATTTATAAAGGAAATGAAGCATATATAAGAGTGAATGGACAAAGAATGCAGAGTATTAAAATATTAAACGGCACCAAGCAGGGATGCCCTTTGTCTCCAAAATTATTCGTAATAGCAATAGAGATCTTAGCTAATAAGATAAGACAAGATAACACTTGGGCAGGATATAGAATAGGGGAATTAGAAATGAAAATAAATTTATTTGCAGATGACGCAATTATATTGACCCAGACCCCGATGGAGATGATTAAAGGTATAATAAATATTTTACAAGAGTTTAAGCAGGAATCGGAACTGTCGGTTAATATGGAAAAATCAGAGATTATGTGTTTAAATATACAGTGATCCCCCGGTTATTGCGTTCCCGACCATTGCGAACAGGCTAATTTGCGATTTTTGAACCCGGAAGTCAAAACACCATCTGCGCATGCGTGCCCTTTTTTTCTATGGGCACGCATGCGTAGATGGCGCCGGGCAGATCAGCTGCTGGGCGGCTTCCCTAGGTCTTCCCCCTCTTGGCGGGCATCAGCGAGGAGTTTCCCCACCGCCCACGCAAACTCCTCGCTGCTGCCGCTTTGCTCGGGCCACTTCCCAGCTGAGTACTCAGCTGGGAAGCGGCCCGAGCGAACGGCTTGTCCGCAGCCTGCCTGCCCGTGCGCCTGCGGCTCGCCCGCCCTTCTCCCGCCCACGCCGTTCGCTCGGGCCGCTTCCCAGCTGAGTACTCAGCTGGGAAGCGGCCCGAGCGAACGGCTTGTCCGCAGCCTGCCCACGCCGTTCGCTCCCCCTCTTGCTGGCGGGAGGGCGAGAAGCCCTCCCCAGCACCCGCTCGCCCGCCCTTCGCCCGGCCACCCGCCGTTCGCTCGCTGCTCACCCGGGTTCGGGGGGGTGCTGGCAAGCCGCCCATGCCGGCGGCGGCGTTTTAAAACAGCCGCGCGGCTTTCCAATGAGTCCCGAAGACAAACGCGGAAGTTTGACGTTTGTCTTCGGGACTCATTGGAAAGCTGCGCGGCTGTTTTAAAACGTCGCCGCCGGCATGGGCGGCTTCCTAGCAGCCCCCCAAACCCGGGTTGGGGGTCCGGGGGGTGCTGGCAAGCCGCCCATGCCGGCGGCGACGTTTTAAAACAGCCGCGCAGCTTTCCAATGAGTCCCGAAGACAAACGCGGAAGTTTGACGTTTGTCTTCGGGACTCATTGGAAAGCCGTGCGGCTGTTTTAAAACGTCGCCGCCGGCATGGGCGGCTTCCTAGCAGCCCCCCAAACCCGGGTTGGGGGTCCGGGGGGGGGGGTGCTGGCAAGCCGCCCATGCCGGCGGCGACGTTTTAAAACAGGAACCCCAATCTTCGGCTCCTCGCTAGCGCTGCGGGAGTAAAAACACCATCTGCGCATGCGCAGATGGTGTTTTTACTTCCGCAGCGCTACTTCGCGAAAACCCGATCATTGCTAGGGCTCCTGGAACGGAACCCTCGCAATGATCGGGGGATCACTGTAGATCCGAGACAACAGATAGAAATTAGGAAAGAATCAGGGTTGAAATTAGGACTTAAAAAAATAAAATATTTGGGAATTTGGTTATTAAAAAACCCAGTGAAAATTGAAGAGATTAATTATAGATTAATATGGAGGAAAATGTTGAAACAGATGAGGAGCTGGAAAGATAAAAAGCTAAGGAGACTCTCTAAAATAAGAGCTTTAAAAATGATGATAGCTCCCAAGATGATGTACCTATTTCAGGTGCTGTCGGGGGGGCTATCGGTATGTAAGGTTAAAGAGTGGGACAAAAAACTAAATTATTGGATTGAAGAAGACAAGAGACCAAGAATAAGAAAAAAGTGGTTAATTGCGAATGAAAAAGAGGGGGGATGGGGAGTTCCATGTTTGGAGCTGTATAGGGAAGCTTTTCAAATGGAAAGGTTAATGGAGTTGCAATTAGGTGAAAATAAATGGGCGAAATTGGAAAAACAGATAAACGGGATGAACAATAGAGAATTAATTTTTAGGAAGTGGAATAGGAGTGATATAGGTAAATTAATAGGCCCAATGAAAGGGACTATGGAAATTTGGAAAAAATGGCAAGGGAAAATAGGATTATATAAATCTAAACTGTCATCGCTTTATGTAATAAATAGAGAAAACGAAATTAACTTAAATAGGGTTATAGGAGAGTTGAAGGGAAGAGGGATAACTAAGATAGAACAGTTATACGAGAAGGATGGCAGGCCAAGTAGAAATCGTATAGAATGGTGGTTAGGTAAGGGAAGGTGGCTACAAATAAATGCAATATGTAAATATCTAAATGAAAGGGAGAATAAAGAAGTATTATGGCGGGAGGAGACAGGGTTAGAGAAAATAATAAGAGAAAAAAGTGAGGGGATAAAGGCGCAAGCAACTAATATATACAAACTGCTAGTGCAGTCAGATGGGGACACGATTGATGGATTGACTAAATGGTGGCAAAATGAGATATTAGTAGAGGTACAGTGATCCCCCGCTCGTTGCGAGGGTTCCGTTCCAGGACCCCCCGCAACGAGCGGGTTTTCGCGAAGTAGCGCTGCGGAAGTAAAAACACCATCTGCGCATGCGCAGATGGTGTTTTTACTTCCGCAGCGCTAGCGAGGAGCCGAAGATTGGGGGCGGCGCGGCAGTTTTAAAACGTCGCCGCCGGCATGGGGGGCTTCCTAGCAGCCCCCCAAACCCGGGTTGGGGGTCCGGGGGGTGCTGGCAAGCCCCCCATGCCGGCGGCGACGTTTTAAAACAGCCGCGCCGCCCCCAATCTTCGGCTCCTCGCTAGCGGGCAGGCAGGCGGCGGACAAGCCGTTCGCTGGCGCTCGCTCTCGCCGCTTTCCAGCTGAGTCCTGAAGCGAATAATATTTTCCTTCTCATTTCCCTAATTCTTGTATTTTTAATTTTCCTTATATCTTCTACTATATTTTCCATTTCTTGTACAGTGATCCCCCGGTTATTGCGTTCCCGACCATTGCGAACAGGCTAATTTGCGATTTTTGAACCCGGAAGTCAAAACACCATCTGCGCATGCATGCCCTTTTTTCTATGGGCACGCATGCGTAGATGGCGCCGGGCAGATCAGCTGCTGGGCGGCTTCCCTAGGTGTTCCCCCTCTTGGCGGGCATCAGCGAGGAGTTTCCCCACCGCCCACGCAAACTCCTCGCTGCTGCCGCTTCGCTCGGCCGCTTCCCAGCTGAGTACTCAGCTGGGAAGCGGCCCGAGCGAACGGCTTGTCCGCAGCCTGCCTGCCCGCGCACCCGCGGGCCCTTCTCCCGCCCACGCCGTTCGCTCAGCTGGGAAGCGGCCCGAGCGAACGGCTTGTCCGCAGCCTGCCCACGCCGTTCGCTCCCCCTCTTGCTGGCGGGAGGGCGAGAAGAATTCGCTTCAGGACTCAGCTGGAAAGCGGCGAGAGCGAGCGCCAGCGAACGGCTTGTCCGCCGCCTGCCTGCCCGCTAGCGAGGAGCTGAAGATTGGGGGCGGTGCGGCTGTTTTAAAACGTCGCCGCCGGCATGGGAGGCTTGCCAGCACCCCCCGGACCCCCAACCCGGGTTTGGGGGGCTGCTAGGAAGCCGCCCATGCCGGCGGCGACGTTTTAAAACAGCCGCGCCGCTTTCCAATGAGTCCCGAAGACAAACGTCAAACTTCCGCGTTTGTCTTCGGGACTCATTGGAAAGCCGCACGGCTGTTTTAAAACGTCGCCGCCGGCATGGGCGGCTTGCCAGCACCCCCCCGAACCCGGGTGGCCGGGCGAGCAGCGAGCGAACGGCGGGTGGCCGGGCGAAGGGCGGGCGAGCAGGTGCTGGTTAGGGCTTCTCGCCCTCCCGCCAGCAAGAGGGGGAGCGAACGGCGTGGGCAGGCGAGATATTGTGGTTTCTCTATATAAAATAGATATAATATATATCTCTATATCTGTAGTGTGGTAAAGAATAGGAATCAATTTTAATATAAGAAATAGAATGGCTTGTTTTAAATTCAACTGAAATAGAGAATCCATTTACTAACAGGATGACCTACTTTAAAACAATTGAAGTACTGTGCTGGGATAATACTAAGATGGTTTTTAAATATTTTTTACTGCTTAGCTGGGAATATTAAGCATTATACACTGGAATAAAATATTTAATTTAATTTAACTGTACTTGGGAAAAAGGGATTGCAATTATTAAACTGTCATTACTAAAATAGCAAAATCATTTATGTGTATTTACTTATGGATTTAAAATACAGTGATACCTCATCTTATGAACGCCTCTTCTAACGAACTTTTCAAGATACGAACCCGGTGTTTAAGATTTGTTTGCCTCTTCTTCCGAACTATTTTCACCTTACGAACCCAAGCAGCTGCTGCTGGGATGAAGGGGTTTCGAAGAAAGAAAAGGGAGGGGCTGCTTGGAGTAGGAAACATTTTGCAGAGAACAACGTGCTTGCAAAGGAACTGAAAGGGTGTCTTTTTAAGAAAGAAAAGGGAGGAGGGAGGGGCAGCTTGGGGGAGGAAAGATTTTGCAGAGAACAACGTGCTTGCAAAGGAACTGAAAGGGTGTCTTTTTAAGAAAGAAAAGGGAGGGGCGCCCCCTTGCCTTTCTTCCTTCCCACTCACCCTTTAGCCAAGCCTTGCTTCTTCCACCCGCCCCCTTTAGCTGCTCCTCCCTGCCCTCTGTTCGCCTCCCTTCTAAAGTTTGGGATTTTCCTGAAGGATTTGCACGCATTATTTGCTTTTACATTGATTCCTATGGGAAACATTGTTTCATCTTACGAACTTTTCACCTTACGAACCTCCTCCTAGAACCAATTAAGTTTGTATGATGAGGTACCACTGTATTGTGCTTCTTATATATTTCAAAATACGTTTTTACTTAGGAGCAAAAAAAAAAAATGCCAGTTTTTAAATCACTGTATTTGAAAAACCAGGGAAGAATTAGCATGATTTTGAAACAATTGCAAGTCCAGTGCCAGAACATGACAAGTGTCAGAACTTATCAACACTGTCAGCAATTTGCTGCTTGAAATGAACATCTTTGCTGTTAACATGATTGCAAAGGTAATGAAGAAGCATCTTGACAATAAAACTGATCAGAAATGGCATCTGCTTCTTTGACATTTTAAATACTTTGGAAGCTCTTAATATGAACACTTGGAGGCATGTGTGATAGAGTTTTAAAGACCTTTAAACTGTCATTAAGTAGTAGAAAGCAAACATAATGCCAATGCACTCAATAAAAGCTCATGCTTTTAGTTATATTCTGACCATTTTTCTGATGGTTTATAAAAAATGTCCATGTTTAGAATTTATATATTTCAGCATACATACAATCATTTTCAGAAGATACAGATGTGACATTTTTCTATTTATACATATCTGCAGATTCTAAAATTGCAGTTGGAATTCATTCAAATGTCAACATAAGTTGACTTAAAATAAAAATATTTATTGTAAAAAATACAGGAAGCATGGGAAAAGGTTAGCAATTAAATATTCTCACGTCATTCAAGATCTGGTGATAGAATACTAAATACAATTTTGTATTTTACAACGAAAAGAATATTTGCATTTGTTAAAATCAGGGAAGCTTTTATTTAGCCTAAATATGTGGGCACTGAAAGTTTTCAGAGTTGTTCACTTCCATTTGTCCACTAAAACAACACCAACTAGCAGTCAGAAGATACAATAAAAACTCTTTAATCCTACAACATATTGACAGACCCATTCACAGTTGGAAAACAGCATCCTAGACCAAAGTAAATCTAAAAATGGTAGGAAATTCCTGGAAGCTTGGCATTCAAACAAATCAGCACCATATATATATCCTTTTCCAGCAGCCCTTTTCAAACTATCAAGGACAAGGCAGAGGCTGCCAGATCGTTTCGGTGAAATCACATTCACCATCATCATAAAGCCTAAAATTAAATTAAATTAAATTAAAATAAATATAATAAATAAATAAAAGAGACATTAAAAAAAACCTGAGTAGAAAAGAAAAAAGACCAGAACACATCCTCTCCAGCAAACTATACTCAGATAATCAGGGATTAAGACCAGACCACCAATGAAGCAGGAAACAATTATCTAATCAAAGAACTATCAAGGATAAAACTCACAACACTGGCAGAACAAGGTGCTACATATAAACAAGAAGCAAACCCTGTACAGTTTATCGCAGGGGTTAGGTTCCAGGACCCCCCATGATAAACGAAAATCCGCAAAGTAGGATTTTTTTCTCTCTCCCCCCCACACATTGTCCAAGTGTTCCCTCTGCCTCTCTCTCTCTCTCTTGGGGAATCCTTGCAAGGGCGCCCCCGGAGGCTCCGCTCCGCACCCAGCAGCAAAGCGTCACTTTTGCAGGGACAAGGCAGGCGCGCAGCTGAGTTAGCCCCAACCCCCCCGCCAGGACTGGCTAACTCAGCTGCCTGCAAACCTTTAATCCGTTACTGCTACACTCCATTCATTACTGCTGGGTTAGGGGAGAAGGTCCGACTCAGGCAAAAGCGCCACCATCCATGCTCACTTCCGAGTCTTTCAGCAACTGCAATGCACTGCAGCCATGAAAGGTGAACCATGAAGTGGTGAGGGATCACTGTATTCATTAGTACAGACAATATTACTAGTCAGGTAATGAAATGTCTGCCAGCAAGCAACCAAACTATAGAATTCAATCCTGAATTATATGTATTCTCTTCTATTGGAAATAACCTATGCACATAGGTTTCTCTGTTTGCAACAGGAAACCAGATATCCTGATTTATGCTTTTACAGGCTTGCCTGCTGAAGTTAATTCTTCTCCTGGAAAGTGTCGTATCAATGGAATTGCAAGTTACTCACAAGTAAATGTGTGTACTCCAGCACCTTGATTTTGAGACACTTTGTAGATTCTCCTCTTGAGTTTTGGAGGAGGATTCTTGATCAATTAAGATGAGCTCAAATAGCTTACAACAAGCTAGTGAATTTTAATATCCTTGCAACTTTTTATTCCCCTTTAGGTAGAGACCCTTTAAGATTGTGACACAGTCGCTAATTTCATAGATGAGACTATAATGCATCATATTAAATTATCTACCCAGTTATTACAGAACCTCTTGCTAATTGAAACAATTGATAAGCAATCACTTTGAGTTGGCCCTATGTTATAAAGTACAACTGCTCTGCAACTAAAAATAAATGATTATGCAATAGTCTTGTCACTATATTCATATCATTCTTAAATTGCGTATTCCAATAATTCTGGCCACACAATTCCTAATTCATACATCCTCTGGAAGCAAGGAAGAAAGATCTATTTTCCATATCAAAAATATTTGTCCCATTATTTGTAAGCATCCCACTTATCCCCTCTCCCTGTGGCACTGCTACCTGCATCTCTTTCCCTGCACAAAAAATACACCAATTTTGGAAAGAAGCTCACAGCCCAGCTCACAGGCAAAAGGCAACATTCCATATATTTTTTGAAAATGCCTTTCCAGACTACAATTTGAAGGAAATTTTCATTTACTTTTCTCTACAACCTCTGCGACCCCATTTTTTGCACACAAAAAGAATTCCTGATACAGTATGCAAGTGTTTCTGATGTTTTATTTTTTGATGTGTTATCTGGAGTACTGTTTTGTAATAATTCCGCATTTTGTTTTTGCCTGTTTTGCTATATTTTGTTTTTTATATTTTTCATTATTTTGTCAGCTGCCAATAGTCAACAGGAGTTGGACAATTTGAAAATCAAATTAACAAACAAGTAAATAACATTACAATCTTCCTAATTCTGTAACAAAACAAAACTTATTGCCTCTTATTTCAGATCTGATGCATATTCTTTACTCACTTAATTAGACTTATGAAGCACTTACAATTAGATCAAAATGAATGCGGATTCAGAACATAATAGTGCCTGATACTAAGTCCAGCAAATTTGCATACATAATATGAATTGGTTCATTCTCCAGCTGCCTTCTTCAGGTTCACGAAGAAAACACTTTTCAATATTTTGCATAAATAAGTGGTAGTGCACCTGAATAACATCCTAATTCTTTTTCAGATAACCACTCTTGCATGGGACTTGCATTAGAATTGTCTTGATCTTGGAGCAAATATATGAACAGGACTTTTTGGCTGAGTTGGAAAAATATGTATTTAATTTTTCCCAACAGGAGTATTTGTATTACTTGCCTTGTTTATTTTATTCTTTTTCCAACTGAATAAAACTGGCTTGTTTTTTTAAGAAATAAAAAGCTTCTGGCTGCAAAAGTAGCTTTTAGCAGCTGCAAAAATAGCTTTTAGGATGCAAACCACCCAGTACAGGTACACGCATACTGCAAAAATTTGGAGCCCTTTTATAAATTCACAAAGACCTTCAGTCCACATCAGATGATGGACATATTTTTTCTTCAATTTTTAGAATACCTATATAGTTGACTCATAGAACTGCCGGGTGCATCATTATCATTATATTTTGATATATCCCTCTTATTTCCCTACAAAAAAAAATTGCTGTGAGGTAGGTCGAGATGAGAGAGTGACTGGTCCAAAGTTACCCAGCCAGTTTTAATGTGCTCCACCCCTCACATGCGCACATAGTCCATGCATGTGCCCTTCCCTCATATGCATCCCTCTTCCACTCATTTATATGGTAATTGTGGTACAGTGATTACATAAAAAGATATATTGCATTATTTTTAGATATATTACATACATTTTAAAAAATCTAAATCCATAGTGGAAGTTAATGATAAACAGACTTAATCCAGGCTTTTTTCTCACCTTATCTAATCTTAAAACCTACCTCCATAGCCTGTGCCAATCGTTCTTCCAAGGCCATATAAGTAAGGAACTGAGGATCCACATACGATATTGCTTGAGCAACCCCAAGACCATCCCCAAATTCATCAAGCAGCCTACAGGAAAATATAATGTTATTCTTTAATTTCTAAGTGGAGGTGAAAACATGTGCAATGATGCTTAAAAATTTGTTTCTGAATAAATATGACCTTACATTATTAATTTCTACATGGTGAAAAAATACAGTTTCTGCTATTTCATATTTAGATATGAAAATAAATAGAATAGGCGTTGATTGCTTACCTGAACGCCTCTTCTCGTACGGTGAGCGGGTACAGCAGTCACATGGGTTGCTCATGTCCAATCCGGTGGAACTGAGCCTAGTGTTAAAAAAGCTTGCTGGATCCGCCCCTTCCCCAGAATTCGCGAATCCATAGACTAGGCTCAGCTGTGAAGCTCTGTAGTGTTCAACTCTCATTGTTAGAGGAAGAAAGGTTATAGGAAGGTAAAGAAGACACATACAAGGGCGGGAAGTGACTGCTGTACCCGCTCACCGTACGAGAAGAGGCGTTCAGGTAAGCAATCAACGCCTATTCTCCGTACTGAAGGAGCGGGTCCAGCAGTCACATGGGACATACCCAATAGATGGTCCCTAGGGTGGGATTAGATTGCTATCGTGAGAGATAACGGATTGGAGTACCCTTCTGCCGAAGGCAGCGTCCGCTGAAGCATAAGAGTCAATCTTGTAGTGCCTGATGAAGGAATTTGGCGAGGCCCAAGTGGCTGCTTTGCAGACCTCCTCCAACGGGGCTTGAGTCGCCCAAGCGGCCGAGGTGGCTGCGCTCCTGGTGGAATGCGCTGTAATGTTCTTTGGAACTGAAAGGGAGGCCGACTCGTAGGCCTTAGATATAGTCCCTCTGATCCAACGGCCAATCACTGTTGAAGACACTTTGGTACCCATGACTCTGGGGTGATAGGCTATAAAAAGTGCTTCTGACCTCCGAAAGGGTCCTGTGCGTTGGATATAGATCCTCAGCGCTCTGATGAGATCCAGGGTGTGCCATCTAATTGCCAAGGGATGGTCCCGTTGGAGACAGAAGGAAGGTAAGACAATATCCTGGGTTCTGTGGAACATGGAACTGACCTTGGGTAAGAAGGTGGGGTCCAGTCGCAAGACTACCTTGTCCTGATGAAATTGGCAGAGGTCCTGCCTGATTGAGAGGGCAGCCAGCTCCGAAATGCGTCGGGCAGAGGTAATAGCCACCAGGAATGCTACTTTAAAGGATAGGTACCTGAGGGACGCCGATTTTAGGGGTTCGTATGGTGCCTGCGTGAGGGAATGGAGAACCCGTGGCAAATCCCAGGATGGATACCTGTGGACCTTGGAAGGTCTGAGGTTGGCTATACCCTTGAGGAATTCCTGAACTTCTGGAAGGGAACGGAGAGGCTGTCTGCGGGGCCCTGCTAGGACAGAGGAAATGGCCGCCAGATGACGCCGGAGGGTGCTGGTGGAAAGTCCTTGATGGAAACCTTGCATAAGGAAGGAAATGATCCTGTGTATGGGGATGCACAGGGGAGAGAGGCCTTCCTGTAGACACCACTGGTGAAACTTGGACCACGTATGGTCGTAGATTCGATTGGTCGAACCCCTTCTGGCCTTTAAAATGACCTCCACTGTATCGGGGTCGTGGCCACGCAGTTCTAAGTCTCTCCTGATAACAGCCAGGCGGTGAGGTGGAACCACTCCGGGTCTGGATGGAATGAGGCCCCCTGCCGCAGCATATCCCCCGAAACGGGGAGTCGCCAAGGGTCCTGGACGGACAACTGTTGGAGATCCGCGAACCAGGGCCGGCGGGGCCAATGAGGGGCGATTAGGATTACTCGGGCCCTCTCGGTGAGGACCTTGTGAATCACGTCCGGGAGAATTGGAATTGGAGGGAATGCGTAAAGTAGGCCTGGAGGCCATGGGCTCCGGAGGGCATTGATTGCTTCCGCTCCCGGGGATGGAAATCTGGAAAAAAAGCGAGGAAGTTGGGCGTTCGCATTGGTCGCGAAGAGATCCAGAACTGGTAGGCCGAATCTGAGGCTGATTTGATGGAACAGGTCTTGATGGAGATTCCACTCTCCTGGGTCTATCGTTGCTCGAGATAGCCAATCCGCCTGGACGTTGAGGCTCCCCGAGATGTGGTCGGCTAGGAGCGACCGAAGATGTTTTTCCGCCCAAAGGCCTAACTTGAGGGCCTCCCTCATGAGGGCCTTGGATCTCGTGCCCCCCTGTCTGCAGATATGGCTTTTTGTGGCAATGTTGTCGGTGAGAATGAGAACGTGCCAGTTGGGAATGCGAGGAGAGAAATGCTTCAGAGCCAGGGATACGGCTCTTAACTCTAGCCAATTGATTGGCTTGGAAGCTTCCTCCGGGGACCACGTGCCCTGGGCTATCATCCCCTGGGCGTGGGCGCCCCATCCCGATAGACTGGCATCTGTGGTGATGACAAATTGATCCGGGCACCTGAACGGGGACCCTTTGTCCATGGCCGGAGACTTCCACCACTTGAAGGATCTGCGAACAATTGGTGGGATGACAATGCGACGACTTGAGTTGCTGTGCCCCGATCTCTGAAAGGGTAATAGGAGCCACTGTAGTTCCCTAGCATGAAGGCGAGCCCAAGGAATGATGCCTATGCATGACACCATCTTCCCCAAAAGGGAAGACAGGGTTACTATGGAAACTGAAGGTTGAGATAAAATGCATGAAATTAACTCCCCTATACTGATTTTTCTCTCAGGAGAGAGAAAGACCTGGGAGGATTCTGAATTAATAACGGATCCCAGGTGTAAAATGGATGTGGAAGGTTGGAGATGACTTTTGTCAAAGTTGATGGAAAATCCATGGTCCTGAAGAACTGACATGGTGACAGAAAGGTCTGTTTTCACTTTCTCTAGGGAGTTCCCATGAATCAAAATATCATCAAGGTAACATAAAATGTGGATGGGAGACGCCCGGATATAGGCCGCCAGGGACCCCAAGAGCTTTGTAAAGACCCGAGGGGCCGAGGAAAGGCCAAATGGCATCGCCCTATACTGGAAATGCCTGCCCTGAAAGGAGAAACGTAAAAATTTTCTGTGGCATTTGGCTATAGGAATATGGAGGTAGGCCTCAGTGAGGTCTAAAGAGACCATTAAATCTCCCGGGTGGATGGCGGCCAAAATGGATGATAAGGAGTGCATCTTAAACTTCCTATATTTGATGAATAGGTTCAGCTTCTTTAAATCCAAAATAGCTCTCCAACCTCCGGAGGATTTTGGAACCATAAATAGGATGGAATAAAAACCTAGACCCTTCTGACCGGGGGGAACCGGTTGAATGGCTCTGATGGACAATAAGTGGGAAATGGCCTCCTCCATACGGTTACAATCTGAGGAGGACCTGGGAGAAGGGCAGGAAATAAAACGTTTCGGGGGGGGAGAAGTAAATTCTAAAAGAAGGCCTGTTTGAACAGTGTCAATGACCCAGGGGTCCTTGGAGGTGAGACGCCAATTAGAGGCGAAATGGGCTAGGCGACCACCTATGGGAATCGAGGAAAAACTACCATCTAGGTTTTTTTGAAGCCCTGTTAGAGGACGCTCCCCTTTGGAAGCGAAAACCTCTGCCCCTGGAGTTCCTACCTTGGGAACGAAAGCGGGGGGAATACTGACCTGGAGATCTCTGATAGGAAGCCGCTTGATCTTGCTGACGCCCTGGGCGACGAAAGGACTGCGTTTTGGTAGCCTTTTTGGTGGTTGGACCCAATACTTTCTTCTTGTCCGTGGTTTCCGTGAGGAGTGGATCCAGAAGATCCCCGAAAAGAAGGTCGCGCTTTAAGGGTCCCAGAGATAACTGCCACTTCTGACGTACTCCTGCTTGCCAAGGGCGAAGCCATAGGAGTCTTCTTGCCGTTGTAGAAGCTGCAATAGACTTAGCAGAAAATCTAGTAGATTGTAAAGTGGCATCAGCCACGTACTGAGCAGCTGCAAAGACCTTGTTGAAGTCTTGTTGACCTCTCAAGTCATCGGGAGGAATATGCTGTTGAAGTTGGCGAAGCCACAGAAGCATGGCTCTGGAGAAAAAGGAAGCCGCTGCAGAACTTTTAATGGCCCAGGAATCTGCGGTGAATCCTCTTTTGAGCATCTGTTCAATCCGCTTGTCCTCTGGGCGGAGGACTTCCTCTGCTTCGCCTGGCACAGCAGCCGCCGAGTGAAGGATCTTGACAGGTTCATCCGGTTTAGGAAAGGATAGGAGCTCCTCATAGGAAGAGGAGAGTTTGTACAACTTTTTGTCCTTGGTTGTGGGATTAAGCCCAGAGGCTGGAAAATCCCACTGCTTAAGTAAGGCATCTTTAAACAATTTAGGCATAGGAATTACCTCGTTATCCTCCTGTTCCTCTGTGAAGTAAGGCAAATTCTCCTCCGGGGGATCAGTGGATGTGGAGGCCTGTTTCTCCTGGGCCGCCAATCCCGTAGCAATTCTAGCTTTGAGGAGGAGAGATTTGAACAATTGAGAGGGAAAAATAGTAATTGGAGAAGGAACCTTTATTTGGGATTCCTCATCCTCTGAGAGGCCTTGAAAGGGATCCTCATCCTCCTCCATATCCTCATATTCGTCCTGAGAGGAATCTGATTCATCCTGAATAGGAGCTCTAACCGTTGGGGAAGAACCCAAGGGGCGGGAGGGACGAGGAGGTGGAGGAGGTAAGGGAAGCGCATTGATGGTAGAGAGTTTAGCATCAATGGCCTTGGATAACACAGAAAAAATAGATTGGAATTCAGGAGGTAAACTAGAAATATCAGCAGGAATGGCAGAAGAATCCCTGAAGGCCTGGGAGGATCCTGGCTGGGGGGAATCTTCAATAATATCTGGTTCCTCTGGACCTACTCCCCATAGGTTAGGTTGGGGTCTGTCTAGGTTTGGCTCATCCAGAGATAACACAGTGACCCCAGAAGAAGGCAGATTAGAAGCCTCTGGGGGGTCATGACTACTGAGTACTTGGGCCTGTACTTTCAAACGCTTTGCTGATTTGTCATGGATTTTTTGTAGGGCTAGGTCCCTTCTCTTCTCAGCCCTGGTGACTTTGGTCGAGGGGCGGGCCCCTGAAGAAGAGGAGGTCGAGGCCTGGGGGATACTGGTAATCTCATCGCCTGTAGGCCTGGCCTCTCTGGGACCTTGAGTGGTGCCTCTCTTGGGAAAAGTAGCCATAGTCTGACAATTAACAGAAGACAAGGCTGAGCCAAATAACTGAATAATTAGGGAGAAGAATTTCAAAGACTTCCCAAGAGGAATGGATCCTGCTCCGAGGCCTCGGAGCTGCTGAGACTTGAGGGCAATCTGGGCAAACCCAGAGTTCGTGTCCCCAAATACAGCGTGGCCAGCCTCCCTAAACTTTAATTAAAGTAACCAAGGCACTCTGGTTGGAGGCTTAGCCGGTGGAGAATTAAGCCTGAGCGTCCCAAAGCCCACTCCGGGATCCAAGCGGTGGACTGAGGCCTACGCGGCTGGCAGAAGGCCAACACGAGAGGCCTAAATTAAAAAAGGGCGCGAAGGCCTTCGCGCCGAAAAATCGCTCCGTAATAGAATTCTTAAAGGGGAAGCGATCGACTAAGTCCAGGAGACTAGAAACAAGCGTCTCACTCCGCAGGAGGTATTTCTTAAGCCCTTTAACAATAGTACTATAAATAAATCAATGAAGCAATACTTGCACCAAGACCTCCAGGCCAAAGGATTAAAGGAATCCACAAGCGGCAGCGGGGATCGTAAACGGCAAAACAGCCGGGGGGAAACGAAACCGCAACTTCTCCCAAGGAAAAAAGCCGAGCCACAAACGGCTGGCGCTATTAGTGCAAGTAAACAAATAAGGATAAACAATTCTTACTACTTTTGAAGGAAAGATCGAAGGGAAGGTGTTAGAATGTTGAACGAGCTATCACAATACAACCGCAGGATATGCGAACTGAGCGAATTCTGGGGAAGGGGCGGATCCAGCAAGCTTTTTTAACACTAGGCTCAGTTCCACCGGATTGGACATGAGCAACCCATGTGACTGCTGGACCCGCTCCTTCAGTACGGAGAATGTAAACAATAGGAGATTAGCTGTTTAATTAGACTTTCTAGTATTTCAGGACAATAGTGAACTAAGTGACAAACTGAACACAGCCTTGCCATGAAATCACATTTATACCCATGTGAGATGAAATCCAACATATGAGATCAGTTCTTGAGACATGAATGACAGAAAGACACAGCAAAAGAATGTTTTCTTATTTTGTCTCTCCTACCTCTTCCAGCCTTCTAATTTTCTAACTCTTTCAATTTACTCAGATCTTTCTCAAACCATTAAGCATTTGATCTATGTAAAACTTGATTCCATGGAGGACTGCATCAGGGTTGTTTGTCCACAAGTGGGCAGGGTGGAGGGGCCGGGGAGTTATGGCCAGTTTGATGTCACTCCTGTTGGGGGCACCTGTGGTGGCCCAAGTGCTCTGCTAGCGAAAATGGTCTTCCAAGCTCCATTTTTGGCTACCATGGCCTCCTGCATCCTCTGCCAGTGAAAATGGCCCTCCCAAGCTCTGTTTTCACAGGAAGAGGGTTGAAGGAGGCCGTGGAAGCCAAAAACAGAGCATGGGAGCCTGTTTCGCTGGCAGAAGCACCACAGGCCAGTCCTTTGCTGTTTCCAGCACGGCCCCGTGGTCCAGATCTAAGTACTCCACAGACCCCCGGGCCCTGAGTTTGACACTGGTGTAAAGGATGACAATCAGAGAGCGGGTGGCAACTACTATTAAGTCCAGTGTGGTTTAGATGCCTACCATTGTTGTATATTTCTGATATGACATTAACAAGAAGCTCTTACACTTATCACGGACCAAGGGTTTCATTGTGCAATTCTATTTCAAATAAAATATAAAACTATGTTCCCAATCACCATTTACCTAGGTCAAAGTACCGAAGATAGCAGAAGAGTCTACCAACCTCCATTCAACATCTAGGTCTTCACTCATACTGGAATCATCTTCTAGATTGTTGTTCCCATCTAACATAAAAAACCCAGGATGTACAAAATGGCTAGCTTGATCATTTTCTTCATCACTGCTACTTTCGATTTCTTCATGATATTGCAACCAAGGAATCTCTCCATCCTCTAGAGAAGTCTGTTCCCTTTATATAAAAATGAGAAAAGCTATACAAAATATAGCAAATACGAAATTTAAACTACATGTAAGTAAATAGTATAGAAAGTACAGAATCCTTTATTTATGCTGAGTGCTAAGCCAAATACCTGCAATCTATTTTCAACAGACATCACTTTAAAAATAATAGCAGAGTTCAAGAGCATAGCTAAAATGTGATGCTTTATGAACTATATTTATATGTGACATGTATATATATTTTATCTTAAGATACATAACAGCATATAGCACAGCAATAAAATGTTTATTATGTATTTTTTTAACAAAAAATAAACAGATATTGTTTTTGCTTTGATATAAAGAGAATGCAAGACAGTAATTTTATTTTGGTGGGGATTGAAGAAAGAAATACATTTTACTTCTATGGCTGGCCATCTCAGATACCTAACTCTGGACAAGTAGTTCACAATTTACTTATGAAACTCTGGGTTTCCTGCCTAAGCAGGAGTTTGGACTAGAGAACTTCCAAGCTCCCTTCCAACTCTGTTATTCTATTCTAAGACATCTATCTTTTTAGGTACTGGTAGTTAAATTAGGCCAATACAAAACATAGAAATCAAAAAGAAATCAAATTAAAGAAGTCATAAATGCTGTGAATATTGTTAAGAACTGGATGTCTGATTAAATTCTAGATCTGTCTTGCTGATAACTTTTTATTTCAGAAAGAAATATGAAACAATGGTGCATTAGATTTTAGGTTAGAGATATATTGGTTATAATTACCTGGATAGAAATTCAAAAGAAAATAATTCAACACAGATGGAAGAGTTTAAGAAATAGTATTGGATAATACATCCACTTAAATCTGAAAAAATTGGAAACTTCTATGGCTGCATAATGAACTGAAATTTTAAAATAATATATAGAAGAAGTATGCACATAGAACTAAGTCTTGAGTGTGACAGAACAACCTGAATTTTTATGTACAGTACCAGAAGCTCAAACACAGCTGAAGCCTGCAGAAAAATATTAAAAATGGACAAAACGAAAGAAAACAAGGATTAAGTAGATTTGCTGCTTGAGAAAGTGAAACATCAATTTGTAAGCAAAAGGCTGAAATTATCATTTTCTATTTTATAAGATAAAACCTTTTACTAGCTATTGTAGTATTCACATATTTCTGATCCTTTTGAATGATATTTGTGTAAATATGATCTAAAATCTGTTTTCCACAAAAGTCCTAAAGTTAAATAAATAAAACTTATTTATACAAATGATTGAAAAATTATACATGTTCATTCATTTCTTAAGAAAATGATCCAAACCTAAGACTAAAAATCTTTAATCAATTTGAGATTTTATTTTGATAAATCTCCAGGTTTTTCCTATTTTTGTATTGATAAAATTAAATAATCTGTATTATTATTGCAAATATGCCTTTGCACTATGCCCAAATATTGTAAGCAAGAGAATAACATTGAAAATAAGATCAGTATTTTTCAACTGTTTTTAGATTTTAGCATTTTGGATAAAGAGTCTTTATTTCTCTGGTAGGAAGTATGCAATCCAACCTACTGTATATAGACAAAGATCATGTGATCCCAATGAAATTTCTCCTACAAAGGTTCACATCATATAAATGCTTTTTATGTGTTCCCATAAATGAATCTTTATATTTGCTCTATTCATAAAGATATATATTCTTTAAGAGTAGCAAACATTAAATCATTAAGAGAAATGTGACTTTAGTGACACCACACTACTATATGATTAAAGTCTTGTCAGTTATAGGCAGCTGTAAGCAGGCTAATTAAGATAACATAAATGACTTATTAACTTGTATTTAGCACTTTTTAAGGAAGTGCAGCTGAGAAAAGCATCTCAGAAAGAGACTGTTTAGGCAATCACTTCACTCTGTGAGGGGAAGATAAAAAAAATGGGTCAGGAACAAAAGACCAATGTCAGTTGACTGTAATGGCAAATACATGATGGAAAGAAAAAGATGTTGCAAAGGTAATAAATGTGAGCACTGATTGCAGAGTGCATTTTCATTTTTAAAACTCTAAATATTTGCTGAGAAAGTTGCTAAGCGAGGTCTTCATAGAATATTGTGATATTTCAGAATGCATGTGAAGCAATTTCCTTTGTTTTACCCAAAACAAGAATGCAGGTTTCTCCCTTTTTTTATTTATTTTCTAAAGTGTTTAAATGCTTTAAAATACTGTGCTGCTTGCTATTTTGGCATTTATGACAGTAATACTAATGGCAAAAAACATAGTACTGTACATTACCAGACAGAAAAACAGCAACAGTAGAATATATTACAGAACTCCTTGTTAATTACTGAGGAATAAAACAAGAGTACAATATATTGTAAAAATGTATTTTATGAAACCTAAATCTGGTCGTAAGTCTCTTATGAATTATTCCTTCAGTTACATTTTCCATTTTGTAAACCAGTCTCATTTCATGTAGTGATGAGCCTAGTGATAAGTTACAGATGTAACCTTATGTATCTTATTTAATACTCCTTATTAAATAGAATTAATTACATATAAAGATCTAAAAAATATAAAACATATTGATACCATAAAACAGTTTTAATGAGCACATAGCTGGTTATTCTAGTCAGTTGTAGTGAAATAGATTTAGTTTGCTGTGCTTCCTTATGCCTTGTACTGCTCCTAGCACCTTTTTTTTACTCCGTTTAGAATTTTGTTTCATATTTTTAGCTTTTCATATGTAATAACTTATTCTGATGTATTTTTATGCTTTTTAATTCTACCCCACTTTCTTATGCTGGTCTTTGCCTATACAGTAATAAAAATATTTGATTTGATTAGGGCACAAAAGAATTTGCCCTTTTATTCCATGGCTGTTACTGGTAAGTTTATAGAGAAGTTTTTAAAAAGCGTCATTATCTAAGGCTTTTTAAAAAATGTAAGCAGACAGTTCCTATTGGTTCATTCTTCCACATGCTTATTAACACCCTCAAAAACCTCTGTTCAATTAAACACTTTTCTTTAGAAAACCTATGTTGGGTATTCCTGAATAAGGCCTGTGTCTCCAAAAGTGTGATAATTTAATCTTTAATTGCAGTTTCCACTAACTTTCTTAGAACAGATGTTAAGATGACAGGCCTATAATCCAGGGGTGGGTTCTTCCCGCTTCGGCTAAACCGATAGCAACCGTTGGTGATGTCACGATGATTTCATGAACCTGGTTCATTTGGTGCTGGCCTGTGGGCACTGCCATCATTTTTTTAAAAAAATCTTGAATTTTTTTTTTCTGAGCATGCACAGAAGTAGAGTATCCGGCACTGTGCATGCGGTTGCCATCTTGGTTTTGACTTTAAATAAAAAATTAGTATTTTTCGACACTGCACATGTGCAGTAAGGTGCACCATGTGGCATGGAAGGAAGCAAACCAGTAATTAGGTAAGTTAGAACCCACCCCTGTTACAGTCCCCCTCATCTCCTGTGAGCATTCTTAAAAATAAAGAGTTACATTAGCTGACTTTCCAGTCCTTCACCTCAGAGCCCAAGTATAAAGACAGGTTGCATATTTTAATTAGGTGATCTACATTTTTGACTTTAAACTCTTTAATAATCCTTGGGTGGATGCCATTGAGACCTGGTCATTTGTTAATGTTCAATATGTCAATAAGACTTAGCACTTCTGTTATCACCAAAATGGATCAATTCATCTGATTCTTTTCCTGAAAACAGAACCTCGGGTTCAGGAAAGAAATTGCAAAAAGCACCCTTTCTGAGACTGTTTCTAAATGTTCTACACTCATGCTAGCTGTCTACCTTCATAACTAATCTATAAGCTATATATTTATTTACATTTAATATCTGTTTAGCCTGTTGAAATATATTTTGAAAACTCTATTGCAGGTTTTTGTTATGTTAGGGATTTTTAAAGAATATTTTAAACTTGAATCTTAGTTCTTCTTCTTACTCAGGGGTTCTCTGATTCTATCGTTGCTGCTAAAGACAGGAAGATCAGCAATTAGCTCAAGTCAGAAAAACATTCCAAAACTGTACCAAATACATCTTTCCCCAAAAATGTCAGCTGTATTTTCTTAATCCATATACCTCCCTTTATGATCAATTTCTTTGTTTCTCCTTTGCTCTTGATAACACTGTATATATATATACAGTTTAATGCAATACAGTAGTACATAATATAAACATATGTGTATATACATTTTCTACATTCTGTATACAGTACAGTGTTTTCCCGAAAAAGACCAGGTCTTATATTTTTTTTGCCACCAAAAAATGCACCAGGTCTTATTTTGGGGAAAATGTCATCCACTGTATCATCTCACTTGGACATATCATCCTTCAGCCTATTTTTCGCTGTCAGTGGCCTTCAGGAACTTTTTTTGCAGCCAGCAAGGCTTTCCTGAAGGCCACTGTAGCCAATAGTAGAGCTCCGGATCAATTTGTTATCGGCTGCAGAGGCCTTCAGGAAAGCTTTGCCAGCTGCAAAATAACTGGGTTGATAAGGCAGGTGTCAGGATGTGACTGCAACTGTCCATAGTATAGTAGTACAGCAGCTCCACATCCCCATCCCCAGCCTAGCTTAATTTTTACTCATACACCCTAGAGCAGTGATGGTGAACCCTTTTTCCCATCAGGTGCTGAAAAAGCATTGGGTGTGCTATCACGCATGCACAAGTGCCCACACCCATAATTCAATGACTGGGAAAAGCAAAAACAGTTTCCCCCACCCGCTGGAGGCCAGAAATGGCCTGTTTCCCAACTTCTGGTGTGCCCAGAAGGCTCGTGTTTCACCCTCCCCAGGCTCCAAAGGCTTCCCTGGAGCTGGGGGAGGTTAAAAACGCCCTCCCCTATCCCCCAGGAGGCTCTCTGGAAGCCAAAAATGCCCTGCCAGAGCCTCTGTGTGAGCCAAAAATCAGCTGACCAGCACACATATGCACATTGGAGCTGAGCTAGGGAAACGGCTCACTTGCCAGCAGATATGGCTGTGTGTGCCACCTGTGGCACCCGTGCCATAGGTTCACCATCACTGCCCTAGAATGAGTGGGGTCTTAATTAGGGATTATTATGGAGGGAGACCTATATTGGGCACATGTGTAAAAATCAAACTAGGACTTACTTTTTGGGTAGATCATATTTTCAGAGAAGCATATGTATATAGTGCATACGGTACAGCATAGTGTTGTTTTTTAAAAAGCACTCGTTATTAGAATGGCATACCGTGTTTGGAAGCCAAATTCATTATGTTCCTCTTCCACAGCACTGCTATCACTCTGCTCTTCAGGTTCCTGTTCCTCTTTGCCTGGAAGTGTCTCCCAGCTTTCATCACTGGAGGACTGATCTTTCACAGTCATAGAAAAATAAGAAGGCAGGGATGCAGGCCATTCACCATCACTGCATTCTGAGCTGCAATTTGAGAGCGTCCAGTTACACAAAGATTAACAGTTGCCATGATTCAATCAAGTTGAGCATAAAATGGAAACGATCTGAAAACACGTATAGTTTCCCCTTTGGATATAACATGCACAGGTTTGGATGATTCTGTCCATAAGAGGAGGACATAATTTCCTATTAAAACCATACTATTAAAAAAAAATCCTTTACAAATTCTCCTATATTTATAATGAAATAAAATACAATATTTGTAATCTGAAGGAGCACCAAGAAAATTAGCTTGTGTTTCGGAATGAGCAGCATATAATTGCAACAAATAAATAAATCAATTTTATTAAAAATCTCGTCTTGGATACTAGACTTTAGATTCCTCAACAGCATCACACTAGAACTAATCAGATGTAAAGAAAAATAATATTTCCCTTAAGCTCATTTCTGATATGAAAATGAATATTTAATAATACAGGATTGGCAATAAACATCTTTTAAACTTCTAATAAACATGCTGAGAGCGCAATGAAACAATGTTATGACTTTCATATATTGTTCTCTTTTTCTTCTTACACATACCTACATTTTAAACAGAAATTATAAATAAATAATGAATGAATAGAATACGCAGTTGGTAGCTTGGTGGAATCAAATTTGCTAAACATAATTTGCTCCTATAAACATCAAGATGATCAACCATAGCACAAGGAGCTAGATATAGAATAAAAATTCCTGAATATTTTAAAGCTTCTATTTTTATATATAAATTATGGTCTTTGTACTATTTTTCATTTAACCCTTGACCTCAACATTACATAATCCCAGTTCTGAACTATTTGCTAACAGGACACCCCTGTAAAATTCCAGTACTTCCTAATTACATTTAAAATCCAAAGCCTTTTCCTAATGATATTGGACAGCAATGCCTGTAAGCACTAAGCAAATGCTTAACAGCAAACTTGGAATGCTGCCAATTTTAAGATGTATTATGAATACTTCCATTATTTTGTATGTTTCTTGATTGTTAAATAACTTACAGTATATCACAAAGCAGATTAAACATACAGAATGAGAGATATAAATCTAATGTAATACGGAGTCTACAGAGAGGGGCGGCATACAAATCTAATAAAAATAAATAAATAATAATACGAATAGAAAAGCTTGCTTTAAATAACATTGAAAATTTCATTTTCATTCAAATCTAGGCAATGTTTTTACTATAAAATATTTTTATTATTCTAAAATTATGAAACTAAAGCCTTCCCATTTAAATACTAAAATAGTAGACATAATTTCAGAATATTTTTGTTTGTGTTTAAAGCCACTATCTCCTTACTTTAGGTATATAGATATCTAAATCAGTTTGAGACTTCCAAAATCCTCAGCCTTCATCTTAGGCTTCCAAAATTTTCTTTGCATTCTTTATTTGAAGGTAGGTTTCACCTTCAAGAAACCCCAACTGTACACAATAGGATATTCCTCACCCCCAAGGCAATCACCTGGGAGAAATGTTGGAGTAATGTATTAATCTTAAAGTTTCTTTCTTTGGAAGCCAGGTTCAAGGTACAAAGCCAATTAAGCATTTCTCAATTCTTCAACACAGATTTAAAAGAGGAGGAACATTTCCGGCAGTTTCATATTTGACAGAGATATAATGAAAAATAAGGAAATGCGTTCAAATATTCAGGAAAAATATTGTATTCTGATGTATTCCTAATTCTTCCTAATTTATAAGGAAGTATCACAATTATTTAACAGTGATTACTTATGAAAAAACTTCCCTGCAAGTTTCAGAAGTAGTTTTGGCAGATGAAATATTTTAGTTTGAACATATTATTGACACCTTAACCATATGTCAACAGGTTGTATAATTCTGTATAATCTTCAGCTTAATCAAACCTAAGAAGTACATAAACACTGCATTTGCACAGTTCAAAACAAATAGAACACAAAGGCAATTCTTGAAGCATAAAACTAATTAAATGAAGGGGTGGTAACTGTTTACCATGTATTTGCTTTGGAAGGTTTCCCAACCCTTTGGACCAACTTTTGAAGTTCTGATAATTAAAAGGAAAACTCTCTTTGATAGCATGAAATCAGATTTTACCTGTGCATTCAATCACTTTTCAGTTCTTCATTGCTCTGTATTTTTTTAACTAACTTCAGACACAGTACTACACATAGACAAGTTTCTATGAGATGCCAGTAATATCTTATAAAATTGTTAAATGCTCTTGGGATGTTTAGACAATACCACTGAAGAAAAAAGTAAGTACATTTATGCTATTTCGTTGTTAATGTTCAAATCAGAGATCATTGAGCAGAATTCTCATGTAACAATCATCTTCTTATTTGTTCCCTCAAAAATCACTTAAAAAAACTAATGGTTTGGCTATAATATTAAAAAATAGCCACAATGGCTTGTACAGGAACAAGGATTTTAAGGAGTTTGGTAGGATTCCTCTGAACACATTTGAGTATTTTTCTATTCCAGTAAGATGATTTGAGATCAAGCCATGTTGTTGTAGAAATCACTGAAATATTCTTGGTAAAATAAATTTATTTCCAAAAATGAAAGTACTGCAAACCACATTTTTGTATAGTTTCTCAAAATATTTATTTGCTTGATAGAAAAAAATGAATGAATACATTTAGCTGAAACTAAATGGATTGTGATATTTAAAGGTACAGTGTCTGATCCAGCCATTTGTAAGCACAACACACAGTTGGAAGAGATACACTGTTCAGATATCCCTATGATGTCTGAAAAGGAATTATAACACTAACATTGAGGATTCAGGCTTTTTGGGTCAATTTTCAATTTACACATATTAACAAAAAATAATCACATATTTGGAAAATGTAAAATTAAACTTCTTTTAAAAAACTTACCTGTCATCTTCATCTTTGATGGAACTATACAGATTTCTACCACAATCTTCAAATTCATCCCAAAAAGCACTATCATCTATTTTACTTTTTTCTTGAAGACTTATATTTTCTTTCCTTAGTTGATTTTGTATTTTCTTTTCAGCCAATTCATATTCTTTGGGGTCAAAAACCACATTAGATTTTTTTTCTTTATTGTGCTTTGAGATAATTTCAGCATTGCATTGTTGGTCATCCATATTATCAGTCCACATTTTGCTACTTCTCTTTTCTTCCTCTGTATTCATTACAGACTTTTTTTTATCAATTTCACTAACAGGATTTTGTTTTCTAACTTTGGGTCTTACTACCAATTCGGCTGAATTCTCCTGGTCCACCTTCCTGCTTGTAGTACTTAGTGCATTACAAATTCCTACATGTGACCTAATTGTAGGCTCAGTTGTACTGCTGTTTCTCTGCTCCAAATCGTAAGTAGAAACAAGGTTATTTTTTGCTAAAGTTTCTTCATTCGATATTTTCGAAAGTGACTTATTTTGATAAACAGTATCTGATTCTATGCTAGAAAGTCTTCTAAAAGGCACTAGTCTAAGATCTTCAAAACTTTTACTTATGGTATTATGACTGAAACTAGACAGATGTGACTGCAGATCACTGAAGGAGTCCATATCTTTTTCGAACCTAGAAAGCATATTGTCCAGTTTTTCTTGAAATAGTTCTGTTTCTTCTTTAGCTAATGTGATAGCACATTGGAAAGCATCGTCCTCTCCATCACTGCTGTCTGGTTCATAAGAGTCAATATTTACAAAGGCAATTCCATTCTGGCCATGAAAATCATTGCACTCTTGAGAAGTAGACTTCACATTGTCATTAGAATTCTCATTGTTGGCAACATTCTGCCGATCAAACAAATTATAGCATGTTGGAGAAAACATGGAAGTATCTATGTTGATAGCTTGGTTAGAATCAGGTTCACAATCAGGTTCTTCAGATCCAAGATTTGGTAATAATGATGAATCTACTGGGACATGTGGACTGGAACCTTTATATAAGATTATAAAGAAAAGTATGTTGGAAGGATAAGACAAGTTATTGGATTATATAGTAAAACAGACATGATAAAACCAGTACTTAAAGATGTTGTACAGCCAATTTTAAAAAATCCTAGCAAAGTGGTATAGACTCAGTATAAGTCATCAGAACATAATATATAGGTAAGTCATTTAGAAAAAGTACCTGGACATCAAAATAACCAATTTTTGGAAGAAAAACTATTTGCAACAATTTGCAATTCTACCTCACCTTTCAATATTACACCAGTAAAGTTACTAATATGCTATTTGTTGGCATGATTCCAATGGAAAAATAATTCAAAAAACGTTTGGTTTGTTGTGGATAAACAAACACATTGGTGGATACAGTTCCACTGTTCTGATTAGACATATCCTGCAAGCAAAGATTACTAAGTAAATCGAGGATCTTCCCTCAATTTTGTTCAGGGATACATAAAAACAAGAATGTTCAACTTCATAATGTGCTCAACAAACTACATTAGAATTGTAGAACAAAGAATGACTTCATAGGATCAGATGCAGCCCTAAAGAAATTAAATAGTCACCTCATGATAAGATGGGCAGCAAACAAATAATCAATAAATAAGGATAAAGATTTTTTTTGGGGGGGGAACAAATAAAGAGCATAAAGAGCAGATGCTAGCAATAAAACAGCAATCACTATCACGCTTAACTATTAGAAACATAGAAGACTGACGGCAGAAAAAGACCTCATGGTCCATCTAGTCTGCCCTTATACTATTTCCTGTATTTTATCTTACAATGGATATTTGTTTATCCCAGGCATGTTTAAATTCAGTTACGGTGGATTTACCAACCACGTCTGCTGAAAGTTTGTTCCAAGGATATACTACTCTTTCAGTAAAATAATATTTTCTCATGTTGCCTTTGATCTTTCCCCCAACTAACTTCAGATTGTGTCCCCTTGTTCTTGTGTTCACTTTCCTATTAAAAACACTTCCCTCCTGAACCCTATTTAACCCTTTAACATATTTAAATGTTTCGATCATGTCCCCCCTTTTCCTTCTGTCCTCCAGACTATGCAGATTGAGTTCATTAAGTCTTTCCTGATACGATTTATGCTTAAGACCTTCCACCATTCTTGTAACCCGTCTTTGGACCCGTTCAATTTTGTCAATATCTTTTTGTAGGTGAGGTCTCCAGAACTGAACAGAGTACTCCAAATGTGGTCTCACCAGCGCTCTATATAAGGGGATCACAATCTCCCTCTTCCTGCTTGTTATACCTCTAGCTATGCAGCCAAGCATCCTACTTGCTTTTCCTACCGCCAGACCACACTGCTCACCCATTTTAAGACTGTCAGAAATCACTACTGTACTCCTAAATCCTTCTCTTCTGAAGTTTTTGCTAACACAGAACTGCCAATGCAATACTCAGATTGAGGATTCCTTTTCCCCAAGTGCATTATTTTACATTTGGAAACATTAAACTGCAGTTTCCATTGCTTTGACCATTTATCTAGTAAAGCTAAATCATTTACCATATTACAGACCCCTCCAGGAATATCAACCCTATTGCACACTTTAGAGTCATCGGCAAATAGGCAAACCTTCCCCTATGTCACTCACAAACATATTAAAAAGAATAGGACCCAGAACAGACCCGTGTGGCACACCACTTGTAACCTGTCTCTGCTCAGAATACTCACCATTAACAATAACTCTCCGATGTCTATGCTTCAGCCAGCTTGATATCCACTGAACTATCCAGGGATTAAGTCCAATCTTCACTAATTTATCTATCAGCTCTTTATATGGAACCGTATCAAAGGCTTTGCTGAAGTCCAGATAGGCAATATCCACGGCACCACCTTGATCCAACACCTTTGTGACATAGTCAAAGAAATCAATGAGATTAGTCTGACATGATTTGCCTTCAGTAAAGCCATGCTGATTTGGGTCCAATAAGTTATTGTTTTTTAGGTGCTGATTTATCCTCTTTTTGAGTAGAGTCTCCATCATCTTAACTACCACTGATGTCAAGCTAACTGGCCTGTAGTTACCAGCTTCTTCTCTACTGTCCTTCTTGTGGATAGGCACAACACTGGCCATTCTCCAATCCTCAGGAACATCTCCTGTTAACAGGGATTGGTTAAACAAATCAGTCAGGGGGGTAGCAATGACAGATCTGAGTTCTTTAAGAACTCTGGGGTGGATGCCATCTGGACCCATTGCCTTATTTATCTTTAATCGTTCAAGTTCTTCTAAGACATCGGCTTCTAAGATCACTGGAGCAGAATCCGTACAGCTGGAAGCAATGCTACATCCATCTATATTCACGATAAACCAGCATTTTGATTTCTCTTTATAGCGAATCAAACTATATATTTAAACAATGAAATTATATAATTAGCTGTAGCATGCTATATAATACTTCCAAGTCATTATACAATATTAATCTGCTGCCTTCATTATGAATAATCTTGTTCTGATAATCTAAGCAACTGCCCACTTGTAAAAATGATTTTCTTATAGATTAGGAATAGGTACTTTATCATTAATATTAAACAGAATCACCCCAAACTGTTATTTTTCAGAGTATAAGACACTTTTTTATTCCCCAAGAGGGTGAAAACTTGGGTGCGTCTTACATAACAAAAGTAGCCCCACCCAACCACCCCCACCCTTTGGTCTTTTCCTCCCAGCAATTTACCTCCTTGCAGCAAACAGCGCAAAGCCTGATTAGCACAAGCAATTGAAAGTGAAACTAGCTGCAAGGAGGCAAATTGCTGGGAGGTGGACTGCTGGTAATGTTGGACTATTGAAACTGAATACAAGGAGGTAAGTCAATAACTATAAATGTCTATAGAATGTACAAATGTACAAATTATTAGACTTATTTTTTAAAGACTGCTTTATTATTGTTCTAGACAATTTAACAAAATGAAGGTGCTTTTTAAAATAAGTGCTTGATCTGAAGAGGCCCAGTGCTATTGTATCTTCTTTTAAACAGCAGAGAATACTTCCAGAAAGCCACATCAATTTTAAAGTTCTGTAAAAGTATACTGTAATCTGAAATGTAACAGTGTCCTGTTTTAGTATTAAGATAAGGCAGTTGAGTTAAATCCTGTCTTAGTCATGTTTGGAGTGGATCTATTTAAATAATTGGAAGGAGTTAGTGTGATTACATTTAAGAAAACTTTCTGGCATTAATATACTGCCATAATGTACATTTCTCCAATTCTTTGCTATTTCTATGGGTCAAACACACATGCACAGAAATACACAGCAAACAGTGTATATCATCAGTACTGTTTCTACTGGGAGGCATATTTCTGGGAGGCAAAGTAATTTTTCCCTTATTTTCCTCCCTCAAAACTAAGGTGCATCTTATACTCTGGTACATCTTATACTCTGAAAATACGGGATACAGTATTTCATTTAACATGGTACAAGTAGTGTCACTACTTTGTGAACAGATGTTTCATTGACTGATTTTATTTGATTCTAGATATGCTTCCTCTTTCCTTTTATCAAACTTTCTTTTTAATGTTTCTCATTTAGAAAAAAACCATGATGGAATTTGAGATATTTACTTACTGATGTTCGCTTCTGATTACTATTATAATGGTACACATAATACCCTTTATTGTAATTCACATTCTATATGTTGTGAGTCAGCTTTGGTAAAGCAATATTATGTACATGTGTTAAATAAATAGAAGGTCATCCTACATAATATTGCCTCTAGGACTGCAGTAGTACAATTGAGGGATATTATTTTGTACAATTTGATTGAGGAAAACTTCAAATAGTTCTTAGAAATTTAAGATGTAAGATTTAGCAAAACCAATCAAAAATTTGATAGTATTCAACATAGAAAGAACCAATTATATAATGTCAATAATTTTTAAAGGCAAACTAACATAAAGGTGAGTTCCCCTCACACATACAAGCTAGTCATTCCTGACTCTAGGGAACGTTTCTAAGCTGAAGAGTCAGTGTTGTTTGAAGACATGGTCATATGGCTGGCATGACAGTCTCAAAATGGGTGAACAGTGCAGTCAGGCGGTAGGGAAAGCAAGTAGGATGCTTGGCTGCATAGCTAGAGGTATAACAAGCAGGAAGAGGGAGATTATGATCCCGCTATATAGAATGCTGGTGAGACCACATTTGGAATACTGTGTTCAGTTCTGGAGACCTCACCTACAAAAAGATATTGACAAAATTGAACGGGTCCAAAGACGGGCTACAAGAATGGTGGAAGCATAAAACGTATCAGGAAAGACTTAATGAACTCAATCTGTATAGTCTGGAGGACAGAAGGAAAAGGGGGGACATGATCGAAACATTTAAATATTAAAGGGTTAAATAAGGTCCAGGAGGGAAGTGTTTTTAATAGGAAAGTGAACACAAGGACAAGGGGACACAATCTGAAGTTAGTTGGGGGAAAGATCAAAAGCAACATGAGGAAATATTATTTCACTGATAGAGTAGTAGATCCTTGGAACAAACCTCCAGCAGACGTGGTAGATAAATCCACAGTAACTGAATTTAAACATGCCTGGGATAAACATATATCCATTGTAAGATAAAATACAGAAAATAGTATAAGGGCAGACTAGATGGACCATGAGGTCTTTTTCTGTCGTCAGACTTCTATGTTTCTATGACTTAAATGCCAAATGCGCACGGAAAACTGTTACCTTTCTCCCAAGGTAGTCCTTATTTTTCTACTTGTGTTTTTATGTGCTTTCAAAATGCTAGTTTGGCAGAAGCTGGAACATGTAACAGGAGTTCATTCTATTACGTGACACTAGGGATTCAAACAGCTGAACTGTCAACTTTCTGATCGACAAGCTGAGTGTCTAAGCCATGGAGCCATTGCATTCCCTATACAACTAAAACAACTTCACATTGTATCCAAATACTATTTTGCTGTAAACTATTCATTCCAATTAAAGCAACCCAGAAAATTAGAAATTACAAGTAACTTAACCATGGATACCCCAAAATATTAATATTTAAAGATATGGTCTTTGAATGAATAACAAAAGAAAATGAGCACTGATGACCTAGTTTCATCATCTATTTTATAGAAGTCAGGCTGACTTAAAAATAAATAATGCAAATCTGGGAGTAGACTTGGATTACACATAATAAGTACATATTATTCAAATAAGATCCAGATATATGTTATAGATAAAAAAGATTAATAAATATACCCAAATTATGTTCACAACATCCTACCCTGTTTTCCCCAAAATAAGACATCCTTCATAAATAGCCCAATCGAGCGCAATGCATGGCAATAAGACCAAGCACTTACTTCAGGTTTAAAAAAATATAAGACAGGGTCTTATTTTCGGGAAAACATGATAGCTTTTTGTACAATGTTTGCCCAAAGTAGAAAGTTTTCTCTGAATCAAATAATAATAATTTGTAATTATATGACACACACACAATAAATTTTCTTTTAGAACATTGTCTAGTTCTAATCCTTCACATTCTTCTGTGTGTTGGTTAGAATATCTTTCTTGATTCATCAGAGATGGTCTAAAACTGACATAGGCATGTCTTCTTCCATATCTTCTCCCTGTAATAGTTTGATAGCCTCCTGCTGGTTTTGGCCATGTGGGTTTTCCAGCTTCCTGACCCATCACTGCAAGAGAGGAGTAGAAGGGAAAGGAGGAAAATGTAATTCTAAATATAATAGAACATATTTTTAATTAATTACATTTTAATTTTAATACTAAACATATTTGTGGTATAAATATAAATGCTAACAAAAGAATATCAATTAGCATGAAAGTGAGGAATCAATTAGCATTAGGAATCCTGGATGGTCTCCTCCCAGGCTGATACAAATTTGGCCAGATGCCACTTGAGGGGAACATCGGCCCCTTGCCATTTTGCCTTTATAAAAGGCCATTCTATGGAGCCACCCTGGAAGGGGCACTTGAATTGTCTCCTCCTGCTTGGACTGTCTTGGGGCAAGTGTGACTGAGATCTGAACTGATCTGGCACTCGGGGGAAATTGGAGCGCTGGTCAGCTGGCTGAAAAGGCCTACAAGAGTAGGGAGATTGCCGGTAAAACCCCTTCTTGGAGAGGGATGGAAGGATCTTCTTGCGGTCACATGATTCCACAAGAATCGGTTCCAGGGATTCCTCAAAAAGGTGTTGTCTCCTTATAGCACTGGAGGCCAAACACCACTTGTGCCTTGTGTCTAGCAACCACAGTAAACTCAAACTCAACCCGGATAAAGTGGAGTGGCTGTGGGTTCTGCCTCCCAAGGACAATTCCATCTGTCCATCCATAACCCTGGGGGGGGGGGGGGGAATTATTGACCCCCCCCCCTCAGAGAGGGTCTGCAACTTAGGCATCCTCCTCGATCCACAGCTGACATTAGAGAACCATCTTTCAGCTGTGGTGAGGGGGACGTTTGCCCAGGTTCGCCTGGTGCACCAGTTACGGCCCTATCTGGACTGGGACTCACTGCTCACAGTCACTCATGCCCTCATCACCTCGAGAGTCGACTATTGTAATGCTCTCTACATGGGGCTACCTTTGAAAAGTGTTCAGAAACTTCAGATCGTGCAGAATGCAGCTGCGAGAGCAATCATGGGCTTCCCCAGGTATGCCCATGTTACACCAACACTCCTCAGTCAGCATTGGTTGCCGATCAATTTCCGGTCACAATTCAAAGGCCTTCATGGTATCAGACCAGAATATCTCCGGGACCGCCTCCTGCCGCACGAATCCCAGCGACTGATTAGGTCCCACAGAGTGGGCCTTCTCCAGGTTCCGTCGACTAAACAATGTCGTCTGCCGGGTCGCAGGGGAAGAGCCTTCTCTGTGGCGGCCCCGACCCTCTGGAACCAGCTCCCCCCGGAGATTAGAACTGCCCCCACCGTAAACTCCTTAAAACCCACCTTTGTCGCCAGGCATGGTGGAATTGAGATATCTCCCCCGGGCCTATACAATTTGTGTATGATATGTTTGTATGTATGTCTGCTTAATAATGGGGTTTTTTAAATGTTTTTTAAAAATTATTAGATTTGCTATAAATTGTTTTATTGTGTTGTGAGCTGCCCCGAGTCTACGGAGAGGGGTGGCATACAAATCTAATAAATAAATAAATAAACCACATGGCCTTAGACGCAAAGCGTGAAGTATGCAGAGTGGAATCTGCCAGGAAATGTGTGGCTGCGTAAACCCTGCTCAGGTCTTGTTGAACTCTGAGGTTGGAGGCAGGGATGTGATTTGGCATAACCAGATAAGCGCAGTTCTTGTGAAGAAAGAAGTGGAGGAGGTCTTGACCATCCAAGCAGCTATTTGGTGTCCCTTAGTGAGGACATATTTTGTTCTCCTATCCTCAGGTTTAAGTAGCTCCTCAGACTCGCTGGGTAGTATAGTGCGGGTGTGGAGCGCCAGAACAAGTGCATCAATTGCTGGAAGCATGAGGTCTGAAAGGTCTGACATGACATTAAAAAAGTGGAGATCCAAGGAAGAAGGAACAGAACCTGAGGCCACGGTTACCCATTGCCTCCTCATCGGATCCAGAAAAGGCTGGGGCCAGCACAACATCTATTTCTGGAGTCACTTCTGAAAAGAGAGAGTCAGACTGAGGACCCCGCCGGGATGAATCTGCTGTAGCGGGAGTGGTCAGGCCCACAGCGAAAAGAAGCAATTTAAATAGGCCAGGTGGAAAAAGCACAATACGGGGGGAATGTCAGGAGATAGGCCCTCATCCTCCAAAAGGTCTAACACCCCAGGGCCCTCCTCTCCCTGGTAATAATCCTGGCTCCCAGTGTCAGAGATATCTGACAGTTGGTCAGAATTGTCTACACAAGCCCTAGGACCTCTGTGGGGGGCAGCTGTCTTTTCTGCAAATAGTGTGTGTTGGAGTGGAGCTACAGCAGCATGGAGCTGCCTACTAGCTGAGAGGCCCTGTTGAAAAGTGGCCACAATCAGTTGTTGTAACAGCACAGGGTCGAAAGGTACTAAGGAGGCCAGGATCTGAAACTGAGACCCAGATGGTTGGGCAGGGAATGGCACAGCTGGCATCTGAGCAGGGGGATGTGGTGTTATGCCAGCTGGGCCCCATAGATGTGTGGCTGGCTGGGGAAGTCCCGGAGCATCTAGCACCAGTTACTTATCTTTTAGCTCCATTATAATATCTTCTTAAAACTGAAATTTTCCATGTCACCATTCCCACCCTAAAAATATTTTTGCATACTGTAGACATCTGATGCTAAACATTTGTAATAGCATATATAAACCCATCCACAAAATCCAGCAAATCCTCTAAAAAATTATGTTTGAAGAGATGAAATATGAGTATGTTTGTCTTGAAAAATTAAATTTATAGGTTGATTTCATTTTAAAATATTTGAGTAACATTATATAAATGATAATTTAAAGCTCAAATTGTATTCCAGTCTTTAGCAGATGCATCAAAACTCTGAGATACAGAAGATGAGGCTAGTTGCCTTTAATCAATATAAAGAACACAGGAAGATCAACAAAAATAAATATATTTATATATTTCAGTATTTCATTCCTTCTGCAAGTTCTTCCAAATTCACATTGTTTGTGTGAAGTTATACCTATTCCAAATTGGATTAGATGGTCTATCACAGGGGTGTCAAACTCACATCGTCATGGCGGCATCACTGACATATCGGGACTTTCCCCCCCCTTCACTAAACCAGCCGGGATGGGGCCAGCACATGACAACTCTGGCCTGCAGGCTGCCAGTTTGACACATATGAATGAAAATGTAATTCATAATTTATCATTTCTAATTCTTTCACCTTTTATCATTGAAATGAGAATGAACTCTGTGATAAAGAACTTTGGGCAGTACATTGAAGATTTCAATAGGAATACCTGTACCTTTTATGCAGGAATTGAAACTATATTCGTTTCAAAGGAAAATAACGAGCCTCAACTAGCAAATGTATCCAGATACATATTAAGATGAAATCTAAATATAGTCTTGCTAGTTAACATACAGTATTCTCTTTTACTTTGACTATACAATTTAATCTATTGTATTTTATCTGTATCATATTAATGCTAGTAATATGATTTCTTCATCTATAATTCAATATATTATATATTGGATTTATATTCAACCAAATAAAAATCTGTATACATGTCTGTTTACTTAGTATAGACCTATAATGTCATTATATATATTTCTATCAAAACTAAATCTTACTGATTTCAACTAAAATGATATAAACCTTGCCAACATAACGTAAACATGAAATAAAACGTTGCCAATATTTGCTTAATCTGCTTTGATTTCTGTCCACACAATCCACTTTGCATTACAATTAAAGTAGTGGAATATGAAATTACAAACGGAAACAAAAATATACTTTGAGTAACAACACCTAGATCAGTGATGGCGAATCTATGGCACAGGTGCCACAGGTGGCACACAGAGCCATACCTGCTGGCAAGTGAGTTGTTGCCCTTGTTCAGCTCCAACATATAGTACATGCCAGCCAGCTGATTACTTGCTCGCACAGAGGCTCTGGGAGGGCGTTTTTGGCTTCCGGAGAGCTTCCGGGGGGTGGGGAAGGGCATTTTTATCCTCCCCCAGCTCCAGGGAAGCATTTGGAGCCTAGGGAGGGCAAAACACGAGCCTACTGGGCCCACCAGAAGTTGAGAAACAGGCCATTTCCAGCCTCCAGAGGGCAGGAGCTGTTTTCGCCCTCCCCAGGCATTGAACTATGGGTGTGGGCACACACACATGCATGACAGAGTGCATCCACATTCTTTCAGCACCCAAGGAAAAAAAGGTTTGCCATCACTGACCTAGATCCTAGCTGTCCAATTAGTTAACAATATATGATGTACATGTATAAACTGATTTTATAGGTTTAGATAAATTGAACAGTTCAAATGCCCAAGGCTTATCAAGGCACATGTTTCATGCTCATACTTAATTTGCAGCCATTATCTTTTCCACATCTTGATTCACATCACAATGCCAAATCTGGAGTTCTATGATTACTCCTAATCCTGCGTCTCTGAATAAAATTGTCCTTATGCTGCAGCTGAAGAGGTTTTCTGAAGTTTGATTTAACATTAAGCAAAGATAGCAAAAGAATAAAGGAAGAAAAAGTCCTCTCAAGACAAAATCTATGTAAAGTCATGATCATTTTCTCTGCAACATCTGAACTGTCCATTATATGTAGAAATTTGTTCCTGGGTTCCATGTATATTTTCATCAGTCTAATTATTTCAGAATACCTACAATTCAACAGGGTCCTGTAAGAAAGTACTTCAGTTTGAGCCATATTTTCCCAGTACTGTATGTCATTTTCTGCCATCTGTCTGTCCATCTGATCTATCATTTTATTTGTCCATGAAACCTGTATGATGCCAATCACATGATTTTAATTAGCACTTTTTAAACCAAGTTTAAAAGTAGTTTTATTTTTTTTAAAAAGTGGCTAAAAGAAATGGTACATTGTAATCAAGTTGTCCATTGCTTTTTATAAGGTTATTGTCTTCTACAGAAATCTAAAAATGATACTGATCATATGGGGAGTCAGAATGATAAGTATTTCATCAGAACATTCCTAATGATGATAGAACGATATGAAATTCAATTTGTTTGATTTAAAAAATGTATGGAGTTATTGCCCATAGATTAATAAATCCATTCTAAACAATGCAATGATTTGGGTTGTAAACTGAATATTTAACAAAGTAGACTGTTCTATAAGATAAATGATAAATTAAATTATGTTACTTATATGTGTGATCATATAAAATTACTTAATAATAATAGTAAATCAACTTTTTTGTGATGACAATGGAATATGTATGCTCAATATAAACGATCAAATGAATACTGCACAGGAATATTAAGTATTAATATTAAGTATTAATATTAACCTTCAAGCTATCTAGGTATTCATATTAAGTATAATTTGTATTTTTAAAATTAGGAAATAAGATTAATTACATCTTAATCAATCATGTTTCAGAGCACATGAAATTTGCCATTAGATATTACTTCAAGCTATTTAGGTATTCATATTAAGCATAATTTGTATTTTTAAAATTAGGAAAATAAGATTAATCATACTTTAGTCAAGCAAAAAAAGTTGATTATTTCTTATTACTTCTTATACTGAGAATTGTAAGAGGACCAAAATTGTTTCTCCCCTTTACTTGCTTTCCCTCCCTTGTTGGGAAACTTTTCTCCGAGCTATGTTTAAGTTCAAAAGCAGCAAGCAGCCATGGGGGCAGCAAGAGGCATATGGGGAGATGCTCCTCCTCAAGACACTGGCTAGGGAGTAACTCCCCATATTCCTCTGGCTGCCTTCATGGCTGCTTGCTGCTTTTGCACTAAACTTAGTGTGGAGAAAAGTGGCTATTTCTCCCCTTTGCTGTTTTTTTCCAAACAGAGCACATGGACCAGCTGCTGCAATGCAGCTTCAGGAGATGCTAACCCAGCAGGGGGTTTAATGGGGGTAAGTGAAAGGGGAGCTGTAGGCGGTGGCAGGGGGGGTGGCCTTCTGGACCTGGGAAAGTGCAGGCTTTCCGGATAAGACAGAGTGGGTTCTAACTTACCTCGCTGCCCCTTCCTCCTTTTGATAGTAAAATATAATCAGTCTTAAAAGAGATGAGAAAAATGATTCTAGCCCAACATCTACAAAACCATTCTTCCCACTATAATAATCAGTGATTGTTTGAAATTGTGACAGTATTGAATAAGTGGTATTTATATTTGCTCCTCAAAAGTTCTGGCTGTTGCAGCATCCTTGCAATTACATGGCTGCAACCTTTACTTGTTGCCTAAAATCAAAGTCAATTGTGAAGTTGGCAGGAAATTACAAATGATGACATTGTGACATCTTCGCGTAACAACAGCATGGGATTTGCTTAAAAAGGTAGTTTTTAATAAATCCTTTCAATAAACCAAATGCATAATAACCATTTATTTTTTCAGTTTATAGCCAATTTTCTATAATCATCACACTGCCTTTATATTAAAAAAATGTAATTAACAGGTTCTGCAGCCTGGAAGAGTTGAAAAATGTACTTGAAATGTCAAAGGCATATAAATGATTATTTTCTTTTTTTCCATATTTTTTTCTGTAAATCTTTTATAACTTTACTTTAGAATACTAGTAAATACTAGACAACACAGTATCAACAGTAGAGACCTTCAAATTTCTAGGCTCTATCATATCTCAAGATCTAAAATGGTCACCTAACATCAAAAACATCATCAAAAAGCACAACAAAGAATGTTCTTTCTGCGCCAACTCAGGAAGCTCAAACTGCCCAAGGAACTGCTGATACAGTTCTACAGAAGAATCATTGAGTCTGTCATCTGCACCTCTATAACTGTCTGGTTTGGTTCCGCAACCCAACAAGACCGACACAGACTTCAGAGGATAATCAGAACTGCAGAAAAAACAATTGCTGCCAACCTGCCTTCCATTGAGGACCTGTATACTGCACGAGTCAAGAGAGGGCTGTGAAAATATTTACTGACCCCTCGCATCCTGTACATAAACTGTTTCAACTCCTACTCCCAAAACATTGCTACAGAGCACTGCACACCAAAACAACTACAGTGATCCCCCGGTTATTGCGTCCCCGACCATTGCGAACAGGGTAATTTGCGATTTTTCAACCCGGAAGTCAAAATACCATCTACGCATGCGTGCCCTTTTTTTCTATGGGCACGCATGCGTAGATGGCAACCGGGAGATCAGCTGCTGGGCGGCTTCCCTGGGTCTTCCCCCTCTTGCTGGCATCAGCGAGGAGTTTCCCCACCGCCACCGCAAACTCCTCGCTGCCGCTCGCCCGCCCTTCGCCTGCCCACGCCGTTCGCTCCCCCTCTTGCTGGCGGGAGGGCGAGAAGCCCTCCCCAGCACCCGCTCGCCCGCCCTTCGCCGCTCGCCCGCCCTTCGCCCTGGCCGCTTCTTCCCAGCGGAGAAATTCCAGCCCCCACCTGGTCCCGCCCGATCCTCCTCCCTGAGGCAGCTCGCCCTCCCATGGCTGCTTCCTCCACCCTCCATCGCAAGCCCTCGCCACCGCAGCCAACGCGCGCTGCGATCTTCAAGCCCGGCTCCTTTCGGCCCAGCATCCCGGGCCAAGCAGCTGCCTTCCGTGACTGAGCCTGGCTGGCCCGGAAGATCGTAGCGCGCGTTGGCTGCAGCGGCGAGCGAAGCCAAGCCGGCAGCAATGTCGCCGCCGCTGCAGCCAACGCGCGCTACGATCTTCCGGGCCAGCCAGGCTCAGTGACGGAAGGCAGCCGCTTGGCCTGGGATGCTGGGCCGAGAGGAGCCGGGCTTGATCCGCTGCAGGCAGCGAAGCCAAGCAGGCGCGCCGTTCTCCGCTGACTCCTAAAGCGGGGAAGTTCGCCAGGAGTCAGCGGAGAACGGCGCAACTGTTTTAAAACGATCGGAGCTTTCCAATGAGTCCCGAAGACAAACGGCAAACTTCCGCGTTTGTCTTCGGGACTCATTGGAAAGCCGCACGGGTGTTTTAAAACATCCCCGCCGACATGGGGGGCTTGCTAGCACCCCCCCAAATCCAGGTTGGGGGTTCGGGGGGTGCTAGCGAGCCCCCCATGTCGGCGGCGACGTTTTAAAACAGCCGCGCCGCCCCCCAATCTTCGGCTCCTCGCTAGCGCTGCAGAAGTTTAAAACACCATCTGCACATGCGCAGATGGTGTTTTTACTTCCGCAGCGCTACTTCGCGAAAACCCGCTCGTTGCGGGGGGTCCTGGAACGGAACCCTCGCAACGAGCGGGGGATCACTGTATACACAAGAACAGTTTCCCCCCCGAACATCATCACTCTGCTAAACAAATAATTCCCTCAACACTGTCAAAATATTTACTAAGTCTGCACTACTATTACTACTAGTTTTTTTTCATAATTCCTATCATCCATTTACTACTTATGACGGTATGACTGTAACTTGTTGCTTGCATCCTTAAGATCTTTATTAATATTGTTTCCTGGTTGCTTATTTGAGCCCTGTGACAATCATTAAGTGTTGTACCTCATGATTCTTGACAAATATATATTTTCTTTTATGTACACTGAGAGCACACATCCCAAAGACAAATTCTTTCTGTGTCAAATCATACTTGGCCAATAAAGAATTCTATTCTATTCTATTCTATTCCATTCCATTCTATTCTACTCTATTCTTTCTGAGGCATTTCTTTAAAGAAAACCACTCAACTTATCTGTTCACACTCTCTTTTAAGATAATATTTTCTTTATATCAATAACCAATTGTAAGAAATTTTTATACCTTATTTTACAGAGCTTAAAACTACTGGAGCATTGATACTGAAATACTGTATACAGTATTTCATTGTTGCCAGTTGAAAAGTGAAATGCTCTTATAACTACAGCATCAGTCATTTCTATTACATTTTCTATTACATCAACTATTTCTATTACATTGTTCTGCCTCCAAGCAACTTCATTTTTATAAAAAATATTATACAAAACCCACACGTGCATCTTAACTTTAAATCACCACAGAAAGTACATAAGAAGTACCTAATATCTTATCCTGATATTTATCATTACTTATTATGCATATTTCATATTGAATATTTAATTGATTCAGGTTACCGTATTTTTCAGACGCACCTTATTCGGAAAGAGTAACAATGAAAGAGCTTACAAGCTGGTAAGAGCTGGGAACATTGTTAGCACCTGGTTATGGCTAGAAAAAATATTCAGAGCAAGTAGAGCAATGAAAAGAAACCTGCGAAGATTTAGGGCTTGGAAAATATTCTTCACAGAAAGAAACAATGAAAGAGCCTGCAAGATAAGAGCTGGGAAGATTGTTAGCAACTAGTTAGGGCTGGGGGAAAAAGCTTTGGGGAAAAAATGCTGCATTCAGAGTATAAGATGCACCCAAATTTTTAGCCTCTTTTACACTCTGAAAAATACGGTACATGTTATTAGGTCCAATACAGATCTATAGCCACTCTCCAACCTTTCACATTAAATTTTTTCATGAGTTCCTCTTTCGCTAACCCCTCAGTTTTAGAGTGTCAGCATAATCATTTACACACCTATGTTTCAACATGGATTTCATGCAATATATGAAGTTATTCCTGATGCAATAATTATATAATTATTTCTTTTGCATATTTTCTGTATATTATAAATATCAAGCCAGTCATGACTTGGGATCAGCGTGTATTTCAAATACTGTATAGTTAAATTTCCAAAAACTATTCGCAATCATTACCAAGCAAAAATAGATATATTGTTTACTAAAGCTGTGTAAGCACAAAATAGCACTATGTACTTTTACCCACATATGAACATATTAGAATTGGGAGGACTGTAGCAAAAGAAGAATAGCTATACCACTGTTAAATCTGTGATGGTGAACCTTTTTTGGCTAAAAGGGTGTGTGTGCACGCTAACACACACGTGCATACCTACACCTATGCGCTCACCCAGCACATGCACAAAACCCCATGCCCTATGCATGCACACAACTCCCCCCCGCACTGCTCTAGCCTTCCCTAAAACCTCCAGGATGCAAAAAATGGCCCAATGGACAAACCGGAAATCTATTTTTCTGAACTTCCAGTTTGCCCGTTGGGCCGTTTATCATACTCTGGAAGGTTCAGGGAAGCCTCCAGAGAGCGAAAACACCCTTCCCCAAGGCTAAAAATCAGCTGGTCAGTGCGTGCATGTTCGCTGGAGATGACCTATAGCAACGCCTCCCATACCCTCCAATATAGCTCTGTGTGCCACAGGTTCTTCATCAAGGCTCTAAGCATAGATCTTAGAATGTAACAATAATTTATCTCAATAAAACCTACTACATATCAACTGGCTATTATATAGCACTTTTTACTATCAAAACATTTAATGTGTGTGCATTAAAAAGGTAAATGTAAAGGTTTCTTCTATCCAGTCATTTCCATCTCTAGGGGAAAGTGCTCAATATAAGGGGTAGTACTCACTCCAATTTTTAGCTAAGGGACCCAGCATTGGCCAAAGACATTTCTATGACCATGTGTCCAGTATACATGGAGGTGCACTGAATGCTATTATGTTTCCACTTAAGTGGTGGTACCTATTTATCTATTTTCATTTTACGCTTTTCAAGATACTAGGTGGTCAGGAGCTGGGGCAATAATGGGAGCTCACCCTGTCATGCAGTCCTTGGGTTTCAAACCTGGACTGTCAACTTTTCAACTGACAAGCTCAATGTCTAAAACCTTTGAGCCCTCACTCCCCCTGAGTGTATTAAATGTAGGGATAAACTCTGCCACATTATAAATCAACATATGCATCTTCAATTTAGACATTTTTAAAAGTAATAAAAGCAGCACCTGATTAAGCACAGCACCCACTTTCCATTTAATTTATTTAAAATGTACAACTTTTATAAGGTAATCCAATTAATCAAAACCAAATGAATGTATAAATACAAACAAGCTTTCTCATTTTTATTTTAATCAATACATTAAAACTTTACCCATATATTTAAATTGATTTTAAATTTGAATTTAAATTCAAAGTGTTGGTTATGACCTATAAAGCCCTTCATGGCACCGGACCAGAATATCTCCGGGACCGCCTTCTGCCGCACGAATCCCAGCGACCAGTTAGGTCCCACAGAGTTGGCCTTCTCCGGGTCCTGTCAACTAAACAATGTCGTTTGGCGGGACCCAGGGGAAGAGCCTTCTCTGTGGCGGCCCCGACCCTTTGGAATCAACTCCCCCCAGATATCAGAGTTGCCCCCACCCTCCTAGCCTTTCGTAAGCTCCTTAAAACCCACCTCTGTCGTCAGGCATGGGGGAATTGACATGTTCCTTCCCCCCTAGGCTTATAAAATTTATGTATGGTATGCTAGTGTGTATGATTGGTTTTAACTTGTGGTGTTTTAAAATTAATTTAAATATTGGATTTGTTTACATTGTATGGCGATTGCTGTGAGCCGCCCCGAGTCTGCGGAGAGGGGCGGCATACAAATCTGATTAATAAATAAATAAATAAATAAATTTAAGTTCAGTACGCTTTCTTATTTTCAGCTAAAGGGGAAAAAAGAATGTCACTTTCACTTTTCTGGGAGAATGCCTAGCATTAAACATCCCCAATGCTGATTCGTGGATGACATGTCATCACTTGCCACATAGAAGCATTTCTATAAAAGAACATAACATTTTCTGATAATATATTGGTTCACACAGCTTGATAGTGAAAATGAAACATTTAGAAAAACTTAGAACAAATGCTCTGATATTCTATGAAATACTCGTTAATGGCTAGTTTTTATTTGTGAAGAGCTAAAATATATACTAGGAAGAAATATAGACTAGGAAAATAGAATAATTCGATGTACATTCTGCTCAAACGTGTAGAGCCCTGGTTCCCAACATGGAGCCCACGCTCCACAGGGGGGCAATTGGAACCTTGTTAACCTAATTAATGGCCAGAATGTACATCGAATCCTCTGCATGAGTAGTTCATTTTTTGAATAATAAGAATTATATGTCATGGGGGGGAAAGGCCTCAGGATTTTAGAGATGCTTACAGTTTACTTATGGGGCCGCCTTCTGCCACATGAATTTCAGCGTCTGGTTAGGTCCCAGAGTTGGCCTTCTCCAGGTCCTGTTGACCAGACAATGTCATCTGGGTAGGCCTAGGGGAAGAGCCTTCTCTGTGGCGGCCCCGGCCCTCTGGAATCAGCTCCCTCCAGAGATTCACACTGCCCCCACCCTCCTTACCTTCCGTAACAGTCTCAAGATTCAGTTATGTCGCCAGGCATGGAGCAATTAGATCAAGACCCTCCGACTACTAATTGTGATGTATGACTGTGATTGAATTGGCTGATGGATTTTATTATACTGGATTTTTAGTTTGTAGTTTTTAATTAATTAGATTTGTTTATATGCATTGCTTTATATTGTGGATAGACAGACAGACAGACAGATAGATAGAGATAGATGATACATAGGAGAGAGAGAGAAAGAGAGAGACAGAGACAGACAGACAGACAGATAGGTGCTTAGGTGGGGCATGGCCAAAAAAAAAAAGGTTGGGAACCACTGATGTAGAGATTTATAAATGCATACATGATATAAGCCAAGATGTATATGAAATATCTATCCTACATATACAGGCTTAAGATGTAAAGCCTTCGGAGAGGGGTGGCATACAAATCAAATCAAATCAATCAATCAAAGAGGGGGGGGGGGTGATTCAGAATTGTTTGACTAAGCAGGATTTTATATGCACAAAACTGATGTGATGGGGCCAGTCTTTTTTTCTATATACCCAAACGTTTTAGCCATCTCTTGATAAGACTGATCTCGGATCAAATTAGAGAAAACATTCTGATGTGGGGGGGGGGGGGGAACTGTCCCAATTAATGTGTCAAATGAAAAAGAGAAAACAATGATTTATGCCTCCCTCCAGGTCACTTAAAACAAATTTCCCCCTGCCTACCTAGGTTCTGGTGTACTATAAGCTAACACTTCAATGCGGAAGGGAGCCATTTGGTTGGTTCTGACCTAAAGTGACCAATCAACATCTCCAATTTTCCCAACCCAGCAGCCTGGAAATAGTCCAGGTCTGGCGAAGCTGTCAAGTGAACCTCATCCCCATGGCATTCTCTCCATCTTCTTCCCACTGATCCGAATTAAAGGGCTCTTTTCAGAAGCGAGTTCAGGATTCAGCCTTTCAGGTCCGCAAGCTTCCCAACCACACACACACACACAACCCCCCGACCCTTCATCCCCCCCCCCCGCCTGCCAGAATAGGATGCCCATATCGCGCAACCCTGTCACCGCGCCTTCCCGGCGCCCGCTTCCTCCCCTCAGCTCTCAAGCGATCCCGAGGCCTCAAAATAACTCAGGGCCTCAATCCGAACCCTCTCTCGGGCTGCGGCGACAGTGGAGAGAACCGGCCCGGAAGGCGCGGCCTGCTTCCCCTCCTCTAACAACAGGCCGCAACGTCGAGACAGGTAGGTAGAGAAAGAGGAGGAGGACCAACCCGCGCCCCCCGACGCGCCTCCGCCTTTTTCTTCCCACTCTGCACAGGGACACAAGCATCTCCGGCCCGTCTCTCTCGCCCCCCCCCCCCCCCCCCCGCAAACTCCGGCCACGGCCACTTACCCGCTTCTCAAGCCAAAGGCCGAGAGGGCACCACCAGCGGCAGTAGCAAAGCACACACACTCTCGCGCACATACACATAGACGGTCTGGGGACTGAAAGCTGCCCGAGCCAATCACGGCCGCGGCTTGCGCAACACCGACCAATCCCGGCACTCACCTAGCCGGCGAGAGGCCAATCGAGGTAGAACGTAAGACAGAGATTGGATGGAACAGCCCGGCTCCCTGTTTGGCTAGGGGGGCGGGGGCGGGAGCGTTGTGTGTTGCGGATGTCTGTCCCCACCGCCTTTCCCGTGCCCTCCGCCGCATCTGCGACTCCGCCTATTCGGAGCGGCGCATGGCTGCGTCCCCGTCCTCTCCTCTTGGCAGAGCGTGGAATTCTCTCCTCACTTCCCCCTCCCCGCCTCCCCGGGACTCCTAGCGAGGATGGGCGGCTTGGTGTCATCTCAGCTAGACTCGCAGAAGCGAAAGGGGCTATTTTGGCCAGTCCCTGCGAAACGCGGGAATGCAGCTTTTAAAAGAAAGCCCGTTGTCCTGCAGTGAAAATCCCGCCATCTGCCTAACTTTACCCTTAGACTGTTGACCTCTCCCGATTCCTAAGAGGTCAGTAAGGGGCGTGCATAAGTGCACCAGAGTGGCTTTCGCCCCCTGTCCTAATGTTTCTCTTTTAGTATCATGTATCATGTATATAAATATTATTATATCTTTGTATATTACCAATGCGTACTTGACAAAACAAACAAATAAATAAATAAGTTAACTGCTTCCACTCAAGTTCCGCATTAGGAACTTTGCCTTGGTATCTAATCAGTCCGCCTTCTTATAAATATAGATTTTTTTTAAAAAAAATCACTATTCCGTGTCCAGATCTCTGGGAGTGCCTTCGGTCCCCTGTCCTATTGCTCTCCTATATCTCCTATACCTTTCTTCTATTCCTATATATCTTATTCTATTGTTTCATTGATATGTTTCTATTACTATACCTGTCCTATTGTCTCTCCTATATCTCCTATATCGTATCTAATATTCTTCTATTCTTCTATTACTCTCATAATATCCTTCTATTCTCTAATTAATATATTCTCTTCCTAAATTTTCACTTCTATTTGTTCTCTAATATATTTTACTCGAGTATAATCTCTATAGCCTTCGTTGTGTATTATTGTGCATTGGACGAACGAACGAAAGAAAGAAAGAAAGAAAGAAAGAAAGAAAGAGTGTACTCTATATGTGTTATTCTTCAGGTATTTGGGGAGCCCTGCGTTCTTTCCCCACCTTGGTCAAGGCCACCTTGATCAATAGAGTTCTCATTGTCCAGCAGCAAATTTTCCCTGGGTTCAGGCAGAAGTTTTTCTGATGCCCTCATGTCAGATCAGCAGAAACAAATCTTTATAACACATCGCTGAAATCCACTGCTACAAATCAGGGGTAAATTATTCTTGAATATTTTGGCCAGCCTGCACTCCTCATGCCCCAAATGTTTAACATCTTGATAATTTCCACATCCTGGTTAAAGTGCAGAATACATATAATGTTATGCAACTATCAGCCTAAACAATCCTATTATTTTAAGTCCCAAATATTGCAAAAATAAAACAAGTCCAATTCCGCATAACTTGTGATTTTTTTTTCTAATGGCAAGGTAATTTCATCCAAGTGTCTTTTTAAAGTGTCCGGTACACATGCATATGTTTTCATATAGATAAACTATTGCATGGTGATTTTTCTTTCAATATGTCAGTGATCATACAGTATAAGTCTTAATTTCAAAATCAGGCAGCTTTACGTGTCAGTGGTGAAGTGTCTTAAAAGAAAATGTCCTTCCCTTAACACCTAATTTAGCTTGCAGTAAGAATGCATAGTCAGGAAGAATCACTTTATACAGATTAATTTTCTGCCTGTAACTAGGACATCTGAAATAGACTCTGTGGCTTTGAAAATATAAAATACTGTACATAGAAGGTTGAAAGGCATTTTTCTTCTAGTATAAAATAATGGCAATTAGAAAACTGATCAATTCACGTTTCATGGAAAAACAAGTATCACCCTAATGTTACTAAGGAATATACAGTACAGTATACCATAAATTGCCTTGTAGTAGGTCAAATTATTTAGACATTGAGGAAGTTCTCTAGTCAACATTGTTTAACATTAATGCTTGCAATATGATATTTGTTTTATTAGACATACAAATATTATACTGCAGACCTACATGCAAAACAATTTTAGTCTATAACTAAGCTATAAATAAAGCAATGAAACATAAGATGGTATTGCAACAATACCATAATATTTCTCTGCTAGTGTATTTACTTTGTTTTCATAACATCTACATAAGTAAGGGAATGGCAAATATAGTTTTTGTTTAGTTCAGATACAGTATGTAGAATTAGAAGGAGGCATAAAAAGAAGATACAAAATATCTTGCATCCATTTCTCTGCAGTTGCATGCTATTGATCAAATTTATAATAAAACTGAAGCCTTCTTTGATTCAGTAATTTGCGTTTACAATCAGAGTTTTCTTGACATATGTAGAAATGGTTTGTCAGTGAACCTTATAGTCCTGATACTCTCAAGAGTTGTTTCATTCAGCTACTAATCTGATCTGATCCCATTTCAGATATTTTTACATGACCATCTAATTGGGCAGAGAAATAGCTCGTGTTTCAGGAAGACACAAATGGATGAATTTGTTAACCCTAACCCACCATGAAACTAACCTCATTTTTTCATGTTCCAGTTTAAGATGATATTTCCTGCCTTTAGCTAATGGAAATCTATATGGTATAATTTGTAAGTAATGCCCTGGAGTAAAATTAGGAATTAGAATCTGCCCTGTTTTTATTGGCTTCCTATTGCTGCAAGCATGTATATACCCCTCAATCTTTGGTTGGTGTTTCCCAGAGCCATATATCTTTGGGCAGGTGTGTGGGGGGGAAAGAAAGTAGTTTTTTTACCTCTTTACTCACAAACATCCCTAATAAAGTTGCCCCATCCACTCTTAGCACTGCTAGATGCATCAAAAACATGCAACACCAAGTCTTATGCTGTCAGTTCTCTGATACCAGTTAGCTGGGCTGATTAGAGTTAGAAGTTAATGTTACTAGATTGTGCAAATGTATCCGTGGGTTTAAAATGCATTTTGGAGCATACAGCTGATTACATAAGCATCAACATGAATATTAGCATTAAGCTTTTCCCCATACATTAAATGGAAAAAGATGCATAGAATAAATCTAATGGAAAAGAAAAGCATTTGGATTAAATTTTAAAATGCACATTTTAATTTTAAGAGGTCTTTAAAAATGAAGGCAAAGGAAAGGCATACATGAATACATTTAAAATCACCTTATTTATCAAAAAAGTGAATTTCCACATATTTAAACATGGCATACAAAAAAGTGGTTAGTTAATTAGGAAATCCCTACATTTTCTCACAATTTAATTAGTAATTGCTGATTGTAGAAAATTTGAGAAATGCTGGGCTAAGGCAAAACTCATATTACTTACCCTTAGGAATATATAACCTGATGCCCAAGGCTCTAGTGCTCCTAATAACCCTGTGCAGCCTCCAAAAGTTGCCACCAATTTAAATATATGGGAAATAACATTTTAATGAAATTTGATTGAATTCTTATTTTGGACTATTTGTATTTTATGTGGTACATTTACATCATTTCCAAGTATTTCAAGAAGAGTCTTCCTCAAGCAGATATTTTACATTTCAGTTCCAAAAATAAGCAGCACACACACACACACACACACACACACAGATTTGAAGGCTGGAAATGAGGAGCCCTATTCTGATTGTAGCAACTCTTGAATTATAATTAGCTTGCAGAGAAAGTAAAGAGAGAGGGTGGGGGGAGAGAAATGAGTTGGTGAAAGGCAAAACTGATAGAAAAAGGGTCTGAAATAACAAGTCCAAGAAAACAGTAAATATGTGAATATAATTTTAACCATTACACTATGACAATGATGGCGAGCCTATGGCACGGGTGCCACAGGCGGCACACAGAGCCATATCTGCTGGGACACAAGCCGTTGCCCTAGCTCAGCTCCAACATGCACGTGTATGCTGGCCAGCTGATTTTTGGTTCACACAGAGGCTCTGGGAGGGCATTTTTGGCTTCCAGAGAGCCTCCAGGGGGGATGGGGAGGGAATTTTTACCCTCACACGGCTCCAGGAAAGCCTTTGGAGCCTGGGAAGGACAAAATACAAGCCTACTAGGCCCACCAAAAGTTGGGAAACAGGCCATTTCAGGCCTACAGAGGGCCTCCAGGGGGTGGGGGGAGCTGTTTTAACCCTCTCCTGACATTGAATTATGGGTGTGGGCACTCGCGTATGCACGATAGCATACACCCACACTATTTTGGCAGCTAAAGAAAAAAAGGTTCGCCATCACTGCACTATGAGATCATATCAGCTTGTAAGATGAACAAATACCTTGTTCAAAAATTGACCAAATAAAACAAAAAGTAGTACTAATGTAGTTCTATAAGCCAGTATTCTATAATAATGATTAGTATGACATATTACTATGTATAATGCACATTGGTGATTTGCCCCACGCATATAAGGGGGGGAAATGGATGGGGGTTATAGCGAAATTGAATTGTGGGCAATTTTTTTGCTTGGACATCAATATAAAAAAACTGAAAAGGTATTTATTAATATCTTTGCTTTATAAATATTGCCAAATAGCCAGTCTTAGAAATCCAAATCATGTCTATTCTTCAAAAATATTTGTCTTTCAGAAAAAAGGTACTGTACAGTATATTCTTTTGAACCATCCTTTTATATCTCCATGTATCAACAAGCTCCAAATAATCCATTCAATTAAAGTCTTTTGTATTTTTCCTTCTTTTCTTTATTTTTTCTTTCTCCTGTATCTTTTGCTTTTTTTGTTTCTTTTTTCTTTACTTTTTATTAGTTTGTGTTAGCTTTTAATATCCTTGTTTAAAAATCTTAATAAAATTATCTATATAGATGCACAAAAATATGCATGAATTGGAAGTATGTTAAAAACAAATATAATTACCTGTAGTCACAAATGTTTTATTTAAAAGTACTCCAAAACACATAAAAGTTACCTATGCGAAGTCATTTCTAAAATATTACATAAATGGATATCCTACTAATTATAGCTAGCCTGAAAACTTTAATAGCTTTAATAACTGAAAAAAGTTTAAAAATAAAATACAGGAATTAATAAAATATCCTGTGAATTATAAGGTAATTTATGTATAGAAAACAAACTAAATGTATAAATGAAATGTGCATAGAAGATAATGTAAAACATCAGACAAACGTAACTGGGGAAGTTTTATTGTTGGTGCTCTATATGTTTTGTATTGGATCCAAAAGGAAATATCCATGTCATAACAACCAAACACTCTGACAGGCCTTCAGTCCTTATTATCTTTCTCAATATTGTTTTTGGAATCAAATAAGGTTGGAAAGTATTCAAAGTGCCAAATAATGGTACTTTTATATCTTGAAAATTATGGGACTACAACTTAGACAGAGCCACACTGCTCTTCCACAGTCCTGATACTATCTTGTATTCTTCTGAAAACCATATTGTCTTACTTTGCCTTTTATATTTGGAAAACCTTCCAAATGTCTTGGCCTATAATTTGAACTCAAGCCAAGGTTGCAATTTAATATCTTACAAAAAGATTTGAGCAAAGAAGATAAAGAAAAATGTCAAATTCCCAGAAAGTTTGAAGAAGAGGAACACATGATCAGATAGCAAGAGTAAGATGGATAATTGCTAATAAGTTATTAACTACAGCAAGGCATTTAAACATGTCAATCATGTTATAAGTGGAATATATTAAAGTTAATGGGTATACTACAATATCTGATTATTCCACTGAGGAGCCTTTATAATGGGCAAGGAATTACTATGAGAACTGAAAGGGAGAAAAAGAGTGCTTCAGAATAAAAAATAGACAAGGATGTATATTGTTCCCATATCTTTTTAATTTAAATAGAGAATATATAAGAATGGAAGGATTTGAAAGGATGATAGCTGGAAACAAAATTGGAGGTTGAAATGCTAACCGTTTGAGATAAGATGTCACCTTTTAAAAATTGAAAATAAAAGATTTAGGAGAGCTCATTATGGAAAAAAATCTGGGTCACTGTTAAATGGTAAAAATATCAACTAGTATGCTTAAAGATTTACAGTTGTTAGTTCAAAGGTATAAGCTACCAGTATATATAATTTTATTTTCTTGAATTCAACAAAAGTGAATATGATCAGCATGCTGGAGAAATAAAAGGAAATTAATTTTAGAGAGAATGGTTCTGACAAACAGACTAAATCTTGAAAAGGTTGTTTGTATGATGTAAAGTCAGAATATTTAAAATTTAGAACATTTATTTAATCTAACATAAACCTTGTTGGCGCTGATGTTTAGCAAAATAATCCATAATTAAGTTTGCTGGCATTGCATGTCTTGTAGTAATATTCACTTATATCCTAAATTGTGTTTCAAAATTAATCAAAGTGGCAAATACTGTAATACCAGGCAGACAATGCAAATTAGCCCTTGCTAATTATAGTATTTTAAACCTTCCTATTTAACATAAAAGGTTAAGCTACAAATCATGGTATAAGATAATAATTATGGACAATCCCTGTATTAGTTATGTGCCCCTCATCCAGATGATAACAAAACAAATCTATAGTTTGAAATGCAACATCTGTTCATCTCATATTTAAAAAAGCATCCTGGGTAAAACATATAAGTTGAAAAAAATATTTTCTTATTATTGTATGAATCTCAAGAGAGATGGCTGTGGCTCTCAGAAATATAATAAAATAAAATGTTGTTGGTAAATGCCAGGTGCTACTGTCCAATCAATTATTAGTACTTTAACTGGCATTACGTAGGAATAGACAACTTGTGGCTAAATCAGTGCTTAGCAATTGTTAATCCCATTTTCCCCCCATAGGAATTTAGTGGGATTTTCTTGTGAGTTGGGTGGGAAAAATGTTTAGCTATAGCATAAACTCTAAATTGATTTTGCATATAAACTCATGGGCCACCCATAAAGCTGTTTCCTTTTTTAATGTTAAATATTGGGCAACACCTGGGCACTAAAACGTGCATTCTGCTTTTTGTGCACAGCCAATGCAAAAAATCAAAATAAAAAATGCTACTCATTGATTTTTAGTGCAACTTTGGAAGTTAAAACAAAGTATTATTATAACATACCCTATAATAATACTTTTCCATGTTTGAAATAAGGGCCCAGAATATATACCGGTATATATAAACATCTATTATGACCTTTGTGGTCCACATACTCCCTGCTACAACTGCTAAAAATTAAGTCTTATTTTTGGTTTCTTCTTAGGTTCCCATAGGCCAGTGTTTCTCAAATAGTGGGGCAGGCCCCCCTGGATGCTAGGAAAGGCACTTGATAACGTGCTTTTTTGCTGCAGGGAGTAGGGACTTTTTGCACTGAACAATAGCACACAGCACAGAGTAGGAGACAACAAACCCTTAAGAGACACCATGGAAAAATATTTAAGAGGGATGAAAAGAAAGGAGGAGAGAGACGGAGATAATGAGACAAACATAAGTCTCCCAAAAGCTACGATGAGGAAATATGCTGCAGCATATTTATTTATTTTATTCGATTTTTATGCCGCCCTTCTCCTTAGACTCAGGGCGGCTTACAACATGTTAGCACTTTTTAACAGAGCCAAGCATATTGCCCCCACAATTTGGGTCCTCATTTTACCCACCTCGGAAGGATGGAAGGCTGAGTCAACCTTGAGCCGGTAATGAGATTTGAACTGCTGACCTGCAGATCTACAGTCAGCTTCAGTGGCCTGCAGTACAGCACTCTACCTGCTGCGCCACTCTGTAGTGCTTGGCTTCACTGTGACTACGGTGGGAGATGAAGAAAGACATGCAAGTTGGCAGCAGACAGTATGAAGCCAAATAAATTAAGGCACCCCTTAAACATATTACACCCCAATCACTCTGATAATCCACTTCATTTTTTTCAGCGAAAACATGCTGAATATTGCAATCAATTGTTCCAGTGGAGAGTTGAGGGCCCCCAAAATGTTTACTTCTTCTGGGGGGGGGGGGGGCATAACAGAAAATAATTGAGAAACACTGCCATAGGCAGAGAAGATTTCCTGCTCACAGTGCTTTGCAGACCCAATTCAAAATCAATGCCATTATTCATATCACTGTAATTCTAGCCATTTTCCTATGTTGGAAAATTTCCTATTGGAAGCAGCTTAACAGGCTGGTGAAGTTATCTTCTGAAGGGGGATGAAAAACCTTAACTGGGGAAGTTTTCTTACTTTTAATAAATACTACTAAACTGATCTAGGGCTGTTGCACAATAACTTACACCATTGATTTGCACACCTCAGTAACTATGAAAAGAACAGGAAAGATATTTCCTTTCACAATTGGTTGCCTTAGAGCAGCATCTTGCTGTGCAACTTTCCCAAGGCACAGAAGCTGTACTTGGGCAAAATAATTGGCAATTTGATCCTTGTCATTTTCAGGAATCTGCTCAGTACTGTTTAATAAGGACTTTGTAAGTTGGAATAGCAAATAGGAATATTGTGCCAGTTTGATAATAAGATTTCCCCCTCGGCTGCTCTCAGGGCTTCTTTGTTTTCTCTCTTGAAATATCCTTTACTAAAAATGATATGAGGGAATCTACATTAAAAAGAACAATGGATTAATGTAGTCAAGTAAAATAGTACTCTTCTACCATCACACTGGTGGTTATTGTTATTATGTACATAGCTCCCAAACACATACCACCTTATTGAATGATATTGACTTGTCTGATCACTAAATAGAGTTACTTCTCCTGATGTTTCAAGTTAAAAAATATATTAGAAATATTGTAATTAGAGAGGCAAATGTAATAGATTTCATTTTAAAATAAGTAGCTTATATTGATTTTTCTCCCAAAACATTTCAAGACTGATTCTGCCAAATGAAAATATGCAATAAACATTTGAGCTACATGGCCCCACAAGAAAAGCAAGTTTTCATCTTCCGAGAAACAATTTTTGTTAAGTGCGTAAACCTCATGATGTACTGCTAAAAGGGTTTGACCAAATAAATGTCCATTGCTGGGGAGAAGTGATTTAAAATCTCATTTATTTTCATTTTATCAAATGTTTCCCCTTTATTTTTAGATTAATTGCTGTTCCTCTGTATATATTTGTTTTACTAAAATTGTAAAGATATAATTGACTCAATCTGCATGTTGAGCTAAAGAAAGAATGTGCAAATCCCAGCAATTTGTAGGTCACAACAGACTTAGTATAATATGTAAAGAATACATTCCAAAAGTAGGTGGAGCCAAGCCTGATTCAGAAGGAGGACTTTAATTAAGAAGGTTTAAAGTACCCATTTTCCCTTTTCACTTAGGCAAAGAATGCCAGACTCTTCTCTTCCCCTTCCCACATTTACTACCACTTCAAGTTTGATATATGATGCCTAGGCATGGGACACCAGATTCAAGCTAAGCATAATCACATCAGATACCTGTACTATTAGCACAGGGGCCTCCCAAAGCTGTGTGCTCTCTCCACTTCTCTCTCTAAACCAATGACTGCATCTCTAACAATCTATCTGTTAAAGTATTGAAGTTTACAGACGACACAACAGTGATGGGTATTTTTCAAAACAATGATTAATCCGCATACAGACGGGAGGTTGAACAATTAACTTTCTGGTGCAACCAGAGATGGGCTGCTAAGGTGGACATAAGGTGTGCTCGCCCCCATAGCTAAGTGTTAGCGGAGTCCAGTGCAATTATGCTACTGCACCTGTGCAGGTAGCAAAATCATGTGCGGAGATGCAGGTGCACCCATGTTTTGGCACCTTTTTTTGCTTCTGCACATGCAAAAACCCATGCTGAAACACGTGCTCACCCGTGTCTCTGTGCGCAATTTTTCTATCTGCACAGGTGCAGTAGCATAATTGCACTGGACTCCACTAGCATTCAGAGCCACGGAGGTGAGCACACATCACCTTTCCATTTTAGCAGCCCACTTCTGGGTGTGACCGGAACAATCTGGAACTGAATATACTCAAAACCGTAGAAATGGTAGTAGACTTTAGGATAAACCCTCCCATACTTCCATCTCTTACAATACTAGACAACACAATATCAACAGTAGAGACCTTCAAATTTCTAGGTTCCATCATATCACAAGATCTAAACTGAACATCTAACATCAAAAACATCATTAAAAAAGCAGAACAAAGTATGTTCTTTCTGCGCCAACTCCGAAAGCTCAAACTGCCCAAGGAGCTGCTGATACAGTTCTACAGAGGAATTATTGAATCTATCACCTCTATAACCGTCTGATTGGGTTCTGCAACCCAACAAGACAGACACAGACATAATCAGATCTGCAGAAAAAACAATTGCTATCAACCTGCCTTCCATTGAGGATATGTATACTGCATGAGTCAAAAAGAGGGCTGTGAAAATATTTACAGACCTCTCACATCCTGGACACAGTTTCAACTCCTATCCTCAATATGATGCTATAGAGCACTGCACACCAGAACAACTAAGAGGTCTGTAAGAGACCTTACTAAGAGATTTGTAAGGGATGTTCATATGTGCACCACTGTATCTACCGTCCCTGTCTTACTGTCCCATTGTCCTCCTTTATTGTTACTTTTTACTTATGTTTATACAAACTACTAGTATATTATATATGTTTTGACAAATAAATAAATAAAAGAAATTAAAGAAATAAACTAGACACAAGAACATTTTTTCCAGAATGCCATCACTCTGCTAAACAAATAATTCTCTCAACACTGTCAAACTATTTACTAAGTCTGCACTACTATTAATTTTCTCATTGTTCTCATCACCCATCTCCTCCCACAAATGACTGTACAACTGTAACTTGGTTGCTTGTATCCTTTCAATTTATATTGACTGGTTTCTAATATGAGTTGATCGCTTATTTGTACCCAGACTATCATTAAGTGTTATACCTTATGATTCTTGATGAAATTTTCTTTTCTTTTCTGTATACTGATAGCATATAATTCAAGACAAATTCCTTGTGTGTCCAATCACACTTGGCCAATAAAATTCTGTTCTGTTCTGTTCTATTCATCTAAGAAAACGTACAGTGCTTGACAACAGAGAGTGACTAAGGAATTCCTGATTAGCTTAAAATCCAAGCCTCTCAAGAGAGGTGGGAGAAAGATATTTGCCTGGACTTGCTGAACTGGTTTGCCTTGTTGTGGGCAGGAACTCTTTGCCTTGGGGAAAAAGCAGAACGATATGTAGCTGGTAGAGATGAAAGGAAGCAAATAACTTGAGAGCAGAAAAAAGGAAGAAAGGGACTTTATGGTAAGATGTAGGCAAGATGTAAGTAGAAAATAGTCACATAGTCTTCAGGAGAAGTAGAAAACAGTAATGTTCAACTGACTGGAAAAACCAGGTGGGGAGCAGAATTTTCATCTTGATGTCAAAGTGAAAGTTCTAACTGAGGATCTATACTGATTATTTTGTTTTCAGGTTTGCTACTCTGCTTCATGAGTTCTGATATTTGGAAAGTGCCTGTTAATTAACTCAAGGCACTTGCCTTTAGAATCAGAATTTGGTTGTCTATTGTAAATCCCATGTTTATAGATTCCATCAAGCTATTTGAGTTGCAGCTTCTATTCTTTTTATTCTGTGAGAAACTGATGTTTGAGGTGCCATTTGTATTTTATCAGCGCTAAATAATTTATTCTGTACAATTTGTAATTAGGCATTTGGCTACACAAGCTAAACAAAAGTTTTTAAAAGTTTAGCTTTTTAAAAATTATGTTGTTGTAAAACTCAATACATTGCACTATTTTAATCAAATAATATTTGTAAAGTATTGACTGAAGATTGTTAATACTTTAGTGTGTAGATAGCTTAGGCAGTAGAGAATAAAAAGAAGAAATAATTATTCAAATTATATTAATTACAATTTAGACTGCAGTGTTAATGAGTGTAAGATTATTTGGCATTTTCATCCAAAACTGAATGTAACATAAAAAATAACTGGTGAAGATTGCACCAAAATATTGCAATAAAGCTAATTACTTAGTATTGAAGTCTCCATTACTTTATGTATTGTTTTATATAGGTTAATAAGAAAAAAATATGCTATGCAAATTTCACAATAAATGTTGAAAAATAAAGAAAATATGCTTATTTCTGATACATTTTGCTTATTTCTAAATAAGCTTAAATCATAAGAGTGCTTTTATTTTATTTTATTTATTTATTTATTTTGTCCAATACACAATAATACACAATGACGGTTATAGAGGATATAGTAGAGAAGAAATACAAGATATAGGAGAGACTATAGGACAAGGGACGTAAGGCACTCTAGTGCGCTTACGTACGCCCCTTACTGACCTCTTATGAATCTGGAGAGGTCAACTGTGGATAGTCTAAGGGTAAAATGTTGGGGGTTAGGGGATGATACTACGGAGTCTGGTAATGAGTTCCATGCTTCAACAACCTGATTACTAAAGTCATATTTTTTACAGTCAAGTTTGGATCGGTTAATATTAAGCTTGAATCTGTTGTGTGCTCTTGTGTTGTTGTGGTTGAAGCTGAAGTAGTCTTTGACAGGCAGGACATTGCAACATATGGTCTTGTGGGCAATACTTAGATCATGTTTAAGGCATCATAGTTCTAAGCTTTCAAGACCCAGGATTGTAAGTCTAGTTTCATGGGGTATTCTGTTTCGAGTGGAGGAATGAAGGGCTCTTCTTGTGAAGTATCTTTGAACATTTTCAAGGGTGTTAATGTCTGAGATGCGATATGGGTTCCAAACAGATGAGCTGTATTTGAGGATGGGTCTGGCGAAAGTTTTGTAAGTTCTGGTAAGTAGTGTGAGATTTCCAGAGCAGAAGCTATGTAGGATTATATTAACAACTCTTGAGGCCTTCTTAGTGATGTTGTTGCAGTGGGTTTTGGCACTTAGATCTTTAGTTATTAGTATCCCGAGGTCCTTGACCGTATTTGAAGTTCTGATTCTTTTTGCCAATGTGTAGGATAGAGCATTTGCTGGTTGAGATTTGTAGTTACCATGTGTTGGACCAGTCAGAAACTGAGTCTAGGTTTTTTTGTAGAGTAGTTGTTTTATCAGTGGTGTTGAAGAGTTTTACATCATCTGCAAAAAGAACACAGTTGCTTGTGATGAGATCGCAAAGGTCGTTGATGTAGAGAATGAAGAGTATAGGTCCCAGTATGCTACCTTGGGGGACACCACTTTTAACAGGGACGGGTGTGGATATGGAGCTTCCTATTTTGACCACTTGTTGCCTGTTAGACAGAAATGCAGTAATCCAGCTGTGGAGGGATCCTGAGATGCCATAGGATTTGAGTTTTTGAAGTAGTTTGTCATGGACCACTGAATCAAAGGCTTTGGAGAAGTCAATATGAATTGCATCTATAGATTTTCCTTGATCAAGATGAGTTGTCCATATGTTTTTGCAGTGAAGGAGCTGTAGATTGCAGGATAGTTTTTTTCTGAATCCAAATTGTTTGTTAGAGAGCAGATTATTAGTTTCTAGGTGGAGAGTAATTGATTGGTTTATAATTGATTCCATAACTTTACATGGGACGCAGCATAGTGATATTGGTCTGTAGTTATCGACAAGAGAGGGGTCTCCTTTTTTGAAGATGGGGATGACCATTGCTTCTGACCATATCTTAGGAAGTGTGCTGGTACTGAAGGATTTTTCAAAAGTTATGCTTAGTGGTCTAGCTATAGCAGAAGAGACCTTTTTTTAGGAAGTATGCACATAGACCATTTGGTCCGACTAATAGGGAAGGTTTAAGGTCACGTAATGCTTTTTCGACTCAGTCTTCAGTGAAGTCTATTTGGGTTAGGTCATTGAGAGTGTTTGAGGTGCGAGTGATGAGTTTGGGGGATGAGCCGTTACTGTTGACAAAGACAGAGCCAAAGAATGAATTGAGAAGGTTAGCTTTGGATGAATCATTGTGGTATTCTTTGTTGTTGGGTCCTTTGAGAGGTGGGATAGGTCTAGAGTCCTTGAGTTTGTTGTTGACAAAGTTGTAGAAGGCACGATTGGATTTGGTGCATAGAAGGTTTTCCTCTTGTATGCTGTGGTAATTGAGACATTCTGCTTCTATTTGTTTGCATATGCTTTTATAACGGCTTTTGAAGTTTACTACTTGTCCTTTTCTGTTTTTATGCCAGAAATATTTTTTTTATTATTGTAATTTTCTTATTGAGATGGGGAGGTTATTTTTCTTGGTTGAGGCAGATGCAAATGGTACATAAAGTCTGATGATTATTTTCATCTCAAGCAAGAATGTGTTGTAGAGGTCATCCAAAGAGTTGCAATTAGAGAATAAAGTTTGCCAGTTTGATGTTGAAAGATGGGCATCAATGAGTTTGTAGTTCGCTTTTTTGAAGTTGAATTTCGGAGTCGCGTTATTTGGGTGGATCTTAGTGTGGCTTAGGTTGAGACTGAAGTTTATCATGTTGTGGTCACTGTCGGAAAAAGGTTCTTTTATTTTTAAGCCATATATTGTACTTTTGCTGTTGCAGAAGATGAGATCCAAACAGTTATCTAATCTAGTATTGCCACTTACTAGTTGGTCAAGTCCCAGACTGGTGACTGTGTTATATATAGTAGAGTGGATAGGTTCGGTGCTACATTCATTTAATGTCCAGTTAATATGTGGTAGGTTGAGGTCACCAAGGAAGATGATGGGGTGTGGGCAGTGGGTGTTGTGTTTGGGCCTGGGCCAGCCATTGCTCCCACAGATGGGAGAGACACGGCACAAAGTGAATGCGAAAGCCTGGCTGACAGCCAGGAAGATGTGACAGATAGCCAGGAAGACATGGCAGACAGCCAGGAGGACGAGGCCACTGGGACACAGGATTCAGCAGACAGCCCAGGGGATTTGGCATGCAGTCTCTCAGACAGTCTTTCGTCCCTGGGTTCTTCTGCAGATCAATATATTGATCTGCGTAGCGAAGAGCTATGCAAAGAAGGGATCGCTTTAAGGAGTATTACAAGTCATTATAGGAGCACCTGGGCTGGGTGTGGTTCTTATACTGAGGGCTGGGTGTGGTTCCCTTAATGAGGGCTAAAGGGATAAAAGGGAACAAAGGCCAAGGCAAACTGTGGCTGTTTATCTGTGTTATTTTGTGGTTCCTGCTCTGAAGTTTCTGTTCTGTGCCATTGGAGTTTTCAACCCAGCTTTTTCAGACAAGTGGGAGGTGAAAACTCTGGGACTTGCTGTTTGCTTCAAAGATTCAAAAGGACTCCTGAAACGTCTTTGCTCATTCCAGGTTGTCTTTGTTTGTTTTTTCCTGTGTTTTTGTATGCGGCTGAAGTAAGCCTTGCACTATCATTGTTTTTGGACACTAAGAACTGTTTTGAGTAACCCTTTTTTGTTTATTTAATACAAGTTTGCTGATTAGCAGAGCACGTGTGTGTTTGATTTCTTTTCCTTGGACTATTACGCATTGCCTGAGCCAGTCAGGCAGAACAGTGGGTAGCCCACGTTAGTAGAGCTGATAATTTGTTTGCATGTGCAATGTCATAGTCAGGAGCTCTGTAGCAGAGTAAGAAGCAAATTGTGGTATTTAGGGATAGATCACAGACAATAGTTTCAGAGAGGAATAGTTTCAGGGAGGAATTTGTTCTAATCTCTTCAATAGGAGATAGAACTGCTGTCCTGTAGCCATATGCTCAAAACTATTAAGTGCCAAGAGGTTATGCTAGAGCGGGCTGTTACTGCGTTATTTTCATTTCACCTTTATGGATGAATAAGCCTTATCTCTTTTACAAGCTTGAAGGACAAGGAAGAGCCTGGTCTAGGCATGTCTTTCCTCCAAGAAGATGGTGGTGACAAGTGGGAAGTTATTACATGACTCATAACCCAAAGCTGTGCCATATACCTGAACAGGAAAAATATGAGGTCAAAGATCATGTCCAAAAGGATTAGGACTTGCCCAGCTGCTATAATCTCATTCCCTATACTTCTTTAATTCTCGTCTTCTTCTTTTTGCATAACAGAAGTAAAATATTTTCTCTCTGTTTAAATACTCTGAATCTACAGAAGAGAAGATGTAATTTTATGGCTCTATGGTATGCTTAATCATAGAACCATAGAGAAAATTTGGCTGGAGTTTCACATATTGCTAAGACAGATTTGAACTTCTGTAGTTACTTACTAATATGCAAATATATACGAAAGAACATTTTGTATCTGGAATACATGAATCTACTTTGGCACCTGTTATATGAGAATGAGACACGTATCAGAAGAAACATACAAATAAACCAAATATAGGGGGAATGGGTTACTTCAGAAATAAGTGATCTAAAATAAGAGATAGGGTCAAGAATGAACAGGTGTGCTGTATGACTGTGGATTGAATACAAAAGTGAGTTAACACATTAAATATATTAATGTTGCTTAATCACAGAAAGAAAATGAATGTAGATAAAGCTGTAAAACATGAAGGAAGAATGAGCAGGCTGGATGCAAGGGAAAGAATGAAAACAAATGAGTTTGTTTAAATAATGAAAGCTGTCATCTCTCTGAAGATTCTAGTACAAAAGGCAATATTTTGAAGAGGATAAGGAAGTGATAGAGTCAAATATATTTGCAAAAAGAAAACTTTAGAGAGCTGTAATCAGTGGTGTTGCTTTACACTCCATAACACTATACATTTAGTTTACACTGCTTACTTTTTCTTCTTTTTGTGCTTTGCATAACTCTATTTACTGCAAAAGGGAACATTATCTTATTCCTTTTTAAGAATTGGAAACAAAAATATTTTCCCATGGGAAGAATTCTTACTAATTAGTTCCATTATTTCAAATTTATTTGGACTCAATCCACTTGTAACTTTTTAAAATAAAACTTTTAATAACTTTTTACTGTTTATTCCAGGGGGAAAAACTTGATTTCTGAATAGAATAGAATAATTATAATTATAATATAGTATAATAATGATAATAGTTGAAAACAAACATGCCAAAATACTTTTGGGCTTATGAATTAAAACTAACAGGTTTTTGGAACACAATTTACCCGACTTTACGATTGAGGAAAAGAAGGGTGTGTGGATCATTGATGTCGCCATACCAGGTGACAGTCGAATTGATGAAAAACAACAAGAAAAAGTAGCTGATATCAGGATCTTAAAATCAAACTACAACAACTCTGGCATAAACCACTACAGGTGGTCCCAGTAGTAATCGGCACACTGGGTGATGTGCCAAAAGACCTCAGCTTGCATCTGAAAACCATAAATATTGACAAAATCATAATCTGTCAGTTGCAAAAAGTTCTCGGAGAGGCGCGGCATAGAAATCCAATTAATAATAAATAAATAATAAATACTTGGATCTACACGCATCATACAAATATACATCACACAGTCCAAGATGCTTGGGAAATGTTTGACTTGTGATATTGTGATAGGAAATTCAGCATATATATCTTGTTTACTGTGTATTACTGGTTTTTTATGATAATAATAACAACAATAACAACAACAACAATAATAGCAACAACATAACAACAGAGTTGGAAGGGACCTTGGAAGTCTTCTAGTCCAACCCTCTGCTTAGGCAGGAAACCCTACACTATTTTAGACAAATGGTTATCAAATATCTTAAAAACTTCTGTGTTGGAACATTCACAACTTCTGGAGGCAATCTGTCCCACTGATTAATTGTTCTAACTGTCAGCAAATTTTTCCTTAGGTCTAAGTTGCTTCTCTCCTTGTTTAGTTTCCACCCATTGCTTCTTGCTTTACTCTCAGGTGCTTTGGAGAATAGTTTGACTCCCTTTTCTTTGTGGTAATCCCTGATATATTGGAACACTGCTATCAGGTCTCCTCTAGTCTTTCTGTTCATTAAACTAGACATACCCAGTTCCTGAAACAGTTCTTCATGTTTTAGCCTCCAATCCTCTAATCATCTTTATTGGTCTCCACTGCACTCTTTCTAGAGTCTCAACATCCTTTTTACATCATGGCGACCAAAACTGGATGCAGTTTTCCAAGTGTGGCTTCCAAGTATGAATAGAATAATAGAATAGAATAGAATAGAATGGCAAGAAACACGGGATATAATATACATCTGGATCAATGGGAAAGTACATGGACTAGAAATTATAAAATGACAAAATCAATAACATATAAAGAAAATATTCATAAAATGTTTTACAGATGGCATCTAACGCCAGGCAGATTAGCAAAAATATACCCTAATATAAGGCCAAACTGTTGGAGATGTGGAAATGAGAATGGAACTTTCTGCCAGATGTGGTAAACATGTTCCCAAATAAAGAAAATCTGGAATAAAATTAAAACATGGATTACTGAAATAACTAAACAAAAACTTAAGTTAAAGCCTGAGATCTTCCTGCTAGGCATAATAGACCAAAAAATGAAAAAAGAATACTATTATTTCATACAACATATACTCGCAGTGATTAGGATTTGTATTGCTCAAAATCAGAAAAAAGAGGAAACGCCAACATAGAGAATTATGATCCAAAAAATATATGATTGCACAGAATTAGATAAGCTAACACAAGAACTGAAAGATAAGGATGAATCAAAATACTGCGAGATATGGAAAGAATTTTAGAGTTGGGTGGAAAAGAGGAAGCAGAAATAAATTTGTACTATAGAGATATTATGTTTAATAACTACAAAAATATAATATGGCTTCTGTTGAAACTTAATGTAAGAATCTATATACAACTCAAAAAGGCTCTACATAAAGCTGAAAGAAAACCATTGGTCTCATCAAGTCCAAAGAAAACTGTTGGACTAGATGAGGAAAAATGGATCCCACCATTTTTTAGCCTACAACCCCCATTTTTGGCCTACACCCCCCCTCCCGTGTCTTTGGCTTAGCAGACTTTGTGGGGGGGGGGAGTTCCAAAGATTAGCTGTGCAACACACAATCGTTGGAACTCCCAAACTCCCAAACTGGTAGAATTTTACCCCTGACCTGTATTCTAACTTTTTCTGAGAACTAGTATAAACTAGTAAAGGTCCTACAAATATTTCTGTGGCATGGAGGATTTAGAAATGAGCAATTTTCTGCAACAGAAGCTTTAATAATTTATATATTTAACAGTACTGAGGTGTTTCCATAGCAGCAACATTTTCATTAATACTGGATGTCAGAATAATGTGCCATAAAAATTGCCTACTGATAGCCTAATATGAATATTTATGCTATCAGATTAGCATACTGGCTTGCCTGTCTTAATAGGACTACCAATCTAAAACCCCCTAAAATAGGGTTTTTTTCTGAATATATTCAAGTTTTCTATATAAGCAATAGGAAACTTGAATACATGCAAAAGTAATCACCATTTTAGATTGGTGTCCTATTAAGACAGGCAAACCAGTATACAGTGGTCCCCCGATCATTGCGAGGGTTCCGTTCCAGGACCCCTCGCAATGATCGGTTTTTCGCGAAGTAGCGCTGCGGAAGTAAAAACACCATCTGCGCATGCGCAGATGGTGTTTTTACTTCCGCCGCAGCAGCGAGGAGCCGAAGATTGGGGTTTCCCCACCGCCCACGCAAACTCCTCGCTGCTGCTCCCCCGCCCTTCGCCCACCCACGCCGTTCGCTCGCGCCGCTTCACAGCTGAGTCCTGAAGCCAATTCGCTTCAGGACTCAGCTAGGAAGCGGCGCGAGCGAACGGCGTGGGCGGGCGAAGGGCGGGTGAGCGGCGGGCGCGCGGGCAGGCAGGCGGCGGACAAGCCGTTCGCTCGTGCCGCTTGCTCGCGCCGCTTCCCAGCAGAGTCCTGAAGCCAATTCGCTTCAGGACTCAGCTGGGAAGCGGCGCGAGCGAACGGCGTGGGCGGGCGAAGGGCGGGCGAGCGGCGGGCGCGCGGGTAGGCAGGCGGCGGACAAGACAACCGGCGGGCGCGGCAGCAGCGAGGAGTTTGCGTGGGCGGTGGGGAAACTCCTCGCTGATGCCCGCCGCTCGCCCTCCCGCCAGCAAGAGGGGGAAGACCCAGGGAAGCCGCCCAGCAGCTGATCTGCCCGGCGCCATCTACGCATGCGTGGCCATAGAAAAAAAGGGCGCGCATGCGCAGATGGTGTTTTGACTTCCGGGTTGAAAAATCGCCATATAGCCGTTTCGCAATGATCGGGATCGCAGTACCCGGGGGATCACTGTACTATCTATCTGTCTGTCTGTCTGTCTGTCTGTCTGTCTGTCTGTCTGTCTGTCTGTCTGTCTGTCTAGCTAGACTTGGGGCGGCTAACAACAATAATGAAACAGCATATAACAAATCTAATATTTAAAATAATTTTAAAAACCCTTATTTAAAAAACCAAACATACACACAAGCATACCATGCATAAATTGTATATGCCTAGGGGGAAGGGAATATCTCAGTTCCCCCATGCCTGACGACAAAGGTGGGTTTTAAGGAGCTTACGAAAGGCGGGGAGGGTGGGGGGCAATTCTGATTTCTGTGGGGAGTTGGTTCCAGAGGGTCGGGGCCACCACAGAGAAGGCTCTTCCCCTGGGTCCCGCCGAACGACATTGTTTAGTCGACGGGACCCGGAGAAGGCCAACTCTGTGGGACCTAACTGGTCGCTGGGATTCGTGCGGCAGAAGGCGGTCCTGGAGATATACTAATCAGTTTAAGTTAACTGCAAGCTCAATTATATACCAATATTATTACTGGCAAAATTTGTAATATATCTTAGAACCATATATGTTTGAATAACCATGCTACATGCACGTATCATTTAAAAACTCAATTATACACTTCAGGATTTCAAGCGTGTGAATCTTTGGTTATTGATTGACTCTGCTCATTCCAAAATTCACACTAGGATAAAAAAAAAATTCAGGCCGATATGTGATCATAAAGTATTATACAAGCTTACAGATGCTCTGGAATTTTACATTAAGCATATTGGCAACAAAGAAAAAAGAGGGCAAGGAGGACAAAGTTGGAACTGATAGCCAAGCCATAGGGTTATAATTAGATTGTGGAGGAGGCTGCAGATAAATCAATTAGAGCTTTTAGTTGCTATGCTAAGGGAACAAACAGCTTTGTGCTACATTTTTACAATGATAGTTTATTCAGAATGGAGCCATTTCCTTTTTAAAGTTAAATATAGAGTTCGTTTCTTTGAATTGAAGCTATACTGCTTTTATTTACAGCTGAAATTACTTCGAATAATGTTTTATTAACAGTGGTTCTCAATCTTTTCTTCACCAAGGACTCAATTTAAATTTATTTTATTTTATTTATTTATTTATTTATTAGATTTGTATGCCGCCCCCTCCATAGAATCGGGGCGGCTCACAACAATAACAAAGATAATGTAAGAACATATCTAATAATTTAAAAAATACTAAAACCCCCATTATTAAAAGCAAGCATACACACATGTACCATGTATAAACTGTATAGGCCCGGGGGAGATGTCCCAGTTCCCCCATGCTTGACGGCAGAGATGGGTCTTAAGAACTTTACAAAAGGCAAGGAGGGTGGGGGCAGTTCTGATCTCTGGGGGGAGCTGGTTCCAGAGGGTCGGGGCCGCCAAATATCTTTTGTAGTCATAGACGCTGGCCATGGGCTCCCAAGACTTAACTCTAGATTTAAATCAACATTTTCTCAAGCCTTCACAGACACAAACACACAACATTATGACATTGCACCCCCACCACCACACATACCCAGGGGTCTGTGGACCACAGGTTGAGAGCTACTGGTTTACTAAGTTTAAAAAAGATAAAACAGAACAAGGTAATGTAGTTTTATGTAGGATCTGAAAGAAATGTTGTCATCATCCATTCACTCACGTCTCACCCTCGGTGCTCTCCATGCCTGTCTGTCATGTACTGCCTCTTTCAGAACTGCCATCAGTGATGGGTTCCTATGGGTACCATCAGGTATGCAGAATCAGTAGAAAATTTTTTGGTCAGGTACACAGAATCGGTAGGAAAAAATTGATTTTTTTTCTTTTTTTCCCTTCTGGGCTCTGGGTATGTTTTTCCTATCGCAGCAAATGAGGTTGAATGTGTATAATGTTAGAGGAGCTGTACGTGCGTGTGTGTGTGTACATACACATACAGTTTATATGGTAGATAATGTATATTTTTGTGTGTCTGTGTAAGTGTTCCCTCTAATTTTTTTGGGGGGTGGACGGAAAAGTATATTAAAATATTAAATAAATAAACAAACAAACAAACAAACAAACAAATAAAAAACCCACCCTGTTTTGCGGCGCAGTCGGAGTAACAGTCGGACACAAGGAATGGGTATAAATAGGGTCACTTTTATTAAAACCAACTTGAATTAACTATTTAACCAAATAAGCCCACGTGACCTGCAGTGGTGCATAAATCAAATGGGGGCGGAGTTAACTTTCCAACCAAACTCAACTGAGCAACTTCTAGGGCGAAAGCTCCATGCCTGGGTGCAGGGTCATGGTAAAATTACACCTGCCCCCTGCCCCTTGCCACGCCCCCACGGCATGTGGGATGGCTCGCCACTGGTCTCTGATAATCTCCATGCAGCGAGCCACAGGAGCGACCCCCCTCACCGAACCCAGGCCGGTCGAGCCCTGTAATCCGAGAAGGGGATCCCCCCACACCTCAGTAGAGGTGCCCCTAAGGAGATCACACAGTTGCTGCTTACGCCCATTTCCGCCCCCTATCGGCCACAGCAGGGGGTGAAATTATAATTTATTCCCCCTGCTCCCCCCCTGCACATGAATGTGCAGGCACCTCTGCAGGTCCGCTATAAATATGTCATTCCCCTTATCTGTTAAATGTACCCCGTCCTGCCTATATAAATCCACCTGGGATGCCCTGACATCGGGGTGGTCTATCACTCCCCCCCGGCCTGGAGTACCCACTTCTTAACTGCTCTGTTGACCCTCTTCCTGGCCCCATCAACCGCCCTGGGGTTCCTAGCATGCCTCCAACACCTACGTGGCAAGATGTTGGACCACAACACGCGGGTGTCCGGCCACCGCTTCCAAATTACCTGTAAGCCATCCCAAATGTGCCACAACAAGTCAACTCCCGTCACTGCTCCCAGGTCATTTCCTCCCACATGTAAGACCAACCATCCAGGCACCCCCTGCACCTTCCCGCTGTTGAACAACAGGGGAAGCAAATCAAACCACCGTAGGCCTCTACGGCCCAACCATTGAACAATCACATGCCGGTCCAGCTCCAACTGCATGCCTGGCGTTGTCACCTGGGCCCTCTTCTCGGCCCAGTATATCATGCTGTGGCCACAGATCAGGATTCTACGCGCACCCTGTATGTTATCTAAAAGGAAGGGAGGAAACAAAGCAGCGTCAGAATTGGCCGTCCCGCCCTACTCACCTAAGGGCGGATGTAGGACCGGAAGGCCGCGGATCTCCAACGGCCCACCGAACGTATGTCCGGAGTGCTGAAACCCTCTTCGGCTGCAAAAGAAGCTGCACCAATCCTGAAAGAGTGAGTCCCAAAACGCTTGGGGTCCAGGCCCATCCGGGCCAGGGCCTTAGTCATCACTGTCCAAAACTGGTACCTGGTGAGAGGTTCCCCAGAGGAATGACAGAAAAGCGGGCCGGGATCACTGCCCCTAAGGGCCCAATACGCTGAGATTGCTCCCCCGGGGCACACCCTCTTGTGGCTAGTCAGGGAAAGCTTAACTGTCACGCCCCGTCCCTTCTGATCCGTTTTGGATCGGCGCAGCCGTAGGAAAACTGACCCCCGCCTAAATCTAATATCTCTTGCCGTAAAGGCGCGGCCGGAGCTATCGAACCTGGATGCTGCCAAAACCTCGCTTATACGAAAAGCTCCAAAAAATAACGTCACCGCAGCCGCGTGGAAAAGTGCAGCCTCGTACTGGGAGCGGCAGAGCCCGTCCCACAAGTCTCCCAAACCCCGCAGGTGAACTAACTTAAGGGGGCGCCTGCTGCCACCCCGGGCCGGGCCCCTCTCCCTAATCCATCCTTCCAGTGTTTTCCTGACCCTAAAGTCCCCCGTGGTGTCTGAGAAACCCCTTGACTTGGCTATAAAAGCCAAGCCAGCCAGCTTGCCCTGAATTGTGCGGGCTGACAACCCCCGGTGTTTACTAAGTGTACAAAACTCCAGTAGGTGCTCGACCGGGGCCGGCCAAAGCTGATCGTATCTCCTAAGTTGACGAAAAGCCCAAAATTCCCTACCTGCCCGCTGGTACGACCTCCTGGTGCTTGCGGCTATGGACCTGTCCATTGCCCTGTTTACTTCGGCCCTCCAATCAGCCACAGGTGCTGGGGGGCTGCCTCCGGGTGCTCCTCGGCCTGTGGGGCAAGCAGCGAGCCACTAGCCAACTGCCCCCTTGATAATGCGTCGGCCACCCCGTTCCTAATCCCCGGGACATGGTGTGCGCGAAAGAGCATGTTATGGGCCAGGCACCTCACTACCATGTGACGAACCAACCCCATCACCCGCTCGTTCTTGGAGGAAAGCGTGTTGACCACATGTACCACGGCCATGTTGTCGCACCAGAAATGTACCGTCTTCCCGGTGAAGCTAGGGGACCAAAGCTCGATTGCCACGACAATTGGGAACAGTTCCAAAAATGTCAAATCCCTGCAAACTGCGGTACCCAGCCACTCCTGCGGCCAGTCCGCCCTAAACCATCTATCCTTCCAGACCACACCAAAACCAGCCGTGCCGGCTGCGTCCGACTTCACCTGGAAGTCGCCTTTCAACAACATGTCTTGTCTCCAAAAGGAAACCCCGTTGTACATGTCCAAAAATTGTTGCCACACCCCCAGGTCCTTCCTAACGCTAGCCGTCAAGCGAATCCTGTGGTGCGGCTTGCTCAGACCGACCGTCACCTGGTAAAGCCTAAACATGAATGCCCTGCCAGGCGCTATCACTCTACAAGCGAAATTCAAAAGTCCAGATAGCTCCTGAACCTGCCTAAGCGTCACTCTTCTGGCGGCCCGAACAACCCTCACCGTATTCCGCAGCCTCGCTAGCTTGACCTCAGGTAGCCTACAAGTCTGCGCTACCGAATCCACCTCAATGCCCAGAAATGTAAGCCTAGTGGTGGGCCCCTCGGTCTTTTCGTGTGCCAGAGGCACGCCGAGGTCCACGCATAAATCCTGAAACCCTGCCATCCCCCGCTGGCATTCATCAGAGCCCGCTGGCCCTGCGAAAAGAAAGTCATCTAAGTAATGTACAACCGACCGAATCCCGGTACCCTTCACGTGGGCCCACTCTAGGAAGGAACTAAACTTCTCGAACAATGAACAGGAAACTGAACAACCCATCGGCAGGGCCCTGTCAACAAAGAACTCCCCCTCAAACTGAAAACCTAAAAGGTCGAAATCCTCGGGGTGAATCGGTAAAAGTCGAAAGGCTGACTTAATATCACATTTGCCCATCAGGGCCCCCGGTCCGCACTCTCGTACCATTGAGACAGCTGTCTCAAAGGGTGTGTAGCGCACTGAGCACAGGTCTTCAGGGATGTGATCATTTACCGAGTCACCCGGAGGGAAAGACAGGTGATGAATGAGCCTGAACTCCCCGGCTGTTTTCTTGGGCACCACTCCCAGGGGGGATACCTGCAAAGAGGGCAGGGGCGGCTCCGCAAAGGGGCCCAACACCCGGCCCTCCCGCACCTCCTTCATAATTTTTTCCCGTACCACGTGCCCCATGCTGGCTACCGACCTCAGGTTGTCCGCAAGGCAAGCGATCCTAAGCCCCTTGTACGGAATCCTAAAGCCCTCAGAAAAACCTGCAACCAAAAACTCGGCACCTTTCCTAGGTCGATAGCCGGTAAGCCTCTCTCTCAACCTGTCCAACCTAATGGGGGTTGGTCCCCTTACCCTGAGCTCCTCCTGCCTGGGGCTTGGAAGGGCCCCCTGCCCCCTTATTGCCGCCTCCCCCCCTGCCCCTGTAGCAGGCTGATGTTGGGTGCCTGCCATTGCACAAAGCGCAGGCGTGGCGAAAGTGGCAAACTGGCCTGGAACAGGCTCCCCTGGCGCCGTACTCGTAACAGTACGGCGGGATCCGAAAGGGCGAACCCGCCCCACTACGCTGTGCAGAGGCCTGGGGCCCCGAACCCACCCCGGGGCGGGGGAGGGTGGCTTCCTTTCCTTGGGTCAGCAGCAGGTGGCCGGTAGGCGTCCGCCCGCTAGCCAGGGTAGCTGCTTGCCTTGAAGCCACAGGTCGTTGTGCCCCATGTCCCAAGGCCAGTGCCTATTGTGTGCGGCAAATCTCCGAAACGTTTCATCATATTGCTTCCAAGCCTCACCCCCAAACTCCTGATACGCCATTAAGATCATATTCATATATAGGATAAGCTCGTGGGTCTTGTGCACATCATCCTCGACAACTACTGAATGATATGCCAGGAAGGCGTAAGCCCACACTAAGATCCCCTTATCCATTTTGGTGTCCTTTGCCTCGTCAGACCCCTTCTTACCGTCCTTGTCCTTATCCTTCTTGGATTTCTCGGGTAACAAAATGTTGAATATATCCACATAGGCCCCGCGCCAAATTTTTCGCTTAAGGGCCTGCGACATATGCATGCTCAGCGGTGTGTCAGGGAGGCCGGGTGCAAAGGGGTTGTCACTGTCGCCCTCGTAGGGATCAGTGGACTCCATTGTTGTGGACTCCGAGCTATCCCTCGATGTGTCCCTTCTCTTTCTGCCCCTCCTTGTAACCCCACGATTGCGGCCCCTCCCCCACACCTGGGCTGCCGTGCACAAACACCATGTTTTGTGTGACTTATGTGTATTGCGTTTAACCGCCCATAGCCTGCCTCGTGGCCCCCGTGGCCGGGACCACCGATGCTTAGGCACAGGGCAGTCACCCCAATGTGAAGAGTCGTCATCAGCCTCCTCTGAGCAGGAAGCAGCCCTGCTTCCCCGCCTCCTCTTGCGCTTTTTTTTAGCGCGCCGGTCGGAGCTCACCGTCTGGAACCTTTCCGCCGAGTCCGAGGAGCTCCGGGTCCCCTCCGCGCTCGTGGCACCCCTGGCGCCCTCGTGCCGGGGCCTGCCCCTCTTCCTCGGCCCCTCATCCAATTTCTCGAGCAAGGCAGAAAGAAGGTGTGAGGAGACAGACACTGACTCATCCCCCGCACCCTCATTCCTAATTGACCTTGCCATGGGGGACCCTTCATCCGACCCACTCATTTCTACTGGGCTGGGGTCCTCCTCCCCAGGATCAGAGGCCTCTGTCCTTCTACCACATGGCCCCCGAGATGGGGCCCTCCCCTGGCGGCGGCCTGCTGCCCTCGGGGTCAGCCCCCTGCGCCTTGCGGCCTGCCCCCTGCTGCATTCCTCCCCCCTGGAACTTCCCTCTCCGCCCGGTCTACTGGCCTGTCCAGCCCCAGGGGCCTCCCCCCATATCCTTTTAGGGGCCCTCTTCCTTCCTGTACGGCGGGGCTCGATGGGGGGGGTGCCCTGATCGCCAGCCTGCCCCCCCGCTGCCCGCCGCCGGGTCTCTGATCTAGCCCTGCTGCCCTGCGCTATTAATAGCCCCGAATCAAACCAGAGAAGCCCGACAGACAGCTGATCTTCCTGTCGCTGCCAGCCCGAGCCAAACAAATGCTGCCCACGCGTCCTCTTCAGCCGTCGGGCCTAGCCGCGCTCTCCTCGCTGAGTCCGGGTGCTGCAGGGCTGTCCTCACAATGCTGGGCGAGAGAAACTGCGCCACGAGGCAGCCCCTTTTATAGGGCTGCCTCACTCTCGCCCGGCCAATGTGTGCCCAGCGCACACCAATGACGTCACTGCGGCCCCCGGGGATGACGTGGGGCCGCCGGCTCCGCCTCCAACATGGCGGCCTCCTTCCCCCGGCCATGCCGCAACTCCACGCCGGCTGGTAAGGTCGCTGGCGGTTTTGCCTCAGAGAATTTCAAAATAAAATACTGTACTGTGTGTCTATAACAGTGAGCTCATAATAGGGCAACTCTATCAATATCAAAATGCCACTTAAATAATTGAGCTAGTTTCAAACTAGATTTTGATTTTCTTTCTCTCTTCCTTACTCCCATTCTTTTTCTTTCTCTTTTCCTTCCTCTCTTTTTTCTATCTGTTTCTCTCTCTTCCTCTCTTCCTCTCTTCCTCTCTCTCTCCTTCCCTCTCACTCTTTCCCTCTCGGCTTCTGGGCAGGTTTGAAAAACTCTGAGTTGATGATGATTTTTAAGTGAGCGATTGCTCACTGCTCAGCTTAGAGGGAACTATGGTCTGTGTGTAATATGTATGTACACATATGGCATATCTACATAGAATTAAATTGTATATTTTGGATATTCAGTAATAGTGAATAGATAGGGAAATTGTATCTCTTTGAGGCAAGGAGAGGCCAGGCACCTTAATTCTAACCCTAACCCTTGACATGAATGGTGTCAAGTTGGCCACCTTTAAGCCACTCCCACAGTCACATGATTGTCAAGCCACTCCCACCTGGTCACATAGCAGGCAAGCCACACCAACAAAACCGGTTAGGTCCCACAGAGTCGGTCTTCTTCGGGTCCCGTCAACTAAACAATGTCGTATGGCAGGACCCAGGAGAAAAGCCTTCTCTGTGGTGGCCCCGACCCTCTGGAACCAGCTCCACCCGGAGATCAGAATTGCCCCCACCCTCCTTGCCTTTCGTAAGCTCCCCAAAACCCACCTCTGTCATCAGGCATGGGGGAACTGAACTACCCTTTTCCCCCTAGGCCTATACAATGTATGCATGGTATGTTTGTGTGTATGTTTGGTTTTTTTTATTATTTTAAACATTAGATTTGTTACATGCTGTTTATTACTGTTGTTAGCCGCCCCGAGTCTACGGAGAGGGGCGGCATACAAATCTAATAAATAAATAAATAAAATAAAAATAAGCTATGCCCACAGTATGCTAGCAAATTTTTTTGCAGCCCTTCATTGTCTGCGATGGTTATCCCAGTGTCATCCTTTGTGGTGTTTACTCAAGAGGTACCAAGGTGGCCCCTTCCCTTTCCCCCTCCCACCATTCCCAGAATGATTAACTTTTCAAATGAATCTGCTCTCATGACATGCTCAAAATATGGTTGCCTTTGTTTTGGAGGAAATGTACCCTCCATGAAAAAGCATCACACCTTTACACATTTTAAATTCCTTTCCCCCCTAATGTATCAAAGCATTTTCTTTCCTGGAGTATAAAATCCAGTGCTAAACTGCTAAATTTAGTCTTTTCTAAAGCAAAAGCAGCAGTAATTCCATTGGGGGAAAAATAATCTCCATTAGAACATATTAGAAAATAGATGTCCAGAGCTGAACATGGTTGATTCTCATGTGTTTTGCCTATTTGCTTATTTAAATCAGATAAAACTGCAATACTTTCTGCCCTTGGGAATTTAATGAAAAACTCGTTGTTTTGTTGCTTGTTTTAGGAGTCTGGTCATTTTTAATAGGCTATGCTTGGCTATTTCTAAATAAATAAATTACAAAGACACCGTAAATCAAGTTTATGGAAACTTTTCCATAATAAGAAGCTGGAAGAATATTTGTTTCAGCTTTGTTGGGAGCTAATTAAGAGTTTCAAGAAGTTCAGTAATAGTGTATAAGGCAGCGCTTCACACACCGAGAGGTTTACCTCTCTTGGGGAGGTATGAATAACCTTTTAGTTGTACATTGTTACAATAAATCCACCTTTGCCAATCATTGAATTGGTTTCATTGTTCTTTTGTGTTCATTTTGGTTTTCAACATTTATGGGGAAGGTGTGTACATTAAGATTACAAGAAAGGGAAGTGTGATAGCAAAAAGTCTAGAAAACCTTGATGTAAGGTACATCAGATAAACTTATTTCTTCTCATCTCTATAATTCTTCTTACTCTTTCTCTACAATCCTTTAATTATGTCTGCTGCAGTAAATCAAAGGAATTGATTAGATTTCCAAGATGATTGAACCGATAACACATTTTGCACAAACAATTTAAGCTTATAGGTTCAGTAGCCTCACACTGCAGAAGTTGAAAAAGCAAAGCAAGAAAGGCTTTGATTAATTTGTTGTGTATACAATAAGAGTCCTCAATTAACTAAAGTGCTAAAGTCTGAGAATACCGTCCAGAGTTTTATTGCAAACATTGTGGAGCATAACTAAGAATCATAATCACTGTTGTTTGGCTAACAATCGAATCTCCAAACAAAACAAAAAGCAGCAACTCTCTGACAACATCACTGCCTAAATATTGGCAAATGAAAGAATCACAGTATATTAAAAGGTTGTTAAATATAGTGTTCAGTTATTTCATGGTAGTTATTTTGGGATGGCAATTAATTCTTAGGCTAATGATTATGAATCACCTAATTGTAATGGTCCTTGATTCATTCTCTTCTCTGTTAAAATAATGAAAGAATGCCATCCATTTCTGCTTTGAAAATTCACCATTTGAAGATAGGCATACAAGGCTGGGAGCAACACAAGCTTGTCCGACCTAAACGTTCACCCAGCTCCGACTAAGCTGCGTAGTCTGAAAGACCAACTAAACACTCTGGTTATCTGCGTGACTATGTTAACATGATGGGTTAGCCCAACTAAGAGGATTGCATTCTCAAACTGAAGCACATAGGCTTCAGCCAAGTCCTCCATTCTGGAGGGAAAATACTGACTGCTGATTGGCTAGACTGTCTGGCAGCTCTCTATAAAAGGGCTGGCTGTCAGACAAAACCTTTGCTGGGTTGTAAATAGTTACCAAATAGAGAGCTGTTGTTTTGAAGACACTCTGTCTGCCTATTCAATTCACCCTTCTAACACATAGTAAGATAGTTTATAAATAAGTTACAAAACAATGCAGTCAAATTTAAAACATGCTATATGGTGAGAATAGGCAACTGAGGTAATTATAAATGTGATATTTTCCCGTGAAATGTGTTCCTGCATAAACAAAATTGGGCTCATACATGTATCATCTTGTTCATTACTTATTAAACATTTATTATTTATTAATCAGATTTCTATGCCCCCCCCTTCCCTTGGGACTCAGGGCAGCTCACAACAAAGAATGCAATACGTGAAGAAATCTAATATTTAAATATTTAAAAATGCTAAAAACCTAAAAATCTAATTTACATTATTTCTAAAAACCCTAGATATTTAAAAAACAGAAATCCACATTCACCTTCATTATTCATGGGCCAGGGATATCAGAAGTATTTAGTGCCTCCCAAGCCTGTTGACAGAGATGTGTTTTCAGACCTTTGATAAAGATTGGGAGGGTGGTGGTGGTGCGAATCTTCAAGAGGGCCAGGGCCACCACAGGGAAGGCTCTTCCCCTAGGTCCCGCCAGGCAGCACTGCCTGGCTGATGGGACCTGGAGAACGCCGACTTGTGGGACCTAATTGGTCACTGGGATACATAAGGCAAAAGATGGCCCATCTTTTGCCTTATGTATCCCAGGTCCCAAAAGATGGTCGAACCTCGAGGTGATAAGGGCATGAGTGACTGTGAGAAGAGACTCCCAGTCCAAATAGGGCCACAACTGGTGCACCAAGTGCACCTAGGCAAACATCCCCCTCACCACAGTTGGGTATCAGATCTAAGCTCAGCTGTGAATCGAGGAGGACACCCAAGTTGCAGGCCCTCTCTGAGGGGGGCAGAAGCTCCCCCCCTCAAGATAATAGATGAACAAGTGGGATTGTCCTTGGGAGGCAGGACTCACAGCCACTCCATCTTGTTGGGGTTGAGCTTGAGCCTGTTGACAGCCATCCAAACCCCAACAGCCTCCAGACACCATCACATCACTTTCACTGCTTTGCTGAATCGACATGGGGTGGAGATGTATAGATGAGTGTCATCAGCATACTATGGTAGCTCACCCCATGTCATGATGATCTCATCCAGCGGTTTCATGTAGATATTAAACAGCAGGGGGAACAGCCAAAGGGGAAGTGTGACTTAATTAAACGTAAGAGCCTTCAGGCACTTTTTCCTGCCATTTTTATAAGCATCATGGCCAACAACATTTATAGTGAGTTCAATAAACATTTCAGTGACTGAATTCACATATTATTTTCAGCCAAGGATTGCCTCATCATCATTTACTGAATAAGCCACAATTTTATTCATTATATTATGCTAATCACATTTGACTAGATTTGAATATACTAATGTAAACCAAGAAGCAACACTTTAATTTTACAAAATATGTAGAAATGAAAGATGGGAAAACAAAAATCTGTATTTATCTTTAATGCAATTTACCATTTGAAATTATTTCAAATGTGATTCAGTAAAGATTGCTAATTGTGCAAATTTGCATTTTTGAAATATTGAAATTAATAGCATTACTTTTTGCAGAAGAGACGGAGTAATGACACGGACACAAGAGCTGGATTTAAAACTGGGTCATTTTTATTAAAATAAATTAGCATAATTTATTCAACTAAATTAGCATAAATTAACATATTTAAATATGACCCAACAATGGACCTGCAGGGTCAAACAATTGCTTCCGGCGCGGAAATGACGTAGCAATCAACATTCCTGGGCAACTATGGGCGTAGCTCGATGCTAGTCCAGGTGAGGGACCACTCCCTCACCTGAGACCCTGCCATGCACTTGCATGAGGGGGGTCCCGCCGGCTAACCCCTACCCGGGGGCTTCAAGGTGCGGGACCCAAAGACAGGTTCCCCACAACTGCTCAGGTAGCACCCCACCATGAGCTTGGAGAGAACCTGTCAATCATCCCCAAAGATGCCCAAGGGAGAACGCGCAGTTGCTAAACCACCACCCAGTTTTCCGCCCCTAACCTGCCACGGAGCGGGGGTCAGATCTCTATCTTGGCCCCCCGACTCCCCCCTCTAACTGCGCCAGCTCACGCAGAGACACTGCAGGTCCTGTAAGAAAAATGGTGTTCCTCAGTTCTGACAGAGGAAGACCAGCAGCCAGGTAAAGCCACAGCTGCTCTATGGTGATGCGGGGATGGGCCACAACCACCCCGCCTAACCCTCTGACTACCGTACCCAGGGCCTCAACTCCCCGTCTAACCCGGTGAAGGGCCCTAAGGGAAATGGCGTCCCACCAAGCGATCCCCGTGAGGATCTCGACCACACCCCTTGCGTGGAGGGCCGCACAGTGCGAAGCCACCGCAGGCTTCGCGAGCCTGGCAGATCTAAAGTAGACCCCCAGGCCCACACAGGTCCTTGCCACCGAGGTGCAAGACCCACCACCTGGGCGCCGCAATGGGATGCAGCCCTCCCAGTACCATCTGGGCGCAGCAATGGGATGCCGCCCTCCCAGCACCAACTGGGCGCAGCAATGGGATGCCGCCCTCCCAGCACACATCCAGGCACAGCAATGGGATGCCACCCCCGGCACTAACTGGGCGCAGCAATGGGATGCCGCCCTCCCAGCACCAACTGGGCGCAGCAATGGAATGCCGCCCTCCCAGCACACATCCAGGCGCAGCAATGGGATGCCGACCCCCGGCACCGACTGGGCGCAGCAATGGGATGCCGCCCTCCCAGCACCAACTGGGCGCAGCAATGGGATGCCGCCCTCCCAGCACACCTCTGAGCGCAACGATGGGATGCCGCCCCTGGCCACCGACTGGGCGCAGCAATGGGATGCCGCCCTCCCAGCCCCACTGGGCGCAGCAATGGGATGCCGCCCCCCCGACACCACCTGGGTGCAGCAATGGGATGCCGCCCTCCCAGGACCAACTGGGCGCAGCAACGTGATGTCGCCCTCCCAGCACCTCCTGGGCGCAGCAATGGGATGCCGCCCTCCCAGGACCACCTGGGCGCAGCAATGGGATGCCGCCCTCCCAGCAATAGCGGTAGAAACGCCCGTCCCACCGCACACCCCGTCTCCCCAGCCAGACAACCAGGACCCAGCCGCCACGACGGCAGGGTCCCCACCCCCGATGGTAACTTGTTGCTGAGTGGTCTCGGAGCACTCTTGACCCCAAGCAACACCGTCGGTCACGTCCTGGCGGGGTTGAATAGAAGGGGACCAAAGGAGGAACCTGGCCTAAGATCTTACCCGGACCCTCAACAGGCCGTTCGTACCCTAAAACAGGCCGTTGACCGCCGGCGAGCGACTTCCCGAATCCTCCGTATCGAGAACGCTGTTACCGCACTAGTGGCAGCGCCTCTCGAGAATGAGCGTTCCTTAATGGCGGGATCCATACTTGGCCTGGCCAAACCCTACACACTAGCACCCACCTAACTGAAGTAATGAGATGGAAGGCACCAAATTGACCTGGCGCCCCGCGATGCGGCCCCGGCCCAACTTTCCCGCACTGTCACAATGCGGAAGTCACCATAAAACCAATAACCCCGCCCCCGCCTTAAACAAGGCGAAGCCGGCCAACCTGGACCTAATAGTCCTAACCGAAAGGCCACGCTGCCTAAGCTGGACACAAATATGGCCAGGTACACAACTGGGGCAGGCCAGTTATAGGGGTAACCCGTATACTGCCTGCAATCCCAAACAGTTCACCTGCCCGCTGCTAAGCCCCCCAGAGTGCCAGACACTCCCGAGAGTGCTGTAGCCCAGCAAGCCTCTACTCTCTACTGCCCAGGAGCCCCCCGGCCCCAAGGTGGACAGGAAAAGCCCCTGGCGACATACGTGCCCGCAGGGCCAGGGTCCAAAACCGGGACAACTGACCATGGGACAAGGCGTCAGCAACCCCGTTATCTAACCCGGGGACGTGCCTAGCTAAAAACAATGTGGTCAGGGACAAGGACCTGTGCCCCCCAAAAAAATTGGCGGACAAGCCGCATGACCCTGTCCCTCTTGGAGGACAGGGCGTTCACAACATGGACAACCACTAGGCTGTCACACCAAAATGCACAGTCTTGCCCCCAAACTGCTCACCCCAAAGCTTTAGGGCCACTATCAAGGGGGAGAGCTCCCAAAAGGGTCAAATCCTTAACCAAAGAAGAGGCCCTCCATTCTGGAGGCCACGCAGACCAGCACCACTGGTCACCCAACACAACCCAAAGCCACGAGTACATGCAGTATCAGAACACAACTGCAATTCAGCTTCCAAAAGAAGCTCTTGCCTCCAAAAAGACAACCCATTAAAACGTTCTAAGAACTCCGCCACACGCAGAGGTCAGCCCTGACCCCTGCACATAAGCGGGTACGATGATGGGGCAAACGGAGCCCCCTCATCGCAGTATATAACCTCCTAGAAAACCCTGCCCGTCACCACGACCCGGCGGGCAAAATTAAGTATCCCAGCTAGCTCCCGGAGCTGCCGAAGAGGACCTTCCTGCAGCCCCAGAACCGTACCAAGGTTATCCCTGATTTGTGTCAACTTGTCCAGGAGCAAACTAGAAGATTGCACCTCTGAGTCCAATTCAATACCGAGGAAGGTAATCCAGGTGGCGGGTGCCCCGGTCCCCGTAGAGGCTAAAGGCACCCCCAACAGAGCGCAAAGGGCTTCGAAGACCCGCATTAGAGCAAAGCAGTGCTCTGCACGCGTAGTCCCCGCCATCAAGAAACCCTCAAGGTAGTGAACGCCGAGCCCAGACCGCTGCGCCTCCTGAGCGCCCACTCCAAGAAGGTGCTTGAGCTCTCCCAAAAGAGAGCATGAGACGGAGCCACCCGTGGGTAAAACCCCGACCACATAAAACCACCTATGAAATGGAAGCCCAACAGCTCGAAGCCGTCCGGGTGTATGGGGAAGAGCCGGGATGCTGACTTAATGTCGCATTTATCCATAAGGGCTCCAACCCCACACTGCCTTACCATGGCCACGACCGCATCAAAGGATGCGAGCCGGACTAAACAAACTTCGTCAGGAACGAAATCCTTCACTGACTCCCTTTTAAGAAAAGACAAGTGGTGAATCAACCTAAATTCATCACCCACCTTTCAGGGGACCCCCCTAATGGGGAGACCCCAAGATTCGGGAAGGGCGGCTCCGGGAAGGGCCCAAGGCCCCTCCCCACGGCCACCTCTTATGCTATTCCGGACCGAACAATGCCGTCATGTCCTACAACCAACCTGAGGTTGTTGAACCCAAAGGCTTGCTCGAACCCCCCATGTAAGGGATCCTGAATCCCTTGGAGAAACCTAGCAAGAGAGCGGCCGCTCTCGAGCGAGGGTGGTCGTCCCTCAACCAACCCCCGTGTTGTTGTTGGTGGTGTTTTTGTAAATTAATTGGGCTGGGCCCAGTTTCCCCCCAGTCCTTTTAGGGGCAGGGGCACATTGAAGCGGCACGGGAGCCCCGCCTTCCCGCACGCATGGCTGTACATACAAAAGGGGGGAAACAAGCCCCTCTGCAGCAAACCCATGACATGCAGCGAACGGGTCCCACACTGTGGTGGCCCCCATGTCCAATCTCCCTGGCCCCAACGGGTAAGCCGTCAAAAGGGGCGGAGGCCCTATGGCCTGCGTTGGCGGGGTCAAACCCCCCGCCCCCGACACACCAGGCCCTGGCAAAAGCTGCCCCAGGGGCCTGTGCTCCTGCACTAGGAGCCAGGGGGGGGGAGGGGGCAAACCTGGTTACAGGTGTCCCCCCCCCCGAAAAAACTCCAAGAAACTGGGACCGAGTGGCAACAATATTTAAATAATTAAGTTAGACCATAACTGTACTGAAGTTTGGCCATGATTTTACTGAAATAGTAAAGGCTTGGAACAAACTTCCAGCAGACCTGGTAGATGAATCCACAGCAACAGAATTCAAACATGCCTGGGATAAACATATATCCATCCCAAGATAAAATACAGAAACAGAACAAGGGCAGACTAGAGGGACCAATGGGTCTTTTCTTGCCGTTATATGTCCATGTTTCCATATAAATATATGAAATAATTTCAACCATCATCAGTCTCATTATTATTATTATTAATATGTTCTTGTGTACACCATGGTTCTTATTTTACACATGAAGGAACCGGGGCCACCCAGGCCCCAAGAGGGCAGCAAAAGGCCTCTGCCCAAACAGGCAGCGCAGCAGCAGGAAGCTGCCGCCAAGGGCCCAACTGTCCTCCGTTTTTATTTTATTTTATGTTTTATTTTATTTTTATTGTTTTTTGGGGGCCACGAACCGGGAGGGGCCGCACACGCGAGCCCTCCGCCCGAGCCCCCCACGTCCCCAAGGGGGCTACCAGAACGATCCCCCCCAGAAATAGGGGGGGCAACAGCCAAACAGCACAAGGCCCGGCCTTCCCGCCGGACCCGAAGCCCCCAAACCATTCCCCGAGCCTCCGATGAGGCTCTCAAAATGGCGACCGCAACACGCGGCCGCCTTTTACCGAGCAGGGTGGGGGTGGGGGCCTCACGCGGGACTCCTGCCGAAAGCCCGTTGCTGCCCAAGAGCTCCCATTGAAGATGGGCAGACCGCCAGCCTCGGATGGGCCGAAGCCTGCTGCCCACGACGAGCAGTGCCACCTCAAGCCTCCAACGAGGCCTCCAAAGCGACGGCCGCCTCCACGCGGCCGCCGAAAGGCTCCAAGAGCAGACAGCCAAGTGTCTGCTCTTCTGACGTGGCCCGGGCGAACAGGCCGAACCTGGGCCTGCATGCCCTTTTATAGGGCTGGCAAGCCCCGCCTGGCCACGTCAGCAATCAGGCCACCCTGGCCTGACTCTCGACCGAAGCCTCGCAATCTCGCGAGACTTCAGCCGAGATCCAAGATGGCGGCGGCCATGTGTCCGTGTCGTCCCGACCCTCCTGCAAAAGGCACCTGCCGGTAAGTCTGCTGGTGCTATTTTAGTAGCCTTTGGAAGCACTCCTCAACACACTGATGTTTAGACATTATCACTCAGTAGAGAACTACCTTGTGTTCTTGAAAACAAAGTGCTATTCATTACACACAATAACATTTGGAAGTCTGGCTACATTATACGTGAGTTTGAAGTATTGATAAATAATGCAAATTATTGCCCTTTTACGAAGAACCAGAGCAAGAAAACTGCAAGTAGTCATCAACTCAGCAGTTGGTTCATTCTTATGACCACTGCAGTGTCCCGGGATCATGTAATCATCCTTGGTGACCTTTGACAGGCAAATCAAAGGGGAAGCCTGACTCATTTAACCACAGTGTTACTAACTTAACAACTGCAATGATTCATTTAATAATTGTCATAAAGTGGGTCTAAGCTCACATAACAAATGTCTCACTTAGTGTTATGCCGGGCGTCACGTTACAAGCCCCAATTAAGTCTGAAATGGAAATTCAAACACACACTCTTTTGTAAAGTAAACAAAGGCAGTTTATCACAGAGAAAAAATATGGTCCAAACGCACTTTTATCAGCCAAAGTGCTCTCCCACAAACCACAAACTTTGAAGACTCTGATAAGCCAAAACAAAAGCAAAACAGATAAAGGCAGCTGTGAAGATGTCACAGCCACCACCCCCTTCAAGAGTCCTAAAGCCAAACTTAACTGTTAATTAGTCCAAGAGTCCTGGTAAAATCTTGAAACAGTTCAAAAAGTCCTTGTAAAATCCTGACGTAAAATACAGTTCTCTTTCTCTCCAAACAGATAATTTCCCATGCCGAGAGGCAACAACGCTGGCAATTTATCAGCAGCCCCTTTAGCCTAATCCAGCGACAGGTGTTCTCCCTTATTTTCTATAATACTTGCCTAGTTGTTCTTTTCTTTTCGCAAACCTGCGCCTGCGAGCAGCTATGAATCCTTCTGATTCTAATGATGATGATTCACCAATGAGGTAATTAGCTAATGGGCTGCCTGCAATTACCTCCTCATCCGATGCTGCTTCACTCCCAGAAGCTTCCCTTAACACAGACGCTTCACTGTCGGAAGCTGTTGGCAGTAAAACCGGCCTCTGATAATGTGAGGATTCTCCCACATCAACCCCTCACAGTCCTTGGAGCAGGAACTGGCCCAGAGCCAGCTACAACACTTAGCAACATATAATTTGGGCTCAGTCATGGGTGTAAGTTGAGAGCTACTTGTATAGTGAAAAAAGTATTGAAATGGAAGTGATTGCCACATGACTCTCCATTTGGTCTGTCTAGTAGAAAGAGAATGATTTTGCGCATTAATGTATAATCAATATGCAGTGCATAGTCTCCCTTTCATTGGAAGTATGAACCAATATGGAGAAACATGATATGAACCAAAACCAAAACATACACAAAGCACAGAGGGTGCAACCATCACACAAAACAAATTCTGCCCCTTACCATTAGAAAGGAACTGCAACAGAGACATTGTAAGCTCATAGAGCAGGTTATAATATGCCATCTGTTGTGTAGGTGGGAAAGTAGGTAGGGAGCCTCTCCAACTAAAAATCCTTTTAGCTCTGGGAGCTACTGGTTAACTTGGAGCTTGCGATTTTATGCACAGCTTGCAGTAGCTTCACAGAATTGTTCCTTCTGTTGAAAAAGTAATCAGAAGCTTATAATATTCTTCATATTCATTGTGTGTGAACAAAGAGTTTGTAGAAAGAAGAACAAACATTAATTAGTTTTTGGAAAATAAGCCAGCATGCTGTAAAGGATGGTGCCGAAGCTCTATATGGTGGCATATTTATACAGCGATTCCATTTTCTTTGCCAAAGGAAAATGATTAATTTTCCTTTTTTGTCATTTCTTATTTGTGGTCCTTCTTAGCTTTGTTACACAGTTCAAGAGTCCCTTGAATTCTTGATAAGGCCAAAGGTAGTTATTTCATTTAATAGTTTAAAAGCTCAAACTAGTTTCAGAAAATCAAATTTTATTTATTTATCTGCAAGCTTCAAAAATGGATGGGATTAAAATAAATATGAATAAAGAATAGCTAACAATATTTCATAGCATGACTACTCAGGGGACTTCCCACTGAATTCAGGAGGACTTTCTCATAAATAAATGCATATAGAGTATTAGCCTTATTATCTTAGTCCATTGGAAGATACTTTACTGAAACCTATTCCTCTTTCAGAACCTCAGATCAGCCTAAATAGCTAAACGTGATTTCAGTCAACTGAAACCTAAGGCAGAATTGTATCCAGTAAATTATGCATCTAACATCATGCATTGAATACTCAATACAATAGTCATAATATGTGGCTATCAAATTATATTCATAGGGAAAAGTACATTCTCTCATACAATAGTGAATTTGCAAAGATCTGCTCTAGTCTTGAAACATCTGAAAATATTTTACCTGTGTTGATTCAGTGTAATATAGTTTTGTTACACGAAAAATGCTGTCATGGCTAAGCATGTAAGATTGGTTTGTTTACTTCCCATTAACAAACCCTATTACCTATCATAGGGAAGTGATGCAAATAACAAACTGCAAATTTTCTCCATTATGAAAAGAACTGCTTGAAAGAAATAAAAAAAACATTTTCCCTATAGTACATGGGAATGTATTGGTTCTAAATGAGAAACAATGAGGTTTCTCGTGGAACTGAAATACAAACTGTTCTAATAGCTTTGACAATAAAACTGAAAGCTGAATTGAACATGATAGAAACAAGAGAAATAATTTACCATAGAATGAATAAAAATAATGGGTACATTCCATGCACTGTTTTTAGTATGAGAATGTGCTTCGATCCCAAATAACTAAAGATATGCTGTCAAAAGTGGAACTGCTAGCAGTATTTGCAGCTCAATTTTCAAGTTGGGTCCATTAGTTGGGTTTTGGCAAGTACCACTGGAAAAACAAAGAACATGTTTATGTACATTTAGTTGGTAAACATTTGGGGAATATTGTTTGCGTTGGCCGTGGCTCTGGAAGTGTTTTGTCACAGCACACAAAAGCAGATGGAAAGCACTGTAGAGATTAAATATACACTGTTATCAAACTGTAAGAACAACACAATTACTGATTAAAACTAGTAGTAAGAAAAGTAAGATCCTTATAATTATAATTAAACAAAAACAAATGTTTCAAAGTTCAAAAAATGCAGTGTCTTGGAAAAATATTAATGAAATATACGAAAAGTAAAATGATAGCAGTTCAGAGGAAATTAGGAATGCTAAATTAAATCTCAGACTTAATCTCCAACATGACTGTCTGTGCCACTGATCTGAGGGCATTACTGTGCAGAGTCACAGTCTGGCACTGAGCTGTAGAACATGACAAGAAATTAAATTGCATTAAAAATATTCAGTAAAGCAACCAATGTAGAGTGTTTTGTTCCATCAAAAAGAAGTAGACCATCTTCAGATGTACCCACTAACAGATTGTATTCTATTTTATTTAAGAAACATGATCTATTTTGGATGCCAGGTGCATATACATCATGTGCATTAACCCTCACTGAACACAGGTTTGCAGAGTTAGAAAAGGAAATTAGAGTATCATTGCTGAAAACTATGAAGGGCGGATACTTCACAGAAAGATAATAAGAAACACTTTAATTCTGAACATAGGGTAAATGCCATGAAGCTAAGTCATTCCAAGAAAAGGAGAAAAAAACACTTTCTGGGGTCACTGCTTTAAATCTGTGAACAATTGTTCTTTGTTGATATAAATGTGTGTACAATCAGATTTACAGAACGCAAGAGCTGAAAAAGCTGTAGAAAGTCATTCTACATGTAAGCATATACTGTACATAAAACTTGGGAGATATGAATCTTTTTATCATTTTGTAGGTATAAATATTGTAGACCATCGTCACTGGATAAATAGAAATGCCACGGAATAATGTATGCATAGTTTTAATGTACCTTCCTTTGAAATTTTACCCTTATCAGTACAGCTTGCTTGATTTCTATGTAATGAATGTAATCGTTATCAAAAATATACAACTCTTGATACATTCAAGGTTTGGAATATTGGTATGTAATAAAAAACAACATGGAAAATAAAGAACAAAGCCAAAGGGAGTATCTTTGCTTTTTTAAAAAAATAATAATAATTCTGATTACCAAACTTGTTGTTGAACAACGTGGTGGCCTAGTGGTGAAGACGCTCACCTTCCACTCAGAAGATTGAGAGTTCATTCCTACATAGAGACAGATGCTTCTCTCCTATGGCACTAAGAAAAAGAATATCCACATAAGCATCAACAAGGGCGTCTAGTCAGTAAACACGCAGCCCCATCCAGTTGCCCTGGCTCTACCCCAAAAATAGGGACTAAAGGTTAATCAAAAGGGAGTGTTAATGACTTTAAAAAATCAAATTTCTCAGCAGCCACTCTAATAAGTGTCTACCTACAGCACTAGTTGCCTCAGTCTTAGAAACCTCTCCTACACATAGGGGACAGTCCCCCCGCCTGTATTTCTCTACATCCACAGGGCCAAATAATGGCAGGTGATACCCCTTTTAGGAATGACCCGCTTGATGACCTCAACTCTCTTCACTATTTTCAGCCCGCAACCAATTTTGATTTTCATATATTTTAGAACAGAAATAACAAAGTGTTAAGGAGAAACACTCTGGGATTCACCACTGAATTAATACATACACAAAGGGATTTAAAAGGGAGCATTCTATTTAGATTTAAAGCCAGCTAACTATTTGGGAATATTGATGAAAATTCTGAAATATGATATATTTAGGACACATTTCACTAAACTGTGACAGCAAGCAATGCTAATGTTGTCAGGACCAGACCGCAATGCCTCAATCGGAGGCAGACAATAAAGGGCGGAGCAAAGCTCCTGAGCCCGAAATGAAGGGAAATTTCCCCTTTGAATGTAACGGCCCTTGGCCATTAGGCAAAACTTTAAAAGAGCCTAAAATCCTTTCAGGGTGGAATTAGGACTTAGAAGGCCACTGCCAAGCTAATGGGGTGCTTGCAGGAAATATCACTCTCCATGTTAAACATGAGTCTCAATTATTTTGAAGCTGGCTGCTTCAAAGTATGCCCCTGATAGGAACTAGACCCTAAATCCCCCTTTAAACTATTATAATGTATTCTTTCATAATTATGTTTAATCGATTCTTTCATGCCTATAGAAACCTGGATTGATGGGATTCATCTACTTTGGGGAAGATTTCTATTACCTGCTCCTACTGCTGCACTATGCACACTGCTTGAGTCATCGCGAGTGCATGTGTCCCCAGTGTGATTTTGCTCCCACACATGCATAGGAAGCAAAAATGTGCCAAAATCTTGCAAGGCGATGTGCATGCATGAGATTTGGATGATTTTTTGCTTCCATGCATGGTGGAAGCAAAAAAAATCACCAAAATCTCATGCACACAAGCATCATCTCACAAGATTTTGCTTCTGCACATGCACAGGAAGCAAAAAAATAATAATTAAAGAAAAAAGATGATGGTGCCCGAAGGACTGGTACTGGAATGGTCACACGCAAATTGCACAATCTGGCAGCCGCTACCGATGCGCAGTTGGCTATCGCACCGGTAGCAACCCATCCCTAATCTACATGTATAGTTTCTAAAATGGTCTCCTTTTCTTGGCAATGCACTGTTGGGGCCACATTTTTGTCTTAGAGTCACAGAATCATAAGGCTGGAAGAGACCTTGGAGGTCTTCCAGTCTTTCTCAAGGACCTTATACTAGCCCAGACAAATGATTATCCAGTCTGTCCTTGAAAACCTCCAGCAATGGAGTACCCATAACTCTAGAAAACAACCATTGACTAATTGTTCTCATTGCCAGGAAATTTCTCCTTAGTTATAGGTTGGTTCTCTCTTTAATGAGCTTCTAGCTATTGTTTTTTTGTCCTGCCCTCAGGGGCTTTGGAGATTAAGTCCTCTTCTCTATGACAGCCCCTCAAGTACTGGAAGACAGCTACCAATTGTTCTGCCGGGCTCTTTGATAGGAGCCTCCCGAAAATTCAAGGGTACAAATTTCAAACACACACACTTTTGAAAATTCAAAACAATGTTCTTTATCACAAAAGTCAAAATAAACTAAGCACTCTTTTTGTATTGCAAAGAGCACTCTTCCCAAAACAACCAGGTAGTCTGTACAATTTCCCTTAAGCAGTCATTAAGTACTTAGCCAGCAGCTGTGAAGAAACTTCACACCCCTTCTTATTTATTTATTTATTTATTTATTAGTTGGACTTGTATGCCGCCCCTCTCTGAAGACTCGGGGTGGCTCACAACAAGTAAAAACAGTCACAACAATCCAATTAATTAAAATGTTTAACGATTTAAGAGAAACCCCATGTAATAGCAAACGCACACACAAGCATACCATGCATAAATTAACGTGCCCAGGGGAGATGTTTAGTTTCCCCATGCCTGACGGCAAAGGTGGGTCTTCTTCCAACGAAGTGAGATATACACACACGTTGCTCTGCTTTGGTTTCAAAGGCATGAAAAAGCAACAAAGTCCAGCACACAAGATTCCTGACAAACTGTGAACAAATATTCTTCCACAATGGCCAAACCCACATGCTGCTATTTATAGCAGCAGCCCTAATTACTGGAGCCCCACCCAAACACAGGTGGCCTCCCTTATTTCCTGTAATATGTTCTTACTTGGTCTCTTCTACGCATAATTCTGTGCTTGCGTGGGTCCAAAATGTCATCATCTGAAGCAATAGAAGATAAGGAAGATTGACTGCCTTGGCTGTGTGCCAAGCCCTCCTCTGCCGAGTCACTCCCACCTTCTTCTTCTTCCGAGGAAACTAAACTCTGAACTGATTCTGTCGGCAATAACACAGGCCTGTGACATGTTGAAGTTTCCCCTGCATCCACCTCCCCATTCCCTGGGGCAGGAGCTGGGCCAGAGCCAACCACAACAGCAATCCTTCTTTTTGATAGTGTAGACATGCTTAATTTTTCAATATATGTCTATGGAAATACTCAGTCATCCAAGTCATGGTTGTCCCTTGAGGCAACAACCATAACCAAGAGGCAACTGGGCTTTCTGGTTTTTCTTTTAAGACATTTTGTTTTTCATATAAGAACCTTTTTCAGCTTCAGGATGAGAAGCGAAACATTTTCAAAGAAAAACTAGAAAATCCAGTTGCCTCTTGAAAAAGCACCGTTGGGTTGCACATCATATGGTTTAGCCTCCAGACCTCCAGCCTTATTATCTTTGTTGCTCTTCTCTGCACACTTTCTAGCTTTTTGGCAGCAAATGGCTTGTATCTATGAGAAATATAAAGCAAAAGTTGAGATTGCAATTATATTTATATTATACTACACCAAAAACATTTAGAAGTCAATTTCCTTTTCCTTTTGCATTTTTTCCTCTTTCTGATCTTTATTGCCATTTGTACAACAAAATCTAATAAAACCTTTTTCAAAATTGCTAATACACTGAGCAATTTTATGACATATTTTAATAAGTGTTCATGTGTTTCTAGGCCAGTAAAACTCCAGTGAGTAGAATTTTAACCCCATCTGCAATTTCTTAACACACATACACTTTGTCAGTCTGCCCAGAATTTGGAAACTAAATCCTGTTCCCCTTCTCAGTTAGTATTCTGGTTGAAATCTCCTCTCCCCTTCCCACATGGAAGTTAGCTGCTCTCTACAGTATGAGACACTTTTAAAAAATTGAATTGCTTGAATGATGGCAATGATGCATTGAGAGTAAACTTTGACTGGAGGTCATTTATGGCCAATTCCGAATTAAAAGAAGGCTGCTCAGTTATTCTTAAATCATCAAATGTCTAGTGCAGTTGAGATCAGCTCCATGTTACTATCTTGTTTTTCAAGAATATGTGATTTAAAGATATCTCTAAATGGTTTTATGTGTCTGCCACTGTGGGTCTGTCTGTATGTAACCATTTGAGTATACAATGGTCCCTTGACTTTCGCAGGTCCAACTTTCACGGAAGAGCTATACCATGGGTTTTCAAAACTCGTGGTATAGCCCGTGTCTACCCCAGCCTCCCCTTTAATTCTCGGAGCATTGGTACGCTCCACTTGGAGCTGAGCCTTGCTGGTGGGCAAGACCACCCTAACTTGCCTGAAGGGGGAGGAGCTGAGGGCATTGTTGGGTCAGGGGGCCATGTGTTAATCATGGTGATGGCTTGCGGTGGGCCCGTCACAATCCTCCAGTAACCTCCACCCACAGCTCAGTGTCACCTCAAGCACAAAAGGGCACAGCTGCCTCTTTTTCCGCCACCATCACTTACTGCCACCCGCTACCACCGCCTCTTCTTCCCCCACCCACATAAGCCGTCTCCCTTAGTGGTAGCGTCTGACCTCCCAGCTGACCGGCCTGGAATCCTGGCTTTGGGTCCAGGCCTGGATCCCTGCTGCCTTGAGCTTCCCCTTCCCCTGCCCTGACCCTGATCACTGATGCTGCCGCCGCTGCCATGGAGACGATGGCAGTGAGCACAGCAAAGCCCTCAGCTTACAGCCCTGTTGTCCCTGTGGGTTCTGGGGGTAAGTAAAACCAGGAATGGAGGAGGGAGGGGGAGGAAGGAAGGAAGGAAGGAAGGAAGGAAGGAAGGAAGGAAGGAAGGAAGGAAGGGAGCATCTCCACTTCATAGAAATTTGACTTTTGCAGGTGGTCTTGGAACGTATCCCCTGCGAAAGTCAAGGAACCACTGTATTTTAATGTAAAATACAATTTGAAAACAATCATATAATAGAAACTTTTGACTTTTCATAGACTATAGCTAATAAGTTTGAGATTTTAAAAGGTTCTTCTTCCTATATCTAGCAATCATGAAAGCAATCTGATAGTTAATCCCATCTGCTATAAAGAAATTTGACAAAAATGATACCAATTATGACTAATCATGTCAAAAAGCTAACGAAGGAGAAAGAACATAAATAATTATGGGAAGTGATCAGGGGTGGGTTCTTCCCGGTTTGGACCAGAACTGACCAAACTGTTTGTGATCCATTGGTGACATAATTTTGGCATCTTGGATCCAGTTCTATCTGTGCCGGTCCATGCTCACCACCATCTTTTTTTCTGAATTTTTGGCCTATTTTCCAATGTTTTGATGGCTTCTCCTCATTTTGTGCTTTGAAAAAAGCATCCCTTCCTGCTCCGGGTTAATACTGACCTTTATTTTTTTTGCCCAAAGCATAGTTGATCAGCTCCTCAGCTGTGTTTCAGGCTGAATTCATCTTCTGAGCATGCACGGAAGTGAAATTGCATTAGGGGATGCACACCCCTGGAAGTGATTAGATCAGTGTTTCCCAACCTTGGCAACTTGAAGATGTTTGGACTTCAACTCCCAGAATTCCCCAGCCAGCGAATTCTGGCTGGGGAATTCTGGGAGTTGAAGTCCAGATATCTTCAAGTTGCCAAGGTTGGGAAACACTGGATTAGATTTTATAACAAGACTGTAATCGTTGTAAAGACTATAACAATGACTACAATGTGGCAATTTTGGGAGAAGAGCCCTTCATTCCTCCACTCGAAACAGAATACCCTATGAAACTAGACTTACAATCAGTGTTCTCTCTAATTTTGGGGGTGGGGGGTGGGCGGAAAAGTATAGTGTCTGAGTGGCAGTCCCTTCGGGACTGGGCGGCACAGAAATAATAAATAAATAAACAAACAAACAAACAAATAAAAACCCCACCCTGTTTTGCCTCAGAGAATTTCAAAATAAAATACTGTACTGTGTGTCTATAACAGTGAGCTCATAATAGGGCAACTCTATCAATATCAAAATGCCACTTAAATAGCTGAGCTAGTTTCAAACTAGATTTTGATTTTCTTTCTCTCTTCCTTACTCCCATTCTTTTTCTTTTTCTTTTTCTTTTTCTTCCTCTCTTTTTTCTATCTGTTTCTCTCTCTTCCTCTCTTCCTCTCTCTCCTTCCCTCTCACTCTTTCCCTCTCGGCTTCTGGGCAGGTTTGGAAAACTCTGAGTTGATGATGATTTTTAAGTGAGCGATTGCTCACTGCTCAGCTTAGAGGGAACTATGCTTACAATCCTGGGTCTTGAAAGCTTAGAACTACTACGCCTTAAACATAATCTAAGTATTGCCCACAAGATCATATGTTGCAATGTCCTGCCTGTCAAAGACTACTTCAGCTTCAACCACAACAACACAAGAGCACACAACAGATTCAAGCTTAACATTAACTGCTCCAAACTTGACTTTAAAAAATATGACTTTAGTAATCGGGTTGTTGAAGCGTGGAACTCATTATCGGACTCCGTAGTATCATCCCCTAACCCCCAACATTTTACCCTTAGACTATCCACAGTTGACCTCTCCAGATTCCTAAGAGGTCAGTAAGGGACATACATAAGCGCACTTGAGTGCCTTCCGTCCCCTGTCCTATAGTCTCTCCTATATCTCATATTTCTTCTCTACTATATCCTCTATATTCTTCATTGTGTGAGATTATGTGGTTAGTGTTCAGCTGTGATAACTATAATTTCCCACAATGGAGAGCTCTGAGACCAATTAATAGCCTCTGGCCTAGCCAAAGTTCCTAGAGCAAATGCAGAGAAAGGTTGAATGTTGATTGCATACATTGTTTGACTATGTAGTCAGTAGCATTCCTTTCTCTGATTCTCCTGAGTTCTATCAGAATAAAAATCATTGTAGAAAACGTACACATGTAATTGTGAATATTATAGATATCAATTTATAAAATTATAATTTTTTATTTCAGGACACAATTCCATAATTTATTCTATTGTTTGCATTATTGTTTGTATTATCTTGCTACATGATATATTAAGTATTATTGTAAGTGACAGGATGGAGAAACAAAGCACTTTGTACTATCCTTTCATGTAGTTTTTCCAAACAAACATGTGTACGTGTAGTTGATATCCTTGGTCTAGGAAAATAATAGGGATGTCTATGGCTTTCATAGAGAAAGAATTTATCATGTTGGGTGCATAAAAAGCTGAACTGTGTCAAAGATCTAGCAAAGAAATAAAGCTGCCGTTAAGCCTTTTTGAGAAAGTTGGGTTTTAACCATTTGGATTGCTGAAGAATTGCCTATTCCACAGCAGACTGAAGATCACTGATGAATTCTGGAGTGATGGAAAAATACCAGAGATAAAGAATCATGTCTCTCCTTCCTCTAGGGTGGAAGAAGATCAAAGCAAGATTCAAGAAAAATCTGCTATGAGAGATTCCCAGATACGGAAAATGTCCTGTCCCAGGCATGACACACACAGGCAGATTCACAAAGGAGTATATTTCAAAGGCTTTACTTGATTTGAATAATTACAGTAGCATGTTGATTCCAAACAGTTCCAAATCCTGCTCCCACTAAGCCAGGGATGTGAAACTGGTAGCCTGTGGGCTAAATGCAAGAGAAGCCCACCCTGGCTCTGCAAAGGCAAAAAACGTCATGATACGTCACATGACATTATGTGACACAATCATGTTTGACACCCATGCAATAAGCAACAGTTCCAAGAAGCTGGTAGAACCATCATTTGTCTAGCAACTGTAGAGCCGTTGTGTGTCATCAACTAATCCAGGTTCAAAATCACAGAGTTTTTACAGGCAGATTTTCCAGGGCATGAAAAACAGAATATTCAACAAGCAGACTAGTTGTTCCTAACTAGTAATGTCCTGATCCTTCAACTTTTCAGTGTGGGAGCTGCCTCTGACAGATACTTAATATGCTTGGTTGTTCTGTCGGGCTCTCTGGTAGAATCCTCCCAGAAATTCACAGGTACAAATTTCAGACACACACACGTTTGAAAATTCAAAACAATGTTCTTTATAATGAAAATTCACTTAAACCAAGCCCTCTTTTGGTATAGCAAAGAGCACTCATCTCCAACCAAACTGGTAATTTGTACAAGTCCCTTATCAGTTCTGTGATACTTAGCTTGCAGCTGTAAGGCAATTCACAGTCCTTCTTCTTTCACAAAGTGAAACACACTTTGCTCTGGTTTAGTTTCAAAGCAGGGAAAAATCAGCACACAAAAAGTCAAAGTCAGTAAAGCAGTCACAAAACACAATGATCAGATAATCCTCCACAATGGCCAAACCCACAGGCTGCTATTTATAGCAGCCTCGCTAATTACCACAGCCCCACCCAACCACAGGTGGCCTCATTTTCTTTGATAATAATCTCTCAGTTGTTGTTGCCTATGATTCGCTCTCCGCATGCGTGGCTGTATCATTAACTCTTGTTCTGAATCCAAGAAGGAGCTAGATAATTGATCTCCTTCTGAGCTGTCTGCCACACTCTCCTTCTCCCTGTCACTCATGTCTTCTTGGTCAGAGGAGCCCTCATCAGCAGATTCCACGGGGGGCAAAACAGGCCTGCAGCATGTGGATGTCTCCCCCACATCCACAGTCCTTGGGGCAGGAGCTGGACCAGAGCTAACCACAACATTGGTCAAATTCTTAAGATGGGAATTTGTCCATAGCCATACCCGGGCCGTGTTATATAATAAACAAATTGACATGGTAGTAAAACATTTCTTTTGTAGAGAGAGACTTTGAGCTAGGAAGGAAATTAATCTATAAATCAAGTTGGATCATTCCAACCTCTATTTTAAAGTCTTGGCTGGCTGGAAGAGAAATATATACTAATTTGCTTAAAGTTACTTATTTGAATCTCTTGTCTTTGAGTTAAGTCATGAATAATAACAATTTCACATGAAGGGCTTTGTTTGCTAGAGTTCATGTGGTTAGATTATGAGGATTTGGCTTCTGGACATGCTACAGCTACAGATGAGAAGAGCTGAGCACTAGGTGGCAACCAAAGATGAATAGGCAGCCCTAAAAAGGGTACAGCAGGTCCTTGGCAGAAAGTATTAAAGCTTAACTGCGGAGGTTGTGAGAGCTCCAACACTTGATACTTTCAAGAGGAGATTGGACTGCCATTTGTCTAAAATGGTGTACGGACTCCTGCTTGAGCGGGGTTGAGTGGAGGGTTGGACTAGATGACCTACAAGGTCCCTTCCAACTCTAATAATCTAATCTAATCTACTACCATTCCCTGAGCAGAAAAAGCCACAACACAAGGCATTTGGGAAGTCAAGCTATGATGAATTACCACCAAATGGAGAATAGATTAGTACCCACTTATAAACATCTAATTAGGCTGTGGAAAACAAAAGTAGATGAAGAAAAGGATATACAGCGTTCCCTCGATTTTCGTGGGTTCAAACTTCGGGAAAAGTCTATACCACGGTTTTTTAAAAAAATTAATTAAAAAATAATTCCGTTTCCCCCCCTATACCACGGTTTTCCCCGCCCGATGACGTCATATGTCATCACCAAACTTTCGTCTGCCTTTAATAAATATTTTTTTTTAATAAACCTTAATAAATAAACATGATGAGTAATAATCTAAATGGTTGCTAAGTGAATGGGAAATTGTAATTTAGGGGTTTAAAATGTTAAGGCAGCGTTTCCCAACCGGTGTGCCGCGGCACAGTGGTGTGCCGCGAGACACTGTCAGGTGTGCCGCGGCGAGAGGCGGCGGAGGAGAGTGGGCGGATAGGGCGGGCAATGGGGCAGGGTGGAGAAGCCAGGGGTGCGTTTGGCCGGAGGCACCGTGGGGAGGCAGGGGCAGCCGCGGCTCCCTTTACTCCTACTGCCGCACCACCCTGCCCCTGCTCCCCACGGTGCCTCCGGCCAAACGCGCCCCTGGCTTCTCCGTCCTGCCCCATTGCCTGCCCGATCCGCCCACTCTTCTCCACCACCGCCTCCTGCCTTGGGGCGAGGAATCCGAGAGTCCGGGACTGTGTGGCTTTGCGCCATGAAGAGAAAACGGCCGACTTTTCCCTGCTGCCGTTTTCTCTTCATGGCGCAAAGCCAGGGCCGCCGATAGACGGGTACTACAGGGAGCGCGCTACCGGGCCCCGGGCAAATTGGGGCCCGCAGTCAGCGGCTCCTTGCACTGAGCTCCCGCTCGCAGCTGTCCCCTGGCTCCTGCTCGATGCCACGGTTTTCGGCGCTGTCCTGCTGGGCCCCAAAGACGGAAGGCAGGAAGGAGGAGAGCTCCATTCTTCTCGCCTTTTTCCCGCCTTCCTTCTTTGGGGCACAGCAGGACAGCGCCGAAAACCGCGGCATCGAGCAGAAGCCGGGGGACAGCTGCGAGCGGGAGCCCCAGGAGGGAAGTACCGGCAGCGCCCCGCCCAGCTGAAGCTTCACTGGCGTCGGCGGCAAATGTCCTTTGTGGCCCGGTGGGAGGGGGGGCTGCAGCGGCCGCAGGCAGTCGCAGGGAGATGGCTGCAGCGAGAGGGAGCTCCAGGCAGCGGCGAGAGGGAGCGCTCTCTCTCTCTCTCAGCTGACTGCAAGCGGGAGCCCTGACGTGGCGGTCAATTGAGAGAGAGAGAGAAAGAAAGAAAGAGAGACATATAAGAGAGGCAGAGAGAGAGAGAAAGAGAGACATAGCAAGAAAGAGAGACAGCAAGAGAGGCAGAGAAAGAGAGAGAGAAAGAGAGACATAGCAAGAGAGGCAGAGAGAGAGAAAAAGAGAGACATAGCAAGAGGCAGAGAGAGAGAAAAAGAAAGAGAGACATAGCAAGAGAAAAAGAGAGACTTAGCAAGAGAGGCAGAGAGAGAAAGAGAAAGAGAAAGAAAGAGATACAGAGAGAGAGAGAAAGAGAGACATAGCAAGAGAGAGAGAGAGAGAGAAAGAGGGACATAGCAAGAGAGGCAGAGAAAGAGAGACAGCAAGAGAGGCAGAGAAAGAGAGACATAGCAAGAGAGGCAGAGAGAGAGAAAAAGAAAGAGAGACATAGCAAGAGAAAAAGAGAGACTTAGCAAGAGAGGCAGAGAGAGAGAGAGAGAGAAAGATAAAGAAAGAGAGACATATAAGAGAGGCAGAGAGAGAGAGAAAGAGAGACATAGCAAGAGAGGCAGAGAAAGAGAGACAGAGCAAGAAAGAGAGACAGCAAGAGAGGCAGAGAAAGAGAGAGAAAGAGACATAGCAAGAGAGGCAGAGAGAGAAAAAGAAAGAGAGACATAGCAAGAGAAAAAGAGAGACTTAGCAAGAGAGGCAGAGAGAGAGAGAAAGAGAAAGAAAGAGAGGCAGAGAGAGAGAGAAAGAGAGACATAGCAGGAGAGGCAGAGAGACAGAGCAAGAAAGAGAGACAGCAAGAGAGGCAGAGAAAGAGAGAGAGAAAGAGAGACATAGCAAGAGAGGCAGAGAGAGAGAAAAAGAAAGAGAGACATAGCAAGAGAAAAAGAGAGACTTAGCAAGAGAGGCAGAGAGAGAGAGAAAGAGAAGGAATGAGAGATAGCAAGAGAGGCAAAGAGAAAGAAAGAGACATATAGCAAGACAGTGAAAGAGAGAGATAAAAAAGCAAGAAAGAGATAGCAAGAGAGACAGAGAGAGAGCAAGGGAGAGAGAAAGACAGAGGAAGGGAAGGAGGGAGAGAGAAAGAGAGCAAAAAAGAGAGGAAGAAAGAAAGACGGATGGAGGGAGAGAAAGAAGGGAAGGAAGGAAAAGAGAGAAAGAGGGAGAAATAGAGCGAAAGGGAGGAAGAGAGAGGGGTTTTTTGTCCAAACTTTTCTTTAGCCCGCCCCCCCCTTTCAATGTTCCCCAGGATTTTGAAAATATGAATAATGTGCCGCGGCTCAAAAAAGGTTGGGAAACACTGTGTTAAGGGAAGGCTTGTGATACTGTTCATAGCAAAAAATGGTGTATTTACTTCCGAATCTCTACTTCGCGGAAATTCGACTTTCGTGGGCGGTCTTGGAACGCATCCCCTGCGAAAATTGAGGGAACACTGTACCATAATTTTTGGAGTATAAGATGCACTAGAGTATAAGATGCACCTTAGTTTTTGGGAAGGAAAATAGAGAAAAAATTTGCCTACCTGATATTCATCTGGCTAGCATTCTTATATATATTATATTTATATTTATTAGATTTGTATGCTGCCCCTCTCCGAAGACTCGGGGCGGCTCACAACAATAATAAAAACAATATTCCAGCGAAAACTTAGCAAAATTCTTAGTTTGGTCAGCTTCAGCACATTATTTTATCCCCTGGTTAGGGCTTTAACAATGAAAGCCAGTAAGAACTGGGAACATCACTAGCATCTGGAAAGAAACATTTGGAATAAGAAGAGCAATGGAAAAAATCCTGCAAAGACTTAGGGCTTGGAAAACATTCTTTGCACAGAGTAACAATAAAAGAGCTTGCTGAAATCCTGAATCCAGTGAAAAATAGGCATCAGAGGTGACAAATAAACTTGCAGAATCCCAACCAAACCCATGCTTGGGTTGTGTAATATTAAAAATATTTGATCACGTTGCTTTTGAAAGTTATATATATATTATTTTACATGAATTGGCTTTCTTCCCAAGTCCTTTTTCAAGATATTTATTGTTGCTTCTTGTATTCCCATATAACAGCTTTCTCTGTTACCCTCCAGATATATTAGACTTCTATTTCAACGAGCCAGCATGAATGATACTTTAGGGAGTCACTAACGGGTACATTTTTTTTCTGGAAGCAAAGGGTCCTCAATATGATTTCAAAGCAATATGTGAAAAATGTTCATATTTTCCTATGCTTTACTTCCAAGATAAAAAATGTATCAACAAATGAAGGAATTCTGCATAGCAGGGCACTAAAAGAATTATGATACAGGCTTGTTATGGTGTTGCTGTAGATTTTTTTGTTAAAGGTCGAACTGATTTGTTTAACAGTAAGTTAAACTGCATCCACAATGGACAAAGATACAAACAAAGAAGGAGCCCCCATGGGATCACCCCTCTCACCCGTCATTGCAAACTTATACATGGAATATTTTGAAAGCAACGTCTTGGATAAATCTGAACACAAACACAAACTCTGGCTTAGATATGTAGATGATACCTTCGTAATTTGGTCACATGGGAAAGAAAAACTGGACAATTTCCTCACACATCTCAACAGCCTACACCCCAAAATACAATTCACCATGGAAATAGAAACCAACAACCAGCTTCCCTTCCTGGATATCCTAATCTACAAAAATCCCAATGGCTCCCTAGGACACACCATCTACCAGAAAAAGGCACACACCAACCACTACTTGAACACAAAATCCCACCACCACCCTGCACAGATCAATTCTGTAGCCAAGACCCTCATCTCCAGAACCAAATGCCTAGCTGACAAAGACCACCTGGAAACTGAATTACACAGTCTCACAAATGTATTAATTTCCAATGGGTTCCAAAGAGAAGCAATCACTAACCTAATCCGAAAGGAGACACCCTCCAATAACCAAGACACAGAACAGGACAACGGCATCGCCCTCCTCCCTTACATCAAAGGCACCACAGATAAAATCAGCAAAATTCACAAACACAACATCAAGACAGCCTTTGGCACAGATAGAAAAATAACCAACATCCTAAGAAACCTCAAAGACACTATCCAGCTAGAAAACCAAGGAGTTTATCAAATACCATGTAAAATCTGCCCAGCCTCATATATTGGACAAACTAATAGGAGAGTAAATGCACATGTTGCAGAACATAAGAATGCATTAAGAAAAGAAGAAAAAACTTCCTCCCTTTTCCAACACTTCAAAACTACAGGACATTAAATTGATTTTGACAGAACTAAATTAATTTCCAAAACAGAACACTACAACAAAAGAATAATCATGGAAGCCATTGATATAGAAAAACACCCCACAAAATGAACAAGCGTGATGATACCTCACGTCTACCAGACATCTGGAAACCAGCTTCCATTAACAAATGTATCCCAGTGATACAAACTGAAACCAGACCCAGAACAACACAGGACGCTACCACCAATCACCTCCACCAGACCCAAAGCCACACCCACCCTACAGACCAAATACAACCACCACCCAGAAGCCAAACTACAGCAGTGCCCCCAACTGTTGAAGCTCCCTCTGACACGCTCACAAAGCAAACCAACAAACACATGACCAGACCACAAACTCGCAGCCAAACAAAAATTGTTACACCCCAGACACACATTACTAAACAGCTAAGTAGCCTGCAAGCTCCAACTACTCAGGATATCACCCCCAATCCACAATCATCAGCTAATCAGCATACATAAATTACATCAATGACCCCAGGTGTTACCCCACAGACTCACCAGGACGTTTCAACACAGCCTGCAGCTGCTGAGCCAGCACACCACACCCACCCACCAGTATTTATAGAGGGAAGACAGCCCTGGCACAAGGACAAAAGCTCCAGCCTGAAGATGACGAGTGGGACCTCATTGAAATGTCACCAGAAATCTCTGAAATCTACACGGGAAGAAACCCAAATATACCAAGATCTTCATACTTGTATATATATGTGTGTGTGTGTGTGTGTGTGTGTGTCAAATGTTTTGTTTTACACAGCAAATATATATATATTTGCTGTGTAAAACATAGTTTGTTGGCTATGAATAAATTAACTGCCTTGAAATGGCTCTTGGTTGGGCCTAGAGGCAAAAAGGAGCTGTGACGTTCCTTCAATATACCAGGGTGATCCACCCATATTGTCTACAAAGTGATTGGATTTATTTGATTTGATTTATATACCACCCTCTCCAAGGACTGGGGTGGTTTACCACATATAAAAAGAACAATGTAGACAATCTAATCAATTAATTTAACTAATTAATCTAAAAACCCAATAGCATTAAAAATCAATCATTCCCATTCACACAACAAACATACATTACAAACATACATTATCTAATAATAGCAATAGAATATCTAAGGGGGACAGTTACATTCTTTGAAATAAAAAATAAACAAGAGACTGCCCCTTTTCATTGCAGTATGCCAAAATACCAGGTTATTAATTTAATTAAAAGGATTTTAACAAATAGAATAATGTGGAACAGGAGAAGTTGGCAGACATTGTAAAGCTTTAAGGGCTCATTTAAATAACATCAGGATGTGGGGGGGGGCATATGAATCTCAGGATATATCATTCCGATGATGATTTACAGTATTAAATTTATTATTATTTATTATTAATTATTTAATTACAGTATTAAATTTATATGCCAACCAACTTCCACCAACTCAGGCACTATGGGGCACAAGGCCTGCTTCATTCAAGCTCATTATTCTAGGTGCCTTGTAAATAACCAATAACAATGTTATTTATACTGTACAGTAGTTGTCATCACAAACCAGCAAACTGAATCCTAGCAAGAATTTCTTATTACTACCCTTCCATTATTTCTATGTACAACAATTATACTTTCTTCAAATATATGTTATATATGTTCTGTTCAGGAATGCTGTGAAATGAAACGTCTCCTGTGGCTTACTTTCAGGGGATGCCTTATACTAGGCAATTCTACGAAACCTCTCCTATGTCTTACTTTCAGGGGTGACTTATTTTTGGGGAAACAGGGTAGGAACCAAAGCTCATGCCTTCAAAACCTAAAAACATATGGAACTTTTCTGTTGCTGTTCTTACCCTTTGGAAAATCTCAGCCCCCCTTGAGATTCAGCTAGCTCCAATGCTGTCTCCTTTTGGAAGGAATTAAACTTTCCCCACCACCACCCTCAAGCATTGTTGCTTGTATCCTTACGATTTATACATGCTGAATAAATAGACCAAAAGTATAATGAAAATGCAATGCAATACATTGTTTCCTGATTGCTTATTTCTACCCTATGACCATCATTAGGTATTGTACCTTATGATTCTTGAAGAATGTATCTTGTCTTTTTATGTACATTGAGAGCATGTGCACCAAATACAAATTTCTTGTCTGTCCAATCACACTGGTCCAATCAAGAATTCTGTTTGTTTGTTCACATTTATATGCTGTCCAGGGTGGCGAACAAGAATAAAATGGATACAAAGTTAAGAAGCTCCACAATAAGAGCAGTCGTCCATCATTCATTCATCAGTAGGCTGGAACAGAGGTTTTGATGTTCAATTATCTTCTCAGGCCTGCCAGTAAAGCCATGTTTTTAGGGTCTATTCTATTCTGTCTGAGAATTGTCTGACATGCTGGAAGAGGGTATGTATGTATGCACCAAAGACAAATTCCTTGTGTGTCCAATCATATTTGGCCAATAAAGAATTCTATGCTATGCTATGCTATGCTATGCTATGCTATGCTATGCTACGCTACGCTACGCTATGCTTATTTGTGGTGTTTATGTGTTTCTATGTTGCTCCTTTTCATTGTGTTTTTAATATTTTATTTCATTATGTGGTTCTTATTTATTATTCCATTACTGTTGCCACCCTGGGTTGTATAATAAGCAGGGCAGCTATATAAATTGATTAAATAAGTGGTAAATAAACTTTGAGAAGAGCAATAACCTTGGATTATACAAACTGAATAGCAAATGCATGAGTTGAAAGCCAGGAAGCACAATTGGATAAATCAGGTTCTTTTCAGGTTCTTCCAAATGTTTTTAAATAACTTCCTCATTTTTTTACCTCAGTTATAGAATCTTAGTTTATCCAAACCACAAAGCTACCAGCTACATTAAAGCTGAATAAATAGACCAAAATTATACTGTAAATGCAATTACCTTGCGATTGTCCACATAGTAAGTTTTATCCCCACACAATAAAGGATCTCAATTCTTGTCAAGATTTCAATACTAACTCTTAAGTGCAAAGATTAATTGAATTCTGAAGTTCCTTATTTCACCCAATGACTGTAGCTGTAATAAAGGCCTAATTATATGTCTAGAAGTATTAAAAGTTAAACTCTACTTTCCCATCTTGGGCCATTTTTGTAATTCAAAAGAAATAGGAGAATTGACTGAATAATTGTTTTCAATATTTTATTATTTATTTATTTATTTATTTTATTCGTCTTCTATGTTGCCCAATCCTGAAGGACTCAAGGTGGCTTACAACAATATAAAAGATACAAATACAATCTCAAAGTATTGTACAATACAATACTCTGAACACATGATGGAATAAACAGAGGAAGGTCTCTCAAAATGTTAGCAAAATTTACAATTAAATTCATCTTAACCTCATTTATCTTATCACATTCCTCAAAGGAATTCTGACAATCTGTCTACATTTTCTTTCATATACATCAGCATGGGATAAGTTTTGAATTACCAATTAAGAAAGCTGTCTGGGAATTCTCATACTGAGATGAACAATTCCCATAGCCTCATATCAAGATAAACAAAAAACACAGTCTAACTTCCCAATCCTTAATATATCCCTAAACTGTTGTCATGCTTCAGTGCTTTTGAATCTGATTTATTTCAATTTATAGAATAACAATATAAGATACCAAACATATGCATTAATGAAATGGGAAAGAGGAATAGAAATCTGTGGTTTATCTCTAAACATACAATATTAATGACATAGAATAAATTTAGGCTCTGCCTTCTCCATTGTAATTCCATTCATGTTTTCAGAATTTCTAATTATACAGCAAGACGTTTTAAAGCCACATTAAAAAGAATATAAGAAATGGGCCATTCTTGGTATGTTTTGGACATAAATTAATAAATCACCTGTGATGTAGGTGTTGATTGGAACCTATCAATCAAAAATATAAAAATTTTGATTGAGCCTTTGGAGAAGGGCGGCATACATATTTAATAAATACAAATCTAATTAATAATAATAATTATGATGATAATAGAATAGATTTTTTATTGGCCAAGGGTGATTGGACACACAAGGAATTTGTCTTGGTGCATATGCTCTCAGCGTACATAAAATAAAATATACATTTGTCAAGAATCATGTGGTACAACACTTAATGATTGTCATAGGGGTCAAATAAGCAATGAAGAAGCAATATTAATAAAAATCTTAGGATATAAGCAACAAGTTACAGTCATGCAGTCAACATGGCAGGAAATGGGTGAAAGGAATGATGAGAAAAACTAGTAGAATAGAAGTGCAGATTTAGTAGAAAGTCTGACAGTGTTGAGGGAATTATTTGTTTAGTAGAGTGATGGCATTCGGAAAAAAAACTGTTCTTGTGTCTAGTTGTCTTGGTGTGCAGTGCTCTGTAGCGACATTTTGAGGGTAGGGGTTGAAACAATTTGTGTCCAGGATGTGAGGGGTCAGTAAATTATCCTCTGAAGTCTGTGTCGGTCCTGTTTGGTTGCAGCACCAAACCAGACAGTTATAGAGGTGCAGATGACAGACTCAATGATTCCTCTGTAGAACTGTATCAGCAGCTCCTTGGACAGTTTGAGCTTCCTGAGCTGGCGCAGAAAGAACATTCTTTGTTGTGCTTTTTTGATGACATTTTTGATGTTAGGTGACCATTTTAGGTCTTGAGATATGATAGAACCTAGAAATTTGAAGGTCTCTACTGTTGATACTGTGTTGTCTAATATTGTGAGAGGTGGAAGGGTGGAAGGGTTTCTCTTAAAGTCTACCATCATTTCTACAGTTTTGAGTGTGTTTGATGATGATGATGATGATGATGATGATAATAATAATAATAATAATAATAATAATAATAATAATAATAAAATATTAGGAAAAATAAAAATAAGCCAAAACCTACTCACCAAACTTTACGCACACACAAAAAAATTCAAAAACTTTCTGAAAGAAATGATAGGTGCTGAATACTGTCTATTTGTGTTAGAGCAAGAATGTCATTTTAAAATCTTATACTATCAGATTTTTGGCAGTCCTCTTTAAATTCAGTTGGAAGAACAAACTGTAATCTATGGTCCAAAGTACTCTTAAAGACATCTTCATTTTTGAAGGAAACAGGTCTATAATCAAAATACCTTCCCAGTTCATGAATGATAGAATAGTTCTTCCAGTAAAACTAAAAAGAAAGGGAGAACCTCAGCAGGTGGCAACAAACAGGAGACTTGGTCTGAATTCAAAGCTAAGCAGGATGGGTTTGGCTAGTACTTGGATGGGAGATAAGTAGGCTTTAACAGAACCACAGAAGACTGAAAAGCTGAAACACATCTGGGATGAAGGCAGTGGCAAACCACTTCCATGCTTTTGGTCAGAAAATGATCTTGAAATGTTCATGGAACAACTAAGATTCAAGGTAAAATTGAAGGACAAATAGCAGAGCAGCCTACAGGCACGCAGGCAGGAGGGGGAGGAGAACCTAATGTACCAATTCATTGAGAAACAATCAGTGTCTAGAATGTTTCCCCAATCTCATAGATTTAATTGCAATGGAAGTTTCTTAAAATAGAAGACTAGGAACAGCCTTTCAGGTGATTATCTGCATTAGCAGGCACCTCTTCCAACAGCTTGTTACACCAACACTCTGCAGTCTGCATTGGTTGCTGATCAGTTTCCGGTCACAATTCAAAGTGTTGGTTATGACCAATAAAGCCCTTCGTGGCATCGGACCAGAATATCTCCAGGACCGCCTTCTGCCGCACGAATCCAAGTGACCAGTTAGGTCCCACAGAGTTGGCCTTCTCTGTGTCCCATCAACTAAACAATGTCGTCTGGTGGGACCCAGGGGAAGAGCCTTCTCTGTGGCAGCCCCGACCCTCTGGAACCAGCTCCCCCCTGGAGATTAGGATTGCCCCCACCCTCCTTGCCTTTCATAAACTCCTCAAAACCCACCTCTGCCATCAGGCATGGGGGGATTGAGACATCTCCCCCAGGCCTATATAGTTTATGCATGGTATGTTTGTGTGTATGTCTTGCTTTTTAAATAAGGGTTTTTTAGATATTTTAAATATTAGATTTGTTGTACATTGTTTTTATTATTGCTGTGAGCCGCTCCGAGTCTACGGAGAGGGGTGGGATTCAAATCAAATCAAATCAAATCAAATCAAATCAAATCAAAGCAAAGCAAAGCAAAGCAAAGCAAAGCAAAGCAAAGCAAAGCAAAGCAAAGCAAAGCAAAGCAAAGCAAAGCAAAGCAAAGCAAAGCAAATCAAAGCAAATCAAAGCAAATCAAATCAAATCAAATCAAATCAAATCAAATCAATAAACTTGCCCTCTTTGCTTAAAGCTGATGGCGGGCTTGTAGAATTTTCTCCACACTGTTGACCAGGGCAATTATTTGACACTATAGATGTAATTCTTTCCTTTTGCTGTCTAATATAGAATTGGGATAAATAAATATCTGGGCAATGCTAGGTTATCAGCTAGCTTCCTCTAAAAATTAATTTTAGGCAATTATTGCTTCTTTTAGAATAATATACCATAATTTGACATCCAATAAGTGTTTATGTAATACTGTTACTTTAAAGTAATGTGCCCGGTTTCTCTGATATGGGAAAATATCCTCTCTTCTATTTCTTTTTCTCATCTCTGTAATAAAATATTTTACCATTCAGCTAGCATATGATCAATTTTATTAAATAAAGCAATAGATTTTACATGAGTTTGGCTTAAAAGTGTAATAGGTTCTATATGATATACTGTATTTCAATTACAGATATAAAGAATACACCAGTATATAATAAAAACAATTCCCATATATAGAAGAGAAATGGGAACTATTAACAGAAAGCTAAAGTTAGGAGGCTAATGAACCTCTGAAACATGGTGAACCATTTTGTAGTTTATCTTTAGCTGTCACTTTTTTATTCTTGTGTATCCTTAATTTTTATCTTCCTTTTACATTATTGGTATTTTTAATTGTTTACCAATAAGGGTCCTGGCTTTTCTCCTACTCTCTACCCTAGCTCCCAGAATTTACCCTGGTGTACCAAGGAGCTAATTGCGATAAAATAAAAGAGATACCTGAGCACTGCTGTAGGGCAACAAGAAGCAAACTCAACTGAGCATCAGTTAGAGCAGGGGGGGGGGCAATTTGATTTTTAATAGGGGCAATTGGAACCTTGTTTAAACCAAGTTATTGGCCTTTTAGGCTTGCTCTGCATGAGTAGGACTTACTTTTTGAATAAAAAGAATTATATGTCATGGGGGAGGGCATAAGGATTTTAGAGATGCTTAGGTGGGGCATGGCCAAAAAAAAGTTGGGAACCACGGAGTTAGAGGTTACTCTGTGGATAGTTGTCCAGCCGCCCTACTTTGGGTAACCTGAACCCTAGGTCTACAGGATTGGTGATGGACAAAATCAATTGAATCTATTCTGTATTGGACTTCAGCCTTGTTGCAAGTCACATGGAAGTAAATTCTTCATGTTTAGATGTTAAGTCATGTAAGTAACAGTAGATTTTCTAAATACTGTAGCATAAAAACACATCCTTGTACTCAGGGGTGGGCTGCTGCCCGGATGGGAGGGAACGCAGTGGGGTAGCAAAAATGGAGTTCCACCCCAGAGCACCCAATTTACACTGAAAGATGTTGAAAGAAAATGCAGTGTGACCTGTATAAGCCACGTCCACAGTGTGGTAGTAAAATGTTTTTGGTAGCCCTACACTGCCTGTATTGTAACAAAGGCCAGTAAAATACTCAGCTGTCTTATTAAGCTTGATGATGAATTGAGATGACCTTCTCTTTTATATGCCCCTATTCATGGAAAGTGCAGATTATGAATGTACATCATTTTTTTTTATTTTTCCCTGCCTTTTTTGATGATGACTTTCTCTTTTTCAATGCATCAGTGACCATCCTAAAAGTCAAGCAGAGTAGTAAACATTCTCTCTAAGCACAGCAAATTATCATGATGAACAATGGCCTCATTCTAAAGTTGTTACTGTGATAGACAGAAAGATTACATATTTTCAAAGCGATACAGTTTAATTATCTAGCAAAGCTTTCAAAGAGAAAGTGTTTACAAGATTTAATCTTTATGCAAGGGATTTATTAGAGTCACATGCTTAAAGTGATCGGAATCCATTGTTTTATTTCTACTGCCACTAGTGATATTATTTAGATGTCTAAAGAAATTTGCAGTTCAATTCTAAATGCTTAGTCAAAACTAAGTTTTACTATTTTCAGTGCAATTTTACTTGTAACCAGTGTTCCCTCTAATTTTTTTTTGGGGGGGGCGGAAAAGTATAGTGTCTGAGCGGCAGTCCCTTCGGGACTGGGCGGCACAGAAATAATAAACAAACAAACAAACAAACAAACAAACAAACAAACAAACAAATAAAAAACCCACCCTGTTTTGCTTCAGAGAATTTCAAAACAAAATACTGTACTGTGTGTCTATAACAGTGAGCTCATAATAGGGCAACTCTATCAATATCAAAATGTCACTTAAATAGTTGAGCTAGTTTCAAACTAGATTTTGATTTTCTTTCTCTCTTCCGTACTCCCATTCTTTTTCTTTCTCTTTTCCTTCCTCTCTTTTTTCTATCTGTTTCTCTCTCTTCCTCTCTTCCTCTCTCTCTCCTTCCCTCTCACTCTTTCCCTCTCGGCTTCTAGGCAGGTTCGGAAAACTCTGAGTTGATGATGATTTTTAAGTGAGCGATTGCTCACTGCTCAGCTTAGAGGGAACTATGCTTGTAACTGCACACACATAATAGATAACCAGGAGTTTCAAACAGAGCTTCAGACAGTGAGACAAGGGTTTGAGGCGTTAATTTTTATGTGTCCTTGAACAAAGCAGGAAATGAGAGCTCATAAACTCAAATGTTCGCTTACATAGTATAGCAAGGAATTTATTAAATAAGTTTATATTTATTAAACAATGCATCCAACAACATATTGAAATGTTCCATATGGTTATGCTTAAATAACATATTCTGTTACATGTTTCAGTAGAAGGAACCATGCACACTTTGAAATGAAAGAAAATAAAATATATCTGCAATTAGGTTTGAGAGCAGTTATGTAAGAATTAATTTGATGGGCACTTACAATATCTGGAAATAAGCCTACTGAACTGAATAGGCTCAGGGTGTGGTTTATAAGAATAGCCTTGTGTGATTATAATGACATTCCTGCTTAGTTAACTGAAATAATAATTTCTTGGCCCTTTCCCATTCTGCAAATGATTAGCTTGTTCCTTCTCTTTCCCAAGACTTGAAAGAGGTAGGTTCATATGTTCTTATGATGGAAGCAGCTTACAACCTTAAGTTCTGTAGCATTTCTGGATATATTTTGAGTAGTTGGCTCAATAGCAGGAAAGATTACAAAGACTGGGCAGCGTTTGTTTCCAACTTGTATTTTTTTAAAAAGGATGAGAAGCCAGTGCTTGAAATCTCAATCTGAGACTTTGTCCTTCTCCAGAAGTTTAATCTTTTGCATAAACTAGATACCATTCTTCCTCCTATTCAACACTTGTAGCAGATGGAGCTTAGCAAGTTGGCTGTTGCAATAATATTTCTTTCAAGTATGCTACTGTGTTTACACACTTGAATTATGAATTGGATTTGCATACCAATGTTGGCACTGATACAAAACAAGACTGAAGTCCTGAGATCTCTTTTCCCAGGACCCTCTTTCCTAGCCTACCTTCTGCTCTGGGATATTTCCCATTGATATCGCTTGATATATATCACTTGCTATCCCATTGATAACATTAATGTGGAACTCTCTCATTGATAGTGTTACACTTATGTTTTACCAACAAAGAAAGAAAGAACAGAAGAAAGAAAGAAAGAAAGAAAGAAAGAAAGAAAGGGAGACTAGTATAGATCTATTCCAAACTATTTAGGTTTCATCAGGTAGCCATAACCTTCTGGGTTTTGAACCCGGGATACTTGCATATTAGGTAGATATATTAACCTTTAAGCCATGGGTTTTCTGTCAGCTATATAGGAAAGAGATTACATGTTTTTTCTCCAGTGATTTTACGGGGCAACATGGTCTACCCAATTACGTTTGGAGCATACTGCTTCCATTTTGGAAGCTGAAATGGAAGTACAGTAGTATGCTCTATCGCATAATTAGATAGACCAGTTTGCCCTGATAGACCAGTCCCACTAGAGAAACAAACACTTTCTCCCATTGAAAATGTCCAAAGATATTTCACCAGAAGAGCCCTTCACTCCTCCACTCGAAACAGAATATCCTCTGAAAATAGACTAACAATCCTAGGCCTAGAAAGCCTAGAAATATGACGCCTAAAACATGATCTGAGCATTGCCCACAAGATCATATGCTGCAATGTCTTACCAGTCAATGACTACTTCAGCTTCAACCGCAATAACACAAGAGCACGCAACAGATTGAAACTTAATACGAACTGCACCAAACTTGACTGTAAAAAATATGATTTCAACAATCGAGTTATTGAAGCTTGGAACTCACTACCAGACTCAATTGTGTCAACCCCTAACCCCCAACACTTCTCCCTTAGACTCTCCATGATTGACCTCTCAAGGTTCCTAAGAGGCCAGTAAGGGGCGTACATAAGTGCACTGGTGTGCCTTTCGTCCCCTGTCCAATTGTCTTTCCTTTTTTTCACCTATCTTATATATTCTCTTCCTTTCATATATCCTCTCCTCTAAGTTCACCTTCACCCTCTTTTTATATTACTACATGTCTATTTTCTTCCTATGTATTTATGTATTGGACAAATGAATAAATAAATAAAAATAAATAAAATAAATAAATAAATAACATTCAAAGTCTTCTAATTTCCATTTCCGAACTATGAATAAATCAGAATCTACTAATCAGTAGGTCAGAACAAGGTGGGCTGTCTATTTCTAGAACAGGGGTCAAACTATGAAGCAGGTCATATTCATACATAGTCCTAGTTCTTATATCTATGGAATGAGGTTTGGAGAAGTGCGGACCATTTAGATAAAAACAGCATAAAATTCATAGAACAGTATTCATATTATTGCATTTCAAATAGCGGCTATGCAATGCCCTTGAGCTGAGTACAGATTGTGCTCTTAAAGATTATTCTAGATTTGCACATAATTAAATCATGCTTTGGCTGGCTATTATGTTGTCCAATAAATTACATGCCAAACAGCCTTTCTAAAACAAAGGCAAGTGGATTTTTCCACAATAAAGTTTATGTGAAAGCACTGCAGTCAGCAAGTATATTGTAGCAGAACACTTCAAGGTTCTGCTAGAAGATTTCTAATATAACAGAAAGCTGTTCAATATTCTTTTTAATCTGTGTTGTGCCGAACTGACACCCAAGATTACTGTCTTCAGGAAATAGTTTAGAAAATAAATGATTACCAAGCCATAATTTCCTTTAAGGAAATAATGCTATGTTTGAGTAGGATTTTATAAGGTTTTGTTGCCATGTATTAAACATCCTTAAGAAATAGTTGGATAGGCAGAATAGGATCACAGAATCAGAAAGTTGGAAAGAGCCATTTACACCAAACCCCACCGTGTCCACTCAGTGTAGGAATCTAAATTAAAATTTCCCTGACAAATGATTGTCTGTCTCTTGCCTAAATGTGCCCAATGAAGGGGAACCTATTACTTTTCTGGGTATCTGATTCCACTATAGAAAATCCTTTTTTCCTTGGAAGGAATATTTCAGTAACATTCGTTCTTGCAATTCACCTTCCTATAATTTAAATCTACAATTTTTTGGGGTCCTGTACTTTTGAACAAGGAAAGCTGCTCTTCATCTTTATTTTTGTGATATTCATGAATATATCAACATATATATTGTTTTCACAAATCATTTTCAGGGTATTGAAGGGTAAGAACCATGGTGGTGCAGTGGTTAGAATGCAGTACTGCAGGCTAATTCTGCTGATTGCCTTCCATCCTTCTGAGTCAGTAAAATGAAGAACTAGATTATTGGGGGCAATATGTTGATGCTGTAAACCTCTTAGAGGGGGCTGTAAACACTGTGAAGTGGTATATAAGCCTAAATGCTATTGCTATTGAATTTAGACTGACTGGTCTATAGCAGCTTGGATCCTTATTTTCCCCTATTTTAAAAGATAGGGACAATATTTGCCATCTTCAAATTGATTGGCATTGTTTCTGTTCCAGTATCCATTGTAATCAATAAACTGAATAGAAATATTCAAATAGATTAATCTTCAGTATCCTCATGAGAAGTTAGCCAACCCTGGTGTTTTTTACTGATAGCATCACACTTGTGTCAGAGGCACCCAGGCATTTGTTAGTTGAAAGGCCAATGACATCACATTGCCCAGGGGACAAACCAGTTGGAGACTCCTTTCAAGCAGCAGCTGGAGTGAAGGACAAGAGATCAACCTGCCCCATAGTAGCATTTGGGTCTGGAATATGAGCTTGCTCCTTGTCAAGCATCCTAACCATGTGAGTCACTATGCTCCTATTTTATACTGATTCAAAATAAGACCTGACCATGTTTCTATCAATCTAAAGCTTTTTTCCCCTGCCTTTAATCTTACTTTTCAATATTTCCTAAAAGAACAACTTCTATCACTAATCTTGGAAGTGATAAGTCAAAACAATGGTTGAGTAAAAATGCATTGAATAAGAATGTACAATCTTCATTGAGTACTATTTATTTATTAAAACAGCCACCTTGTTCTGAAATAGGACTATTACTGTTATGCCGGGCTATTGGCAATTAGCCCCTTATGAGTTCAGAATAAGTTTCAAACACACAGCCAGTAAAAATAAATCAAGTTTATATACAGTCTTGCAACAACAATTTCCAAGAGGAGTCAAATTACTCTCACCCCAAAGTTCTTTGATGCTGAAGCGTGCCAAAAGAAAGGAGTAAATGACGAAGCTATAAAGCCACACTTCACCCACGCCAAATTCCTCAAAGCTCTTTTGCACTGAAGTTTGGCAAAGTTCCTCAGAGTCCTTGAACACAGAAAGCGCCCCATGCTGCTTCAATCTTCTTCCCAAATGCTCACACCAAACAGATAAATGCCCACAGCTCAGCCCTTCCCAACTCCCTCATTTATCTTTAGTATAATTACCCCTTGAACTGCTGTACGCTCTTATCTCCTTTGACGCCTGTGCAACTGCTCTGTTCGTGCCATAATCCTGCGCATACAGGGATCCACAATTGGGTCCTCCATAACAGCGTCCCCTTCAGAGTCTGGTGACCTCCTAACTGAAGAACTGAATGGTGGGCTGACTGTACCCATCTCTCTGTCTGCCTCCTCTCCCCCACTGTCTGCTTCTGCTTGTGAGCCAGTTTCACTGTCTGATTCACCTGGCAACCAAACAGGTCTCCGGTAAACCAAGGATTCCCATAAATCTACATCAAAATCCCCAGCTGCAGGAGCTGACCCAGAGCCAACCATAACAATTACAATTTATACACACAGAAAGAGACACACAGAGTAACTGTTTAGTAAAGCTTCTACTGTTTATAAACTGAAATATTAGATCACCATGAGAAAGCACAGTTTAAATGTGACTTTAAATTCTGGAAGATTATTTTTTTCCTCGTGGGACCTACAAAAAAGTATAAAGCAATCTCTTTTCTTTGATTTTAATACACCTTGTAGAAACATTTCTGGTAGGCTAGAGCCATATTTTATTAAACTAGGTTTAAAGGAGGGTAAATGTACATGACATTTTCTAAAGTTGTTTGTGAAGATAGTGTGTGTTCTTCATTCAAGATCCCTAGATGCTTTAATGAACTACTATCTCCAGGGTTCTAAAGTTGAGCTCTTCAATGATTAAACTGTCATGAACACAGAATAAATGTGCAGCAGAAATTCACTTTTTTCTGTGAATCTTGTTCTTCTGCAACATTTAAAAACTATGTGAATGTGTCATGGAAATTGTATAGGGGGAAGCACTAACTCTTAAAATGAGCCGCTAAGCTAAAAAGCTAGTATTTTATAAAACTGTCAAAATAGGGACTTCATGATCTCAGAAGGTTAGGTTATATTACTCTTGAGAGTGCAACATAGCCAATAAGAATTTGCAGTAGTTTTGCGACTGCAGTGTGTATAAAAATGAAATCTATTAAGAAAGTAAAACAGTTTAGCTCAATAATTATACAGGATCATTTTAAATAAGCCTAACAACATTTTGAAAACACTGGATGTAAGTTACAGAAAGGTGCATTGCAACATTAATTTCTCCTTTGCTTAGTTTTACACAAAGATGTCTGTTTCAAATTTTGCACTAGAAATTGGATCGAGTGTGGGAAGATGCTAGGGGGAAAATAAGTACTGAAAACCAGGCAGAAGCATGTGATGAAGACATGCATTGCATTGAGCCTCCGACAAAAGTATTCCTGCAACTTCATGTGCAGTGAGAAACGTACATACTCAGTTCAGACTAAGTGGAAGAGTGCATCTAATCATAGAAAACAGTTGGAATTACTACCAGGGATTACTACCTGTGTTAGCATTAATCCAGGGATTACTACCTGTGAACAGTTACCTGTGAACAGAAACCTAATCCTACGTAGCTTCTGCTCTGGCAATCTCTCATTACTCACCAGAGCTTACAAAACTTTCACCAGACCCATCCTCGAATACAGCTCATCTATTTGGAACCCATATCACATCTCAGACATTAACACCCTTGAAAATGTTCAAAGATACTTCACAAGAAGGGCTCTTCACTCCTCCACTCGAAACAGAATACCCTACGAGACTAGACTGTCAACCCTGGGTCTAGAAAGCTTAGAACTAAGACGCCTTAAACATGATCTAAGTATTGCCCACAAAATTATATGCTGCAACGTCCTGCCTGTTGGTGACTACTTCAGCTTCAACCATAACAACACAAGAGCTCACAACAGATTTAAACTTAATATTAACCGCTCCAAACTTGACTGTAAAAAATACGACTTCACTAACCGAGTTGTCGAAGTGTAAAATGGATTGCCGGACTCTGTAGTGTACCCCCAACACTTTACCCTTAGGCTATCCACAGTTGACCTCTCCAGATTCCTACGAGGTCAGTAAGGGGTGTGCATAAGTGCACCAGAGTGCCTTCCATCCCCTGTCCTATTGCTATATCTCCTATACCATTCTTCTTTCCTATATTAATCTATTATTTCACTGATATATTTTATTCCTATTTCTTCTACTCTTTCTTAGATATATTTTACTATGAGTATATCCTCTATAACCTTCATTATATATTTACTATATGTATACCCAATATAACTCTCATTGTGCAATGGACAAAATCAATCAATAAAATAAATAAATAAATGAACAGGTTTCTGAAAGGAAGACAAAAAATAGCATGAACCTGAAATGTGCAAGCAATAATCATATGGGGCAGTTTGCTGGTTTTTGGATATGACCACTGTTATCCAGGCTTCATATCTTAAGAAAGAAAAGCACAACTACCAAGTCTTCTGATGCATGTTAAGCAAAAGTCTCATGTGTTGATAATTATGAGAAAATTGAAGCATGCTGAAATGTCAGTTCTTTGAGGTATGCCAGGTCAGGAAATAGAAACAAGAATTAGACTCCATTGTCTCAGATATACATTCTTTCTTTCCCGTTCTTTCTCCTTCTCTGTTGTACAAAAGAAAATAAAGGTGGGATAATCTTGAGCTGCTAGGCTAAACAGATGTTTTTGTAATGGTTCTTGAGTACTTTCTTCAAGCTATCACTATAGTCCACTACAATTGCAATGAACAGTACCTTTCTGTAAGCAGCTGTTTTTCCCCCAGAATTTTGGGACAACTCTTTTGAAGACTTTTTCAGGACATCTTCTCCTACATTTCAGCATTCACACCAAAAGGAACACATACTACATGCTCGCAACCTGGAAAATCCTTTAAATTGTACTGAGCCTTCTGGATAATGTATCTGCTCATGTCAAAAGCCTTTGAAAATTCCTCCTTTGGATGCACCTCATAGGCCTATTAGAAAATATTTTTAGAATAGAAGAGAATGGAACTTTTTATTGACCAAGTGTGATTGGACACACAAGGAATTCGTCTTAGTGCACATCTTACGTCTTGGTACTTTATCTTACATAAAAGACAAGTTTGTCAAGAATCATAAGGTACAACCCTTAATGATAGTGTGCGTACAAATAAGCAATCAAATCATATTAGGAACCAGTCAATATAAATTGTAAGGATACAAGCAACATATAGTCATTAGTGGGAGGAAATGCATGATGGGAACAATGAGAACATAAATAGCAGTGCAGCTTAGTAAATAGTTTGACAGTGTTGAGTTAATTATTTGTTTAGCAGTGTGGCGTTCAGGAAAAAACTGTTCTTGTGTCTAGTTGTTCTGGTGTGCAGTGCTCCATAGTGTCATTTTGAGAGTAGGAGTTGAAACAGTTTATGTCCAGGATATGAGGGGTCTGTAAATATTTTAACAGATTAAGTAGCCAAGGATCTTATTATATAGCACCTAGTGCGAGTATCACATGCAATTTACAATGAACCATGCTCTACCCTTCCTGTGTTTGCAGGAAGGAGTAGTTCAGCAAAATGTGGTGAGCTGACAGTTTAATTCTGGTTTAAAATAACCAAACATACACACTGCAAAGGAAATGAGAGAAGAAGAAGTGGTGTGGAGATTAAAAAAAACATACTTAGCCTCTAGATCAGTGGTTCTTAACCTTGTTTGAGGTACCGAACCCATCAGTTTCATATGCACATTCACCAAACCCTTCGGGGCGTGTCATCACGAATTTACATAATGAGTCAGGTGTGTCTTGACCTCCGTGGCGGAGGCTCCACAGAACCCCTGAGACCGACTCACCGAACCCCTAGGGTTCGATAGAACCCCAGTTAAGAACCACTGCTCTAGATTGACTTTGCCTACTCACCTAACAAGCCTAACCAGATTAGGTGAGAAATGAAAACTGAGATCATTTACAGTATATAACCAACTTTGCTCATACTGAAGAAATTACTTAGATAAGAAGTAAAATGTTTTGGAAAAACAAAAATAAATTCCACTTGCAATGACTCAACTTCCAGACAACTCTATTTGGATGACTGATAATCTTCATTGACATGTAGACCATGGATATTATTTTATGTACATAAATTTTAATCAATGCCCAATTTTCAATGACTTGGAAGTTATATAAATGTTTAATAGACATTAACAATATTTCATCATGGCAAATTTTAGTCTCCTTCACAAATTTAGGAGACATTCTTGATATTTTAAAATGCTAACTCTTTAAGTTTTACAATGTCTCTAATAACTTTTCCAACTGTAACATTCAAACTATATTCATAATTTGGGAGAAAATCAGTGCAAAATGTCAGTCTGTTGAATCTTAAAGAGTAGTTCAAATCAGTCTAGATGACACCATCAAATTGAATATAATCAATGTTAATATTTCCTCAGGTAATAGCAAAAGAATTTGGAAGATTATTTTTCCTCTTGAAAACAAAATCTGAATTAATTTGTTTTTCATCCAATCCACCATTTTCATTCCACTACAGCAAGTTACAAAGGTTTTTAGTTAACAATTGTTTATAGGAAACACTATCCAATTAAAGTGGATGCTTAATGAAAGCTGTTAGTTATATATTTCTCAATTGAAATGAATCATTCTCTTTTTAGAATCAGCCATTCCAAAGGTTTTGTTATATTAAGTTGGTACTATGTATAATTTGGCAGTTTAGTTTATAATGCAGGCTCATTACCATACTCATTATTGTGAATTATAGAAGTTGCTTGGTTTGCCTTCATTAACCATCTGGTAGCTAAACACTGAATTGTTTTGTATTTTTAAAAAGAAGTTAATTTTAGAGAATTATGATTATCATAATTTTCTAAAATTTGGTATGTATGCAGAAGTATGATCTGAATATATACCAAAAAATGCTGATCTCATTTACTTTACTTTATATTTTGGGAACTAAGGTATAAGAATTATTCTTCAATAACTTTATCCCAAACTTACATGGTCTTTTTGTCTCACCTTTATTTATTTCACAGAATAAACTCAATATATTATCATAGAAAGGTGGGGGGAGCAGCTCCTTCTTAATTTTTACTTGACATCAATCAGTTTCATATAGGTGATAATTCATTGATCAACAAAATGTGTCAAGAGTGCTGAAATTGCCCCAATTTTATTTCATTTGGAACATGATTCTGAGAAGTTTACAGGTTTGTTGTAATACTGATATTTAGTAACGTACCAATTCCAGCTGATGTCTCCAAGTTTATCATTCTATATCAGATTTCTTTGAAAATTTCAAAGGACTTCAAGGATGCTTTCAGAACCAATGTATCTTTCTCTCTTTTTAATGTGCCTTTATTCATTTTGGAAGATTGAATCTCAGTAGGCTCAAGGTTGACTCAGCTTTCCACCCCTCCATGGTCGGTAAAATGAGGACCCAGATTGTTTGGAGCAATATGCTAACTCTCTGTAAACCACTCAGAGCGGGCTGTAAAGCACTGTGAAGCGGTGTACATCTAAATGCTATTGCTATTCAAACTATAATTGAATAGATTTTTTAGCATCATGATGCCAAATCAATGTCAAACTTTCTTTTCTCTCTCTCTCTCTCTCTAAAACTGCTCTTTCCTTTTTAGAAGTTTTATTATAACTGGTAATGAAAGCCATCAGTTAAGTGTACCTAACAAAAAGAAGGAAATGGTCACTTAGAAACTAAGATCTGATCTGATATGCCTCAGATAATTTAATTAGATACAAAACCCATTCACAAAAACCTTCAACTTGGGAATGATTCAATTAAAAGATATTCAATATTTAATAATAATAATAATAATGATAATAATAATAATAATAATTTATCATTATCATTATCATTATCATTATCATTATCATTATCATTATCATTATCATTATCATTATCATTATCATTATCATTATCATTATCATTATCATTATCATTATCATTATCATTATCATTATCATTATCATTATCATTATCATTATTTATTAGATTTGTATGCCATCCCTTTCCGGAGACTCGGGGTGGCTCACAACAATAATAATAACAATGTGACAATGTAACAAATCTAATATTAAAAAAGCATCTAAAAACCCATCATTTAAAAGCCATGCAACACAAGCATACCATACATAACACTATATAAGCCTGGGGGAGATGTCTCAATTCCCCCATGCCTGGCAATACAGGTGGGTCTTCAGTAATTTGCAAAATATAAGGAGGGTGGGGGCAGTTATAATCTCTGGGGGGAGTTGATTCCAGAGGGCCAGGGCTGCCACAGAGAAGGCTCTTCCCCTGGAGCTCGCCAGATGACATTTTTTAGTCGACGGGACCCGGAAAAGGCCAACTTTGTGGAACTTTATCAGCTGCTGGGATTTGTGCGGCAGAAGACGGTTCCAGAGGTATTCTGGTCTTGATGCCATGTAGGGCTTTATAAGTCATTACCAACACTTTGAATTATGGCCAGAAATTGATCGGCAGCCAGTGCAAGCCATGGAGTGTTGTATATGTAACATGTTTTTGCTGAATTTGAAAATTAAGGGGCACTAGGATAGATCTATTTCGGCCTTGTTCTGACCTCATCAGCTAGCCATACCCTGTCATTGGGATTTGAACTAGCAGCCTTTGCCTTGTAAGGCAGAGAATTAACCTCTAGGTTACAGTATCCAATCCCTTCATCTTTGTACCAGGAAAGTGTTATATGTTTTTTCTGTCAAATTACCCTGGTATACCCAAATATGGGAGGAGCTTAATGCTTCCTTTTGCCTCTCAGCCCAACCCAGGGCCATTTCCAAGGCAGTTAATTAATTTATTCATAGCCAACACACTATATTCTGTATGTGTAACATATATTCTGTATGTATATATATGCAGAAACTGTGGCCAACCTGGAACCAAAAAGGGGGAAAAAAACAATCCCATCTGGATCTCTCTGATGCAGCCCCCATTGGGCTGCATCCCACTTCCCCCCTTTCAGCCAGAACAATGGAGATCGTTATGGGCCTTCAGCTGGAGGCATGAGTGGCAGCTGGGCTGACGCCCAAGACTGCCTCAACCCAACCACAATACCAGGTGTTGGAGAGCTCGCAGGGGGAAGGGCACTGACAGTTTGAATAATGGACGCAAGTCTCCAAGGATGGATGGATGAGAAAATGATGAGTATCTCTTAGGATGGATTGCTGGAAGCAAAGCACTTGTCCTGGGCTTGGACTGAGCCATAAAGAGAGGTAACCTAAGGTGAGGGCAACTTTTTAAATTGGCAGGCTCAGTCCTATTTGGCTGCGGACAAGATCCACTCATTCTTGGAGACTAGCTTCTCCTACCGTGGAGAATGGCTTGGATGTAAAATTAGTGGACATTAGCCAAAAGGTACTGCTATTCATGTAATATATTCCTCAAAATTTTCTTTAGTTCTTGACCCATTTTATTCTTAGTGCCATTTTTATGGAAGTGAATACAATTCTGCTTTATATTTCCTTGAATCAAAAGATGCATTAATTTATATCTCTATCCCTATATTCAATATCTGTGAATTACTAATTAATTACATCTACATTTCATTCTTTTAACAGTTGAAGATTTTCAGTCATAACAGCAAGAAAAACACCAAATGTTCATTAATGGTGTGAAATATAATCTATTTTAAACAAGTTACAGATACATTTTGCATTCTGTATAACAGTGTGTTCAACTTACTTAGAATGGCACTCAAATAATATTGCTGATTCTTTATGGTTAATGTATTAATCTTTGGCACAGCTTTGTTTCCTTGACAGGATTAGGGGGGAAAACAATTTTCATTTGCTTGTTAGCAACATTTAGTCAGCAGATTGAGTCATAACAGTTCACTGTGTTATTATACACATGAACACTGAAGCAATCTATCCACTTGTTTTTCTTTCTAGGCTATTTGCTACTGAAATAATGTAAAGTTTATGGAAGAGAGAAGAACAGCCTTCTTTAAAAAATGGTAGGCACTTATGCTGCCTTCATGTTCTGCTGTTTGAGGCTTCTCCCCCATCTCAACAGGGCAGAGTTGCTAATAAAGCTCAAACCTTGAAAGAGGCAGGAGAATTGAAGAGTAAAGTTGCTGAGTTTTTTTCCTTCAAAGACAGTTAATGGTTTGGAGGAAAAGAAGTATAAAGGCATAGAAAGGGGGGGAAAGTGCAAATATACTACAAAAGCATAACCTGGAAAGTTGCAAGTTTATATTCTTTTTTTTTGCATCTTTTTTTTCTAAATAAAATATTGCCCAAACTTCATAAGGGGTTTTAAAAAAACAAAAACAAAACAGCAACACCTGTCTAGGGTACACTGCCTTTGTGGCTGTTTTGAGTCCCATTGTACTGAGAACTAGTGTTGAAGCACTATTTATTATTTATGTATTAATAATTGGATTTGTATGCCCCCCTCTCTCCGGGAACTCGGGGCAGCTATGGGCCCTGCCACTACCATCAAACTGATGCTATGTATCTGGGTTGTATATTTGTGATGGAGGAACCACCATCAGGTAAGGGAACTGGGAAGCTAGGGTTAGGAACCTATGGGAACTCAGGGATGGGTGATTTCAATAGGAGCCAGAGGGCATTCTGCACCAGGGAAGATGTCCCAATGTCTGATATTGGTAATGTATTCTAGCTGTCTGTGCTCACATCAGTCTGCAGACTGGGTACCAGTTTGCAAACTGATGGGGCCCAGGATTTTTGACTGTTGCTACTTAATATCAGGTTGATTGATAACAAGAGTCCTCTTATTAGACCTAGCTGGGCTCAGGAAGGGAGAGCTACCCTCTCAGAAATATGCTCACTTGAGTTTAGAGTTTGGCACCAGCTGAGACCTCGGAGCAGGAGAGTAGGGATAGAAATTGTAGTAGAGGAATCTCTGGTAACCATCTGGGACCTGGCTCTACAAATTGCTGGTTGTGAGACCCTGTTCCTGAAGTTAGACTCACAAAAGCGATTAGAATTGTTGTTACTGTACCAGCCTCCCTGCTGAGTGCCAACTTCCCTGCTTGAGCTGCTGGAGGCAGGCTTATGGTTCTTGGGAACTTCAACTTGCCATGCCTGGGATAGACCTCCAAAAGACCTGGGAGTTCATTGGCTTTGTGATGTCCAAGGGTCTCTCCTAGGTTATTGTTGGCCTGACTTGAGACAATGGCTTCATGTTAGATGTGGTTCTCTTGTCGAAGCAGTGGCAATGCGATCACAACCCGGTGACATTGAGATTTCCTTGTACTGTTCTTCTACACTAGGAAGTTGGAGCTAGGGTGGGTTCCACTTACCTTCCCTGCCAGTTCATATTGCATCGCAACTGCGTATTTTGCACACTTGTGCAAGCTAAGTGAGTGTGTGTGCTGACATTACATCAAGAAATTAACTCTCTGTACATGCACAGAAGCCTTTGCACATGAACAGAGGGTTCTTTACCAGCTGCTTTTGAGGAGTGGCAACCAGAGGACAGGTTCAGGGGTGTGGCCAGCCAGCCATTGGTGCCAGTTCGGTGAATGGGGACAAATTCCCACCAACAGTTCGGGGAAATTGGTCCGAACCAGCAGCAACCCACCACTGAGCTGGACCCATTTGACTGATCTTCCACTAATGATTAATGGAATTAACTGGGTTTCAAAGGGAGCTGGCAAAAATACCTGCTGATTTGTTACATGGTTGTGCAGAAGCCCTGCCTGGATAGGGAATCTACCGGAGCCTTAGACAGGACCTCATCTATGCAACCTCTCCTCGCCCATCACTTCCCATGGTTCACAGAGGAGTTGAGTGAGGTGACAATACTTAGAGTGCCATTGAAAGAAAAGGAAGAACAAACTAGATAGAACATGAGTTAAGCCATTTAGCTTTGGCAGTAAGTGTGGCAATACTTCTCCACTCTTATTGCATGCACAGAATGCTGCTTAGCAGCCCTGTTTAGAGTCACCTGGATTCTTCTTGAAAAGGTGACCCAGCCATCACCTACAGGGCTGTGCCAAATATTTTTCCAGGCATTTAAATTATAAAATTGCTTAGATTTATTCCCAATTGATTGCTAAGCATGATGCAAGTCCTGTGGAGACACCCAGGAAGTGGACTTATCCAGTTTTATGGCACATTTTGATACCGTTGGACTGAGGAAGTGCAAACAATCCTATGGAATGCAAACATCATCACCTGCATATTAGATCCATGCTCCTCCAGGTTGGTTAAGGCCACCCAGGAGAGTGTCATGTGGATGGGTCTAAGTGATGGTGAATTCATCCTTGTTGGAGGTGTTCCTAGCTTTTTTTTTTTTAAAAAAGAGGCATTGGTGTGCTTCCTACTCAAGAAGCTATCCCTGGACCCTACAAATCTGGATAATTTGTATCTAGTCTTCCACTTCCTATTCTTAAAAGTATAATACTATACAGTGTTCCCTCGCTTTTCGTGGGGGATGCGTTCCGAGACCGCCCGCGAAAGTTGAATTTCCACGAAGTAGAGATGCGGAAGTAAATACACTATTTTTGGCTATGAACAGTATCACAAGCCTTCCCTTAACACTTTAAACCCCTAAATTGCAATTTTCCATTCCCTTAGCAACCATTCAGATTATTACTCACCATGTTTATTTATTAATGTTTATTAAAAAAAAATATTTATTAAAGGCAGACCAAAAGTTTGGCGATGACATATGACATCATCAGGTAGGAAAAACCGTGGTATAGGGAAAAACCCCGCAAAGTATTTTTTAATTAATATTTTTGAAAAACCGTGGTATAGACTTTCCGCAAAGTTCAAACCCACGAAAATCGAGGGAACACTGTATTGTATAATAACATGTGCTTCATTTTAATAGAATATCCAAGTATTAATTTCTGTCAAAATTAAGCATAAAAGAATGTTTGTTTTGCAACTGTAAATATATTTTAATCTTTTTATAGAGAAATATATTGTTAATTAATTTGTATACTATGTAATCATCTTTCATTATTTGTTTGTAGTATTAATGTTGCTTCTGTTTTTCCACGTTGCTCAACACTGATTATTTCTGTAATTGGTATTGTAATGATTTTTGCTATTTGTTGCTGTCAAGGACCAGCAATTCCCTTATAAAAATAAAATGTTTGACATTTAAGGCAGCTTTATTTTCAACTATCAACAATTAATTTATAACTTTCAGACAGGAAACATTTGAAATCTGTTTACAAAAGTTCTGTAAATGGCACATTGTGCCATTTCTAAAATATGACCTTGGCTCATTTTTTTCTACGTCAAATGATGGGGTCAACTTTGTAACTTCATATATACTGTACCTTCACATATATATTATTATCTAGGGATACTGTTCATTTATGCTATCAGCATTATATGTCTGACATAGTTTAATTTTTCATTTATGCAATATCTGCCTTTTGGCAACGAGTGCTGCTTCTTTGAATCAAAACTTTACACTCTATGTATTTGGGATATGTCAACATTTTTAATGACTACTTTCAAATGCATAGAATTAAATTTATATGTTTAGATTAGTCAGTCTGCCTCTAATTGGCACATGTTTCTATACTAAACTAAAATGTTCTAAGTTAGAAAGTGGTAATGCTATGAAAGGACAAGTCTAGTCAGTTCAATAATAGCACCCAGAACTTTCACCCATTACATCAGCAGTCCTAATCAGCAGTTCATCTTTTGTTAAAATAAACTTTCATTGCTTTGAAAGTTTAAAAAAACCCTGGGCACTTACCAATAAATGTGTTTAAATATCTTTAGGGAAATATAGATTTTACCATTTATAGACAGTATAAAAATATGTCCAATTAAGTCTTATTTTATAGTGAACGTGGTTTCATTTGAACCTCTTTTTTAAGTTTACAGTATGCCATTTTATATATTAATTTATGTAAAATTGGAACTCCAATAAAAAATATCATACAGTAGCTTCTGGTTCAGCTGAAACGAATACTGTATATCAGCATATTCAAATCCTATACACATTCACACATGCAATTACACTTACATTGCAATTTATTCATGGTAAAAATCTGTGTGCAAAAAAGGTCTACGATTTTGGATCTTGCAATGAAAACCTAATAAAACCTAATTTGTTGTATATATTTGAATTTAAGTTATGTGAATGTGGAATGGAAATGAGATCCCAGCTCATATAAATACAGTTGACAATTTATAAAATTCAATTTGGTGCACGCAAGGTGCAATGCAAATTCAGTGTCACAGTCACATATACAATATTCTTAAAATAATTGTTCTTATCCTTCACAGAACTGTGTTTTCTCAATAAATAACAAGCGTCAGAAATTGGTGCAGCTGTAAAAATTATTTCTAATAGTGAATTCAGGCTGTTGTGTGCTAACCAAATTTGAGCCAAAAAGAAGGAAATAAGTTTCAGCATGCTACAAACATAAGGTATACGGAAGTGTTTTAAAAAATGAAAAGAGAGATCCACCTCCCCTCAAAATATTTCAACAAAGACAATCAAGAATATCAGATTAAAATCTTGAATCTGAAATGCAAAAGGAAAATTGAAAAGAAATGAGAATGTTTATGTCGCGTTGGAGAAAAATTGTTAGACTGCTTGAGGCTTTTATAGCATATAGCAAATTAGAGGATTATTAAGTAACCTAGTTATATAGTAATCTAGAAGAATACTAAACTATGAATATTCAGTTAAACATTTCACTATAATTCACATTTATTTTAATTTCTAATAATTTCTTAATATCTAATTTAATAACATAAAATTCCAAGCTTCTCTTGAAGAAAAAATATGATTTATTCTAATATTGTTCTGGGTATTCATATTATAGTCATCCATATCTGCTATAAAAGCCTCAAGCAGTCTAACAATTTTTCTGAATAAAGATCTAGACTATTTATGAATAAAGATCTAGACTATTTATTATTTATGAATAAAGATCTAGACTATTTATTATTTATGAATAAAGATCTAGACTATTTATTATTCTTTATATGCTTTATTTTTTGATAGATGAATTTGACTGAAAATGTTTGCTTTGATAGGACCTCCTAAAATGCTATTAGTATTTTTTTTTTCTGGGAGTTTAAGACTAACCCATTCATCTCTGTAGCCATAAAAGCCTCTCTTGCCAAGCCCCAACTGCCTTTTTACTGCCTGCCCCCCCCTTTTGAGAAAATACAGATAGACAAGCAACGGACAAGGTTCTGAGAAGAGACAATCTTGCCTTTGTTGTTATTTTAAAAATAATAATCACCATATCTCCAAAGAAACATAGTTATTGTATTATCCTTTGCCTCCCAAGTATTAGAGAAAAACCTCAATCCTATGTTGTCTATGTTGCCTTTAAGATGAAACATTTGTTTAGCAAAAGATCTGTACTTTCCTCTTTACATTTCTGCCCTCTGCTCTTTCATAGGAAATTATGTTCTTCAGTACAATTAGGGGTGTCATTTATAGTTAAGGAATGTCTGGCTTACTTCCTACTACCTTCAGTGCATCCTCCCTATTGTTGGCTACCTGCATTTCATATCAAAAGATTTTTCTTAAGAGAAAACAAGAATGGGGAATTGGCCCAGAAAAGACTAAGTAGAAACAGATTTGCTACAGAAAGGTTACGAATTTTCACTTTGCTGTGATCCAAATCTCACAATTTTATATCATCACTATCATTAAGTTCAAAGCTTGTGGACTAACCATTTGTACACAGGTTATTCCCGAAGCTAACAGAAAAAGTTTGAAAACAGAGCATGAATTTCCATGTATCCAGCAGCAGCATATCTGGAAGTTTTATTGAGGTGTAGCTCAATAAAATGTATATGCAGGCTTTAAAAAAGCTAAACACCAGTTTCAAGAAATATGAAGCTACTGTTACAAATGTATTGCATCATAAGTATTACATCTAATCATTTCCTAATTTGAGAAGTTGAACCTAGAGGTAGTCCTAGAGGTAGTACCAAGAGGTAGTCCTAGAGTTATGATCACACAACTATGCTTGTAACTCATCATGGTTGCAAAATGGGTCACCATATGACCAGATCTTATTTTACAACCTTTTTAAAACAACCATTAGAATAGAATAGAATAGAATAGAATAGAATAGAATAGAATTTTTATTGGCCAAGTGTGATTGGACACACAAGGAATTTGCCTTGGTGCATATGCTCTTAGCGTACATAAAATAAAATATACATTTGTCAAGAATCATGTGGTACAACACTTAATGATTGTCATAGGGGTCAAATAAGCAATGAAGAAGCAATATTAATAAAAATCTTAGGATATATGCAACAAGTTACAGTCATACAGTCAACATGGGAGGAAGTGGGTGATAGGAATGATGAGAAAAACTAGTAGAATAGAAGTGCAGATTTAGTAGAAAGTCTGACAGTGTTGAGGGAATTATTTGTTTAGTAGAGTGATGGCGTTCAGAAAAAAACTGTTCTTGTGTCTAGTTGTCTTGGTGTGCAGTGCTCTGTAGCGATGTTTTGAGGGTAGGAGTTGAAACAGTTTATGTCCAGGATGCGAGGGGTCAGCAAATATTTTCCCCGCCCTCTTTTTGACTCGTGCAGTATACAGGTCCTCAATGGAAGGTAGTGCTTCTCAATTATTTTCTGTTACTCCCCCCTACCAAGGAAGACGTAAACATTTTGCACACACACACACACAACTCTCTGATCTGGGTCTCAATGGAATTTTAGTGTTTTGACATCAGACCAGGCTAACTTAATCAAGTTGATGTTTTGGGATCACTGACCTGGCCCATAACCACCACCTCTGCAGGGCACTCATACAGAATGATATGGAAGGAGACTTTGGGGTGCCATTCGAAGCTTTCGCCCAAATGCAGAGGATGGTCCTCCTTGTCCAGCAGCAGGTTTGCCAGGTCATTTACGGCTACTGCAATGCCCACCGAAAACAACAAGAACCCACACAGCCACTCTGTCCCGCCTGGCCAACTTCTTTTCCGAGGTCAGAGCAGCGTGCAATTGGTAAAACACTCCCCGTCTGAGGGAATCAAACGAGATGGATCACGCATGTTTCCCAGGGTCACACGTGCCCCCTGGCATTGCTCTGTGCCTCCCCAGGGGAGCCCACCCCACTACTTGACAAGCACTGCATTAAGCAAACATGGTTGTCATAAAGCAAATGCCATGCTCATTAAGTGAGCACCACAGTCATTAAGTGAGGATATTGTTTACTACAGAGTGATGTCATGGGGGACATGATCGAAACATTTAAATATGTTAAAGGGTTAAATAAGGTCCAGGAGGGAAGTGTTTTTAATAGAAAAGTGAACACAAGAACAAGGGGACACAATCTGAAGTTAGTTGGGGGGAAGATCAAAAGCAACATGAGAAAATATTATTTTACTGAAAGAGTAGTAGATCCTTGGAACAAACTTCCAGCAGACGTGGTAGATAAATCCACAGTAACTGAATTTAAACATGCCTGGGATAAACATATATCCATCCTAAGATAAAATACAGAAAATAGTATAAGGGCAGACTAGACGGACCATGAGGTCTTTTTCTGCCATCAGACTTCTATGTTTCTATTTTCTATGCTCAAAACCAGAAGTAAATGCCAGCCACTAAGTGGTCCGCTGTAAGTTGAGAACTACCCTTATAGAATGTTACTGTAGCATTATATCCTTATGTATATTACCTCAGGAAAGGTATATTACTTTGGAAACTGTGCTGCGTTACATAATTAAATCATGAATTTATGTCATGCTTTGAATAGCCTTACTAACATTTACAACACGAGTCTCTGGATGATTGTTAAGAGATGCTAATGATTCACAGTGGTGTTTTAAATTGCTACAATTAATTCCCTAGAGAAAATTTGTCTTTTTATCTATAAAGGTAATTACGCTTCCAAGTAATTCATGATTATGAAATGAAAGATTATCAAGGACATCTGAAATTTTATTAATTGGAGATAGATGGCCTACAGTATATTATTTCCACAATTTTTAGTTGTCAGAAAAATGGTCTCTTGCACTATAAGGTATGGCAAACTATTTATATACTTCATTATAATAGCATTTTACTTGTATTCCACAGAAAATCTTCTGTATTTTCATCTAGAATTCTTTGGTTATGCTTTATGTTGCCCATTTATTTTATTTGTAAAACATTTCCCTTTTGTTTCTAATAGACCTTTTCTTTTTTATAGAGTGTATAAGACTCCTAACAAAAGTTGTGTTACCTTTCAAAGATGGTAGATTATGACATCGTAATGTCTGTGATTTTAAATAATTGTATTTAAAGTTTGCAGCCTGACTATAAACACATTTATGGATATTTATTTTATTTTTATTTTATTTATTTGTCAAGTACGTACTGGTAATAAACATAGATATAACATAGTTCATATAAGGGTGATTTATTATAGACTTAGAAATAATAAGTACAGGACCCAGTTTTTAACAAGAGCCCTTCCTCAAATATCCTGTTATCTTACCACTGTGTCCTGATTAGGTTACAAATGAGAATGCTTTATAATTGCTCTCCTGCTTCTCCCCTTTCTCTGCCTAAAGATGTAATTCTTCTGCCTTCTTCAGGAGATGAGTTCCTATGGATCTATAAAGCAGAATATTTGTAAATCAGGGTTCAAATGAGGGATCCTTGGTACTCTCTGAGTTTGGTTTTTTTCTTGCAAATATTTCATTACCAAACTAGGTAATATCATCAGTGCTAGTCTATCACTGATGATATCACCTGGTTTGGGTAATGAAATCTCTGCAAGGAAACAACCAAGTTGAGGGAGCACCAAGAACCTCTTAGCCCCTATATTAGATTCCACATTCATAAAAAGAGCAGTCTGCTCTTCCAGAGAAGAATAATCAGCTGTCTGCTAATATAAAATGACTGCAGTTTTCTGTTGAGACAGCTCCTTTATAGCTTATCCAGCAGGGTTCAATAAGAACCATCCATAGTTCTTATTTTTGCTGGGAGAAGTCAACAGGCCAATCCAATGTATGTTGTATGTTTTTAAATTAATGGGTTTTTAGATATTTGTTTTAAATATTAGATTTGTTCACTGTACACTGTTTTACTATTGTTGTGAGCTGCCCCAAGTCTGTGGAGAGGGGCGGCATGCAAATCTAATTAATAATAATAATAATAATAATAATAATAATAATAATAATAATAATAATAATAATAATAATAATAGACTCCAACCATTTTTTGATTGTTTCTATTTCCCTTGCAAGTTCTAAGTTATCCTGGAGCAAGTTAGAAGGTGTTCTTTAACTGGAATCACATTGCTTACAGGTAGTTCAATAAAATCAAAGAATCCGGAATGAAATTGTTAAACATAGGAACAGGATATTAAAACACAAAAAAGACAGCAGGAAAAAGATACCTGGCAAAACAGCATTGATGTAAACTATCAAATGAGCTTATGTGGAAAGAAAGTTCAAGGAATGGGAACGCTTTCTTCGAATGGGAAAAGAAATGGGAGAGCTTTCTTCTTTTTATTGCCATGGGTATTTTATTAGAAAAAAGACAATGGCTAAAATATGACTCCAGCAAGGTCAAGATCACAGACATTTATTTGAACAAGATGATTGATATTTTATAGCCATTATTGTTATGTCCGAAGTTTATATAAAGATTTGTAACTAGGTAAAGTTCTAATAAGTTGTTGTTAAGCAGAACTCATCAAATGTAATAACTGTTTACCAGTTTCCTATTGGCTGATGTAGTTTGGTGCCAATATCAGATAGCTGTCAGCCGCTGCTTGTTGCTGGGCGAAACTTTATAAATAGGAGTGCTTCTGGTCTTACGCGTCTTCTGCTGAGCGCGCGCCAGAGTGGAAGTGTTACAGCCGCTCATTAACCTCCTGCTGTGAATAAAGAAGAATAGTTAGAAATTGTGTATCTCGGTCATTTCAGTGGCGACGAGGGTCTAGAGGCGATTTTTTTTTCACATAAAAAATCATAATGACGACCCCTTCGATCATTCAACCTCCTGAATTATTTGACCCCGAGAGGTCAACTTGGACTGCCTATATGGCCAAATTCGAAATATTTCTTGAGGCTGCCGGCATGAAGGATGCAGAGGACGGCAGGAAACGAGCATTATTTCTTAATTATTGTGGCACACAAATTTTTGATTTGGCGGGTACCTTGACCGATCCAGAACCCGCTAATTCAGTGCCATGGGAAACTTTGAGGGATAAATTGGCGTCCCATTTTAAACCTACTAAACCTGACAGGGTTTTCAGGCATCATTTCTCCCGCACCGCCCAGGCTGAGGGGGAGACTATCAACAAATTTGCTACTCGTCTTCGGACTATTTTAGCAAAATGCCAATTCGAGAACCCTGAAGCGAGGTTAACAGATGCCATCATTTTTGGCATGAGGAATGTGACAATTCGAAACAAGCTGCTGGCGGCGGAGGATTCTTCACTACAAGATGTCATCAAGGCTGCTCAAACAGCTGAAGTGGCCGAAGCCGCTGCAGCTGACCTGAAGTCAAACGACAAGCTGCCAACGGTCTGCAAAATATCTGAGGCTCATCGTGCCCCAGGAAATCATCCTCACGAATACCACTTGCAAGAACTTGACGCCTATGAAGACTACTGCTGCCAAATTCGAGGGCCACCAGCGAGACAACCCCGTCCACCATTCCAGCCCTGTGCCGGATGCCGCGGTCACCACCCGAGATCCAGATGCCCTTCAAGGACACCTTCTGCCGCCGATGCGATAAACGCGGCCACATTGCCGCCGTCTGCCGGGCCACTCTACCTGATGACCTCTCTGGCAATCAAGACCTGCTGCCCACCTTTTCTACCCAGCGGTACTATCGCCCCTTCAGACAACAGGGCAAAGGAAGCAGACGGCCATGGAACCCCAAGGTAACCAAAAACACACCGACTGCGGCACCTATCCCCCGCCCCCTAATAAAATTGTTGTCCCCCTTTTCCTAAATCACCAGCCATGCCACATGGAGCTGGATACTGGCTCCAAATTTACTTTAATGCCGTGGCATAAGTTGCGGCTCTATGTGCCTGCATTGTCTCGAGACTCTTTGCAACCGCTGGACATTGCAATTAATGACTTTCAGGGCCACCCTATTCGGGTTTTGGGGAGGACTAGAATACCTGTAACTTTTAAAAATGTCCACCATGTATTGCCAATTTTAATTGTTGAAGGGGCAAATCACTCCCTTTTGGGTCTGGATTGGATGGCTCCCTTAGGGTTGGCTGTCACTGGCCTCCTCAAAATAACTGCTCTGGGGGTGCCTAACTTTGTACAGGAATTTCCGGAGGTCTTTAAGGAAGGTCTGGGTACTTACAAGGGGCCCCCAATTTCTTTTTCCTTGGATCCCACTGTTCCCCCCCTTCGTTTAAAACCACGTAGGGTACCACTGCCTTTAATAGAGAAGTTGGATGCCCAATTACAAAAACTACAGGCTCAGGGCATCCTGGTCCCCGTTGAACATGCCCCATGGGAAACCCCTATTGTGACCCCCATGAAGCCTGACGGCTCACTAAGAGTATGTGCAGATTATAAATCGACCCTTAACAAAGCGTTGCAGCACAACCCATACCCCATACCAGTTGTACAGCAGTTGCTGCATACCCTAGGGGCAGGGAAAATATTTGCAAGGCTGGACCTTGCCCAGGCATACCAGCAATTGCCCGTTGACGATGCCACAGCAATGGCACAAACTATTGTAACACACAGAGGTGCCTTTAAGTGTACACGCTTACAATTTGGGGTCAGCGTAGCCCCTGGTATTTTTCAAAGGTTGATGGAAAGGCTGCTGAATAGACTTAAAGGGTAGTCCCCTATTTTGATGACATCTTAATTTGTGGGGACACCCCTGGGCAGTTGCATAACAGAATCCGACAAGTACTCTCTCGTCTAAGGGATCAGGGCTTAAGGCTTAAGCCAGAGAAATGTGTGTGGGGAACCCCCTCCGTTGATTTTTTGGGGTTCCGAATAGATGAACAGGGAATTCACCCCACGGAAGAAAAGATTAAAGCGATTAAGGATGCTCCTGCCCCCACCTGTAAAACAGAGCTGCAAGCCTTCTTGGGGCTATTAAATTTTTATTCTGTTTTTTTGAAACAGAAGGCCTCCGCAGCTGAGCTGCTTCATCGACTCCTCCACAAGGGAGCATCTTGGGAATGGGGTGAGAAAGAACATCAGGCTTTCACAGCTGTAAAAAACCTTTTAACATCGCACAGTGTTGTAATTCAATACAGCTCTACCCTGCCACTTAGGCTCACATGCGATGCTTCACCATACGGGGTGGGAGGGGTCCTAGCCCATGTATTCCCTAATGGTCAAGAAGCCCCAGTGGCCTATTTTTCCAGAACGTTATCCATGGCCGAACGCAACTATGCACAGATGGACAGGGAGGCATTGGCATTGGTGGCTGGGGTGAAGAAATTCCACCACTATTTATTAGGGAGACCCTTCCAATTGGTCACTGACCACAAACCATTATTAGGTCTGTTAGCCACTGGTCGGCCAACCCCTCCTTTTATGTCCCCCCGCATGTCTAGATGGGCTATTTTCTTGGCGGGGTATGATTATGTCCTTATCCATAAAGGGGGCTCCATGATAAACCATGCAGATGGGCTTAGTCGCTGCCCTTTAGGACAGAGGGTAGAGGACCCCGCCCTGGCAGCAGATGTTCTTCTCATAGACTTAAACACAGAACCCTTGGTCACAGCTAAAGAGATGGCTATTGAAACAAAAAAGGATCATATTTTAAACAGAGTCCTACAATATATTCTAAAAGGGTGGCCTCCCAATGGGGAAGACCCCGGGGTGGGGGAATACAAAACTAAACGACTGGAACTGTCAGTCATGCATGATTGTATTTTGTGGGGTGACAGAGTGGTCATTCCAACTACTCTGAGGCTACAGGTTATTAAAATGTTACATCTGGGACACCCAGGGGTGGTCAGGATGAAGGCCTTGGCTAGAGGCTATTTATGGTGGCCTGGATTTGATAAAACAATTGAGGATTGGGTTGCCACCTGCGGACAGTGTCAGGAAACAAGGCCAAATCCACCCAAAACCACCCCTGCACAGTGGGACATGCCACAAAGCCCATGGTCAAGGGTGCACATCGACTTGGCGGGCCCGGTGGGCAACAACATGTTTTTGATTGTAGGGGACGCATATTCTAAGTGGTTAGACATAATTTTGTTAGGGTCCACTACCTCCACTGCTATTATAACTGCTCTAAGAAAATTATTCTCAACGCATGGGTGTCCAGACGTCCTAGTGTCGGACAATGGGCCCCAATTCACTTCCAGGCAGCTGGAGATGTTCTTGGCACATCTAGGGGTCAGACATGCTTTAACATCACCCCACGCAGCCTGGTCTAATGGGATGGCAGAGAGATATGTCCGTGTGGCCAAAGAGGCCATTAAGAGGTCATCACCAGGGGAGATGCGAGAGAGATTAGATACTTTTCTCCTGACTCAACACATTACACCAAGTTTAACCACTAGCAAGAGTCCAGCCGAGCTACTTATGGGGAGGAAGTTGAGGTCTCCCCTGGACAGACTGCACCTCTCTTTTGTACAATTCAAAAATGTAAATATGACAATCCCTGAACGGGCAATGTGTGTGGGTCAACCGGTATTTGTTAAGAATTTTGACAGGGGCCGACAATGGGAATGTGGCATAGTGACCGAGCAAACTGGCCCAAAGACTTATTTGATCAAATTAAATGATGGACGCCTATGGAAATGACACATAGATAATATATGGGGGAGACAGGAAACAGCCAGTATAAGAGACAATATGGATAACAATAGTAATGGGGTCTCTACTCCTTCACTCCCCGCAGGGTGTTATACCAGACCGGCCAGAAACCAGGAACAAATAGACTGGGACTTACCTGGGGTCAGTGGCCTCTCCAGCGCTGCCCCTTCTTTGCCACATGCCAGTCGTGGGGACTCTTCTTCAGCAGGACCCGAGGAACCCTCCTCTTCCGTGGACACCCAAGTATTGCATGAACCTCGTCGGTCGGAGAGGACGCCAAGAAGGCCTGCCCGGTTGGACGACTATATTACTTATTTGTCAGAATAATGGGTAATAAAAAACTAACCAGAAGGGGGAGGGGTGTTATGTCCGAAGTTTATATAAAGATTTGTAACTAGGTAAAGTTCTAATAAGTTGTTGTTAAGCAGAACTCATCAAATGTAATAAGAACTGTTTACCTGTTTCCTATTGGCTGATGTAGTTTGGCGCCAATATCAGATAGCTGTCAGCCGCCGCTTGTTGCTGGGCGAAACTTTATAAATAGGAGTGCTTCTGGTCTTACGCGTCTTCTGCTGAGCGCGCGCCAGAGTGAAAGTGTTACAGCCGCTCGTTAACCTCCTGCTGTGAATAAAGAAGAATAGTTAGAAATTGTGTATCTCGGTCATTTCAATTATGAGAATCAAGTCTGGGAAAGAAGAAAACCTTCTTCCAACAAGAGAAGGAATGTTGGTCCATTGCATTCTATGCTAATAAATTTACTTTAAAAAGATGGCATACAGTTGTTTAAGTTAATACTAATGCATGTATCAACTTGTGAAGAATTTCTGCTTAAAGAATAGGCTTATTGACTTTCTGAAACAACAAATGAGATTTTGAGTATGTATGTATGTATGTATGTATGTATGTATGTAAAAAGTAACAGCAGATCATTGAGGACAAAACTAGGAGATAGGTTAATTTTAAAGGAGAAGTATTATAGTTCAACAGTATTTGTTTTTCAAAAGAGGACAAAACCCACAAAGAATGATCAAAGTAAAATTTCACAGAGGTCAAAATATTTTATTAATGCAGGTGGTGCCTCATACTGGGATTATACAGTAGAAAGAAGCACATTTAATCTTTACATATATATGACTTTTAAATCTATTTCTATTCTTGTACATATAGTATATTTCTTTGTATTTTAGGTTGGATATCAGAATAAGAAGTATAAAGTAAGATTTCTTTTCTTCCTTCAGTCTTTTGAGTGCATATATAATCTTATTTGTATTGTTCTGTATAACCTTGTCATAGTCATGTTAAAATATACTGAAATATGCAATTTAAAAAAAGAATGGGAATGTATATTATTTTGTTTCATCCAGCTTCTGTGCATCTATTTCTATAAATTACTCTTTGTATTTTTGTACTTATTTCAAATTCTAGAATTTCTCACATACATATACCTTCAAAATGGTCTTTCTTTAATTAGCTTATCATCTCTGATTATTTTTAAAAATCTTCTTAAATAAAATTTCTTCAGGACTCTTTCTTATACATTGCAATTTTTAGAAGAGGGAGAGAGGATGTGATTTTTTTTGGTATACAGTAGTCCCTCGCTATACCGCGCTTCACCCACTGCGGCTTCACTTCATCGCGGGTTTCTGAGGAAGTCGATCGGCAGATTTAAACAGCCTGCCGAACTCGATCGGCAGGTTTTTTTAAAAAAAATAAATCTAAAATTGTAAATAATGTATTTAAATACTGTATCTAAAATAAATACTGTGTGGGAAGGGTTTATAAACACTTAAAACAATGAAAACTTACCAAACAATTACAATATAAATACTTAAATAAGTACTATCAGTCGATAAATATTCCCCATCGTGGATTTCACCTATCGCGGCCAGGTCTGGAACGTAACACCAGCGATAGGTGAGGGACTACTGTAATGACCTTCATATGGTATATCAGTGAGTACAGAGGTAGCAATAAGAGACAGTGATAGCAACAAAAGTCTTACTTGGGTAGCTGAGTTGACTTTGTTCATAAACTGAGAGAAGAATTCCTGGAAAAGGGAGAAAAACCACAGGAGAAAAATGTTAAAATGCCAAGTAAAAAGGATACATGTGTCTTTCTTCTCCTGAATTAATACAATGCAAAAGTGCATAAAATGAGGGATTTTAAGGAAAATCTGAAAGGGAAATGTAATAAAGTTTGAAATCTGGGAAAACATCTCTCTCTCTCTCTCTCTCTCTCTCTCTCTCTCTCTCTGAGCATGTGTGCGTGTCATCTCTCAAGCAGTGATTGGAAACCTAAGTATTTTTCCAGCTTTGATGTGCTGAAAGGTTCTTCGAGGCCTGTATTTGCAAATAATTTTAGGATTTGGTGGGATGTTTCTTGCCCCCCACTCTAGGAAAGACAATTTTATTAGATCCTGCTCAGAATATGTTCTGTCAGGCTCTCTGGTAGAATCCTCCCAAAAATTCACAGGTACAAATTTCAGACACACACGCGTTTGAAAATTCAAAACAATGTTCTTTATAATGAAAATTCACTTAAACTAAGCCCTCTGTTATAGCAAAGAGCACTCGTCTCGAAACAAACTGGTAATTTATACAAGTCCCCTATCAGTCATGTGATACTTAGCTTGCAGCTGTGAGGCAATTCAAAGTCCTTCTTTCACAAAGTGAAACACACTTTGCTGTGGTTTAGGTTCAAAGCAGGGAAAAATCAGCACACAAAAAGTCAAAGTCAGGAAAGCAGTCACGGAACACAACGATCAGATAATCCTCCACAATGGCCAAACCCACAGGCTGCTCTTTATAGCAGCCTCACTAATTACCACAGCCCCACCCAACCACAGGTTGCCTCATTTTCATTGATAATAATCTCTCAGTTGTTGTTGCCTATGCATCGCTCTCCGCATGCGTGGCTGTATCATTAACTCTTGTTCTGAATCCAAGGAGGAGCTAGATAATTGATCTCCTTCGGAGCTGTCTGCCACACTCTCCTCCTCCCTGTCACTCATGTCTTCTTGGTCAGAGGAGCCTTCATCAGCAGATTCCACCGGGGGCAAAACAGGCCTGCAGCATGTGGATGTCTCCCCCGCATCCACAGTCCTTGGGGCAGGAGCTGGGCCAGAGCTAACCACAACAGAATATAAGACAATTTATTCTTTGGTTACTCTTTTTAGGCAATTGGTAAACAGCATATTGCCTTCCTGGTGTTACTGAACCTTAATCCCTTAATCCCTATCATTCCTTTCATTGGCCATGTTGGTATAACTAATAGCAAGTGAAAATTCACATGCAAATAGCCTCAGGTTGTCTTTCCCTGCTCAGGGCAAAAGAACGGAGCCAGCTTAGCCTGATATTTCAACTTGTCATTGAATTAACCTGCTCTTACAGTATAAATGGCAATAGCAATCACACTTAGCTTTTTAAAAAACCGTTTCACAGTGCTTTGCAGCCCTCTCTAAGCAGTTTACAGTGTCAGGATATTGCTCCCAACAATCTGGCTCCTCATTTTACCAACCTCAGAAGAGTGGAAGGCTGAGTGAGCCTTGAGCCAATCAGAATTGAACTGCTGGCAGTCAGCAGAGTTGGAGTTAGGGCTAGGGTTAGGCAATTGAGGTATGTAAGAAGAGTTGGAGGAATATACCCAGTTCCCATAGATGGAAGCTGCCCTTTTCATCTCCCTAAGGGACCATAGATCAGTGATGGCGAACCTATGGCATGTATGTGCTGTTTGGTTTTTAATTATGATAGGGTTTTTAGTTATTTTTTAATATTAGATTTGTGCCATTGTAATATTGTTTTTATCGTTGTTGTGAGCCGTCCCGAGTCTTCGGAGAGGGGCAGCATACAAATCTAATAAATTGAATTGAATTGAATTGAATCTGAGGGCACGCGAGGCATTGTCCTATGTCAGCTCCAGCTTATTTTTGACCTTCTTTTCGGCCATTTTTGCTCTCCCCAGGCTTCAGGAAAACCTCCTGAAACCAGGGGATGGCAAAAAATGGCTCAGTGAGCCTACCGGAGATCCGGAGGCTTCAGTGAGGCCTGTGAAGTGTTTGAGTTGTGCAAATGTTGAGGGGGAGGGCATGCACACATGCACACACACTTTTGGCATCTGAGCCCTCCCAAAAAAAGGTTCTCCATCATAGATCATATAAACTAAGATGACAGGCTGAGAAGAGGTTCACAGGGAATCAGAATTAGAATTGTCTGGGACTAATTGAAACCCACATAGATAATTAATTGTAAACCCTGCTAAATAGAGCAGTCAGAAAATCAAATACAGCTACTTTTATGAGGATTGATCATAATAATGAATCTTGCAAAGGTGGTGATTCTATATCTTGTTCTCCTTCTAATAATTCAGTGAATTAGAGAGAGACATCTGCGTGAGCCACTTCCATATGTCATCTCATTGTTTTGGTTTTTAAAAAAATGCTTGAGCCCTTTTTGCCTAAAAATGATTTTGGTATATTGCTGCAAAGGCCATTTTCCTTATTGTCTACACTGACTGAATCAGTTAGCTGAATTATGTAATATGATCCATGAATCATTTATTCGAATAATATAAACCTAGCTATACTTTGTTTAGATTGTTTAGAACAGCTTTGGGGATCTTTCTGGATGAAGAGCATATTTTTAAAAATCTTGCACTAATATACAGTAATTAAGTACACTGTCTTAGAGATTATAATGCTTCTAATGAACTGGCCTAGATATCTGCCACCTGAGGCAACCCATCTCAATAAGTTAGAGCAAATCCTCACAACTGAAACATACCTATCACATAGAAACATAGAAACATAGAAACATAGAAGTCTGACAGCAGAAAAAGACCTCATGGTTCATCTAGTCTGCCCTTATACTATTTTCTGTATTTTATCTTAGGATGGATATATGTTTATCCCAGGCATGTTTAAATTCCGTTACTGTGGATTTATCTACCACGTCTGCTAGAAGTTTGTTCCAAGGATCTACTACTCTTTCAATAAAATAATATTTTCTCATGTTGCTTTTGATCTTTCCCCCAACTAACTTCAGATTGTGTCCCCTTGTTCTTGTGTTCACTTTCCTATTAAAAACACTTCCCTCCTGGACCTTATTTAACCCTTTGACATATTTAAATGTTTCGATCATTTCTCCCCCTTTCCTTCTGTCCTCCAGACTATACAGATTGAGTTCATTAAGTCTTTCCTGATACGTTTTATGCTTAAGACCTTCCACCATTCTTGTAGCCCGTCTTTGGACCCGTTCAATTTTGTCAATATCTTTTTGTAGGTGAGGTCTCCAGAACTGAACACAGTATTCCAAATGTGGTCTCACCAGCACTCTATATAGCGGGATCATAATCTCCCTCTTCCTGCTTGTTATACCTCTAGCTATGCAGCCAAGCATCCTACTTGTTTTCCCTACCGCCTGACTGCACTGTTCACCCATTTTGAGACTGTCAGAAATCACTACCCCTAAATCCTTTTCTTCTGAAGTATTTGCTAACATAGAACTGCCAATACAATACTCAGATTGAGGATTCCTTTTCCCCAAGTGCATTATTTTACATTTGGAAACATTAAACTAAAGATTTCCATTGCTTTGACCATTTATCTAGTAAAGCTAAATCATTTACCATATTACAAACGCTTTTTGAGTTGATGTGTATCTACGCCCTCTGATGGAGTTCACCTCAAACACCTTTACTTTGATCAATTTGTTGTCCAATGTATATTATATTATACTGTGTAGCTCGTATAACACCAACAGTGCTTTCTTCCTTATCGCCAGTCAAAGGTCCTGAAATGAGAACACATTAAAAGAGAATCATTATGCAATAGAGAAAAGATACAAGAAATGTACATGCTTTAAAGCAGAAGAAAATCACGAAAGGACCAAAATAGCAATACACTTTCACAAATATTTAAATAAATTGTGGAGAAAGTCTACATTAACAGGCTTCTTAAGAAGCCTATTAATGCATTTTATCAATATTATCCCTCTTGTGAGATGAGATTTATGCTCTAATGGAGCATAATCTGAAAGGAATGAAATTTAATATAACACAATAAATCATTATATTAAAAAGGGTAAATAAGAGTGTTAACTTATTTTGTTATTTAAAATTAAGTATAGTTGGAGAGAAGTCTGACTCATTTCCTTTTCTAAAAAATCATATCATATATGGATTCAAAATATTATCATATTTCTAAATAATATGTTTGAAAAGGGGAAGATTAAATAATGTAAAAAGAACTAATAAAATTTGTGCCATTTTGCATTCCTATCATATTCTTAGTAAAGTGAATGAAATAATTTGTTCCATTTTGTCATTCTTATTATAATATGCATCACTAGAATGAGGTGTCAAGAAGCATTTAGACTTCCCTCGATGAACAGCAGAAAAAACAGCAGAAAAAAGAAATAGTGAAAGATTACTACCAAAATTTATATAAAGAGGAATCAGTAGAAAGCACTAAAATTGCCAAATATATAAATGAGAATAATATACTAAAGATAGAAGAGCCAGATAAACAACTTTTAAACATGAAAATAACTCTACAGGAAATTCAATTGGCCTTAAAAAAACAAAAAAACAATAAAGCGCCAGGACCAGACGGACTTCCAGGAGAATTTTATAAATATAATAAAGAATTATTTGAACCTATACTACTAGAAATTTACAACGAAATCCTGGAACAAGCTAAAATCCCGAATACTTGGAGGGAATCATATATCACAATGATACCTAAAGAAGGCCTAGACAAACAAAAAATAAGAAATTACAGACCAATATCCTTACTAAATGCGGATTACAAGATTTTTATGGCAATTCTCTCAGAAAGATTAAAAAATATATTAAATAAAATAATCAGCCCGGACCAAAACGGATTCCTACCTAACAGACAAATTTCAAATTGTACGAGGACAGTCCTAGATATCATAGAATACTGTGAAGTCCATCCAGGAGAACAAGTAGCCCTGGCATTCCTGGACGCACAAAAAGCTTTCGATAGCGTCAACTGGCAATACTTAATAGCTGTAATTAAAGAATTGAAACTGGGAACCAAATTCGAAAATATCATTAAAAATACTTATACAACACAATCAGCCAGAGCAATAATCAACAATGACATGACGGAACTAATTTCAATAGAAAAAGGGGTAAGACAGGGATGCCCAATGTCCCCTTTGTTATACATATTAACCCAGGAAATACTACTAAACAAAATTCGACTAAATAATGAAATAAAAGGAATTAAGATAAAAGATGAAGAATACAAATTACAGGCATACGCAGATGATATTGTACTTTTCCTAGAAGATCCTATAAGATCTGGCCCAGAATTAATCAGAGAAATAGAAATTTGTGGGGAACTCTCAGGACTAAAAATTAATAAGCAAAAAACAATGCTTATGACAAAGAATATGACTATAAAACAAATTAAAAAATTGGAAGAAATTACAAATCTACAAACCACAAAAAAAATTAAATATTTAGGACTAATACTATCAAATAAAACTTCATCTCTTAAAAAAGATAACTATAACAAACTCATACAAGAAACTAATAAAAACTTAGAAAAATGGAAAGATTTGCAACTATCCATGTTAGGTAGAATCGCGGTGATTAAAATGGACATCTTACCCAAATTCCTCTACCTTTTCCAAACTGCCCCTATTAATATCGAACAATTTTTTTTAAAAGAGATTAATAAAACTTTTTCAAAATTTATTTGGCAAAACAAAAAACCCAGAATTCAATTCAGATACCTCCAAGACACCAAAAACAGAGGAGGGTTAGGACTCCCCGATCTGAAACAGTATTACACTGCAGCGTGCCTAACATGGCTAAAAGAGTGGATTAATCTTACTAATAAAAGAATACTGGTACTTGAGGGCCATGATCTACAGTTGGGGTGGCATGCCTATTTATGGAAAGACGATAAACAAAAACAAACTGTCTTTAACAAACACATGATAAGAAAATCTCTGCTTAAAACCTGGTATGAGATTAAAAGAAAATTTTACAACAAAATTCCTAGATGGCTATCTACCATGGAAGCCATAGTATATCCGAACTTAATAGACCCTACCAAGACCATAAAATATAAAGATATTTTACATCCAAATGGAGAAATTAAAACTAAACAAGAATTGGAAATACAAAATTATAGGATGGACGAGTGGACATATATGCAAATAAAATCAAGATATAATAAGGATAAACAAATACCAGGTATAGCAAATTCCACCCAAACTCTAGATAAGATCTTAACAGGAAACGCTGAAAAACACATAACCAAACTATACCAGATTTTACTAGAACACGAGAAAGAAAAAGAGATGATTAAAAATCCAATGGTAGCCTGGGAGAAAAACCTACAAAGAAAAATCCATATAGCAGAATGGGAGAAAACATGGAATACAATAACCAAAATCACCATATCATCAGCCTATAAAGAAAACTATTACAAACTATTTTACAGGTGGTATCTACCACCGGCAAGACTTGCCAAAATTTATCCAGCACTACAAAATGTATGTTGGAAATGCAATAAAGAAAAAGGAACTTTCTTCCATATGTGGTGGTCCTGCCCTAAAATCCAAAAAATTTGGGAAACAATTTACAAATGGTTAAAGGAAATCACGAAGGAGGAAATAGAGTACTCACCGGAGGGGATGCTACTCGGAATTTGGAAAAAATCTTACTCGAAACAAACCCTTTTTTTAGTGACTCACATAAATACAGCTACAAGAATTGCAATTGCGCAAACATGGAAGAACAAACAGACCCCCAATATAAATTTAATAATAGAAAAAATATATACATGTGCAGAAATGGATAAATTGACAAACCTACTTAAGGGAAACAGAATCAACGAAACTAAAAGCATGTGGAACAATTGGCACGAGTGGATTCAAAGGAAAAGATTTGTATAACCTTATACAAAATAGCAGTACAAACCTTAAAAAAAAAATATGAAAATACCATTTGAATGTTTTTACCCTGTTTTGCATTGCATAGTATTAAGTTAATATTATCCATATAACAACTGTAACCGGTAAAAAAGTTGGATAAGACCTGTAAACTGTATAAACAAATTGTGATATATGTATCTATAAAACAATAAAAAGATTTGCAAAAAAAAGAGAAGCATTTAGACTGCATTCCCTTTTTTACAAATTAAAATACTCTGTCATAAAGTCTTGACCTTTTAAATATTCTCCCCCCCCCCCTTTCAGTATTTGGAGATTTCTCTTTTGGTTGAAAATGCATTGCATTACTGAGAATAAAATAATCTGAAGAGGGTTTCTTATTGCATAATTAAAATGCAGAATAAAACAATTAGTAGAATCAATCAATTTTTATTCTTCCCCATTATTTAAAGTAAAATTATACAAATACCAATCTTTCTGATAATGACCTATAACCTATATTTGAATAACATGCTCAGGTTAATGCAATAAGTGGCAATATTTCTGGATTGTACATTATGGTTAAAAATAATATGTATATTCAGGAGTCTATTTTTAGATAAACTTATTGAAGTACCATGTAATTGTACAGACTGAGCCTTGGTCCTCTTTAATTATAGAAGAGAATGAAGGAATGCAATATTAAACGCTGCAGATAGCAAGCAGAGTGAAAATCTGGATTAGTCAGGCATGGTATTCTACATATTCTGGAACCTGAGTCCTTTTTGTCATTGCTAGTGCTAAAAAGCAATATGTTTTTCCCCCTTCTAGCAGCACATTTAGCAGCTATATTTTTAAAAAGAAATTCTGAGTTAGGAAACTTACTTTCTACATTCAGATTCCATCTCACCATTTATTCCATTCCACACAAACCTTATCTGGAAAAAGTATTTCCTTTGATAAACTGACTGAGTTCCAACTTTATGTTAAATCTTTATTTTCTTAAGGAAGGTTAAAGGATCTACATTCAATTTGATATATAGTACAGTAAGATATAAACCATAATTTACAAACAGCAGTGCTTGAATTTCTACAAGTTACAACAAAGCAAAAAAAACCCACATTATGCTGCAGGACCATGTGTGACCAGGTCAATGGTAGGAATTCTTAAATTTAATCAGTCTTAAATATTCCATAATTATTCTAAATGCGAAATAGGTTGACAATTAATGAGATTCACTATAAATAATTCTAGAATTAAAGTTAGAATATTTGTCCAAATTGAATGTAATATTGAATGATTTTATATTCATTACAATTTGTGAAGTTTTAGCAAAGTATTATATGAATATAATTTCACTGAATATATTAATTGCTCTAATTCAGTAATCTAAAGTGCTAACATTTATCATGTATGCAGAGGAAGATGTAAATTTAGTTACCGCTGATCATACATTTGTTAACAAGTTTGCAAAAAACTTATGGGTTCATAAAACATATTGCAAGCATACAAAATGTATATCTTTGTATGGCCTGTGACAGATTTACCTATAATTTGATTTTCTCAGTTATATAAATATGTCTTCAAAACTGTCCATAAGGAAATTATTGACTTTTGTTCATCATTTCTGTTAGCAGAAATCTCTGGCGGGAATGGGACAGGAATTTATCCTCTGTCCTGGTGCTTCTCAGCCTCTCAGCGGCTTTTGATACCATCGACCATGGTATCCTTCTGCGCCGGCTGGAGGGGTTGGGAGTGGGAGGCACTGTCCTTCAGTGGTTCTCCTCCTACCTCTCCGGTCAGTCGCAGTCGGTGTTAGTGGGGGGTCAGAGGTTGACCTCTAGGTTTCTCCCTTGTGGGGTGCCTCAGGGGTCATTCCTCTACCCCTGCTATTTAACATCTACATGAAACTGCTGGGCAAGATCATTCAAGGGCATGGGGTGAGGTATCATTAGTACACTGATGATACCCAGTTGTACATCTCCACCCCATGTCCAGTAAACGAAGCAGTGGAAGTGATGTGACGGTGCCTGGAGGCTGTTGGGGTCTGGATGGGTGTCAACAGACTCAAACTCAACCCTGATAAGACAGAGTGGCTGTGGGTTTTGCCTCCCAAAGACAATTCCATCTATCCATCCATTACCCTGGGTGGGGGGAGTTATTGACCCCTTGGAGAAGGTCCGCAACTTGGGTATCCTCCTCGATCCACAGCTCACATTAGAAAAACATATTTCAGCTGTGGTGAGGGGGGCATTTGCCCATGTTCGCCTGGTGCACCAGTTCCGCCCCTATCTGGACCGGGATTTACTGCTTACAGTCACTCATGCCCTCTTCACCTCGAGGTTCGACTACTGTAATGCTCTCTACATGGGGCTACCTTTGAAAACTTCGGAAACTTCAGATCGTGCAAAATGCAGCTGTGAGAGCAATCATGGGCTTCCCTAAGTATGCCCATGTTACACCAACACTCCGCAGTCTGCATTGGCTGCCAATCAATTTCTGGTCACAATTCAAAGTGTTGGTTATGACCTATAAAGCCCTTCATGGCATCTGACCAGAATGTTTCCAGGACCGCCTTCTGCCGCACGAATCCCAAAGACCAGTTCGGTCCCACAAAGTTGGCCTTCTCCGGGTCCTGTCGACTAAACAGTGTCATTTGGCAGGACCCAGGGGAAGAGCCTTCTCTGTGGTGGCCCCCACCCTCTGGAACCAGCTCCCCCCAGAGATTAGAATTGCCCCCACCCTCCTTGCCTTTTGTAAACTCCTTAAAACCCACCTCTGCTGTCAGGCATGGGGGAATTGAGACATCTCCCCTGGGCCTATACAGTTTATGCATGGTATGTTTGTGTGTATGTCTTCCTTTTTAATAAGGGGTTTTTAGTGACTTTTAATTATTAGATTTGTTATACATTGTTTTATTATTGTTGTGAGCCACCCCAAGTCTGCGGAGAGGGGTGGCATACAAATCTAATAAATAAACAAACAAACAAACAAATAAATAAATATAATAATAATAATAACAACAACAACAACAACAACAACATTTATGGCAAAGTAAAATATGTTGTTCAGGAGTGAAATCAAGCAGTTTCTAAATAAGTTCTAGAGAACCGGTAGTGGAAATTTTGAGCTTGCCCTGAGTGGGGAGGGAATGGAGATTTTGCAGTATCCTTCCCCTGCCGTGCCCACCAAGCCATGCCCACCAAGCCACACCCACAGAACCAGTAGTCAAAGAAACTGGATTTCACCATTAATGTTGTTGCATATATTTTTCTTGCACATTGTAAGAAATTAGATTGCCAGTTTTATAGGTTGCAATGAGCTTTTTTTTTCATGAGTTAATGCAAAGTATCAATTTTCTAGTGCTGGGCAACCAGCATTCTGAGGATTTTTCAAATATATCATCTTATAGGTTGCCAAATGTTGTCCATCCCACACAAAATCTACCTGTGTGTCATAATTTTGCCCTTCAGACACGCTTGATTGTAGGAGAGTCAGATTCAAATGGAATTTTGTCTTGCTTTTGAGGATGAATAATTACAATGTCAGACCTTTACAGGATTTAGTGATTTATGCTATAATTGAAGTGAAAGTGTGAGAGTTAATTCTCACAAAGAGAAAAACAATCTGTTATTAGATGTGATTTCCCCCCAAAACGAGATAATTGGAAATTAGACTTCCTGCCTCCACTTACTCTATTGCTGTAATGGTATGTAAAATGACCTTGGGAGACAAGACACAGCCTGGGAAATGGTCAGATAAGAGACAGCATAATCCACAGTTGCATAGAGACTGGAGTAAGAGGCTCAGAAGAGATCTTCCCTAATTTCTCAAGGGATGAGTGTGTGTGTGTGTGTGTGGAGGGGGGGGGGATTGTACATTCAGAGATGAAATATTCTGTCAAAGTAACCTTATAAAAAAGTAAGAGCTCTACAACCTCCATGAACACATGTAAATAATGAAAGAAACATATCCTTTCTGAGCTTGCTATTAGGTAAGGAATAATGAATGAAGAATGAAGATTCCTCTAAGAATGAGGGAAGGAGATGTGAAATTTACATTTTGCACAGAGAAAATAATTTGATACCAAAATTTTGCCATTATCTATGTGAAACAAGGGAAACTTGGCCTGTCTAGAAGTTCATTGCATAGTTTGGCCAAGAGAAAGAGGTAAACTATGAGCTTTGATTTTACTATAAATAGGAGTGGGTTATGATACACATTTTCCATATTCGGTGGTACCTCTACTTAAGAACTTAATTCGTTCCGTGACCAGGTTCTTAAGTAGAAAAGTTTGTAAGTAGAAGCAATTTTTCCCATAGGAATAAATGCAAAAGCAAATAATGCATGCAAACCCATTAGAAAAGAAATAAAACTTGGAGTTTGGGTGGGAGGAGGAGGAGGAAGAAGAAAAGGAGGAGGACAGTCGCTGCCAAAGAAAGAAGGTGAGGTGAGGGGAATCAAAAAAATCCAAAACGTTAAGGCTTAAAAAACCCCAAGAGGAACTCTGAGCCAGCGAGGAGGAGCACGCGCCTCCCATACACCTGGCGCGAGGCTGCCTCCCATACACTGCATCAGAGAGAGAAACCCAGGGGGAATGGCAGGAAACTGGCCGAGCCTTTGTGCCGCTCTCAAATTTCCTCTCAAATTTTTCCAGACTTCGGTTCTTAAGAAGAAAATGGTTCTTAAGAAGAGGCAAAAAAAATCTTGAACACCCGGTTCTTATCTAGAAAAGTTCTTAAGTAAAGACGTTCTTAAGTAGAGGTACCACTGTATAGGAATTGTTTTTATAATGTCTTTGTTGCTTTTCTACCATCCTTACTTATCAGAAGTTGCTGGACTGTAGCATGCCTATTTAATTAGTTCAAGCCTGGTCTTGCCAAGGAGAGGTCTAAGCATAGCTTTTTGTTATCCTTCATTGTATTACACAACAAAGCAATAATACAAAAGTTTTAAAAATGAGATGTGAAGAAGCAGATATAACAGAGTTGTATTACAAGATGTTGGAAAAACCTGTTTTTAACAAACAAATTTTGCATAAGTTCCCCCACCCCCTCTGGCTTCATAAAGTAAGGGATAATGTGGCTCTAGTAATCCAATACATACAGAATTCCAAGTAATGTAAACGACCTTAACTTTGCTAATTTGTTTTTAATCTACTTGACAGTTCAAAGTAGTCAACGTTTAGAGAATATGCAGGGAGACATAGTGAATTTTTGGTGATCAATCTCCTAACAATATACTAGCCAGCTAACAACATATAGAAAGGCCCATTTTCCTAATGGTTATAAATGTTTGTCTCAAAAGAGCCCCTAGATATAATGTTGCAAAATATATAACATTGCAAAAGAGGATAACATACAAATATTTCTTGAGGAGTTAGCAAGATATCACCAGCTTTTGACCATTTTTCCAAATTACCATGTGATCTAGACTGTTAACACTATCAGAAATACAGGGATCATCCCAGAATGGTTTTCACATTTCCCACAGCAACATCTGGTTTCCTCTTGATGGTGATTGCTTCTTCTGGATTTGAATCATCCAGCAAAGTCACATAACACAACAGATTTAAACTTAATATTAACCACTCCAAACTTGACTGTAAAAAATATGACTTCAGTAACCGAGTTGTCAAAGCGTGGAACTCATTACCGGACTCCATAGTGTCATCCCCAAACCTCCAACACTTTACCCTTAGATTATCTATGGTTGACCTATCCAGATTCCTAAGAGGTCAGTAAGGGGCAAGTACAAGTGCACTAGAGTGCCTTCCGTCCCCTGTCCTATTGCTCTCCTATATCTCCTATTCCTTTCTTCTATTCCTATATCTCTTCTTATATTCTTTCATTGATATGTTCTATTACTATATCTTCTTTTCTATTCTTTCTTAGATATATTTTACTATGAGTATCTCCTCTATAACCTTCATCATGTATTTTACTATGTGTATATATATATATACCCACTAAAATTCTCATTGTGTATTGGACTAAACAAACAAACAAACAAACAAAACAAACAAACAAACAGTATTAGGGATGCTTAAATTTAGACCTCTGTATTGAAAAGGGAGTTTGCCTTCATGGACTATATTGGACCTTCTCACCATATGATCTTATGATCTAAAAGTGGAGACAATGGCTTTCCACTTGATACTCCTCCCTCCCTCAAATTGGGATCCAGAACAGTGAATATGACCTTTAGCCTTTTTCATTTTCCATGTGATTGATGGAATCAGTCAACAGGGAGAATGTGCCTAAAGCTAGTAGAAATGGTACTACTTGTCCCATCCACGGAATTACAACTGTGTACTATAGGATGAGCAAACATTCGGCTTTAGCCAATTTTGTTCTCTTTTCCGTTTTTCTAGGTAACCTTTAATGGCTCAATATGCCCAGAGACATTTGGCAAGATCCCTGACAGAAATATGTTCTGGCAAAATGTTCCCATGGCATTGCCTTCATCTGATCCCAGACAAGAGTTTTCTTTATACAGTATTATCCTCAGATAAACTTGTGTTAATGCTTTTTTCACCTTATTCCAACATGGCAAGGGAGCCATAATTTACATACAATCTATTAAAGTTTTTCACCCTGTGTCTGACAGCAGATGGGAACAGAGACATTAGTGTAGGACAGGAATTGAAAAGGAGAACAGCAAATTTTATGCCAATATAGTTTTTGATATGTAAAAGGCAAGTGAAAAACAGTGGAATAGTCCCAAATGGAGATTTGGCTAAGACATTGTTTCTCTGTGAGCCAGGCACGTTCCCAAATTTTACTAACATATTGGGCTGGGAAGAGAGAGAACATTTAGGTGGACAAAGTAGATCAATGGGCATCTAGTTTGGGCTTAGTAGAAAAATGTGCCCTCATCTCATTGATTAAATATAAGTTCATATAGAATGCTAGCTTCTGATACCAAAGTCACCTTGTATGAATCAACTGTGAGCATATGTAAGGGAAATAAAACATAAATCAGTAATTTTATCCATCTTTCTCTGCAAGGGGAATGCAACTTGAAATCACTGAGGATGTCTTAAAAGATCATGTAGGATTTGCTTGATTCCTTGGGGAGTTATAAAATGTGAATGACTACAGTATTTAGCCCTTTATGGCTTGTATACTGATTCTTTTCTCTTGATACTGTTTTTTTCTGCACACATTAGCCCTCTTGATAACTGTTATTCTGGAGTTTAAAATGTGTGCAACTCTCTGCTAAGAGGATTCACTGTCATTGTATGTTAAATACTTTATCCAAGCATTCTGTATGCACTAAGAGATATCTGTGCTATTGGTTCCAAGTAACAGCCCTTTAAAAGTAATTTCCTCTAGATGACTCCAAATGAGATGGCAGTCTAAGCTAATCTTTAAATCACATCAACACAGACTTAGTTCCTCACTACATCACACTTAATCAATGGGGAAATGCACAGGAGGGACACAGATAGACAAGCGAATGATCAAATGCTTGGATTTCATTAAGCTAAGAAATTGCATGAAGATGTATTTACAGGTTAACATTTTCAAGGACAATAAAAAACTATTTGCCAACTTACTTTTTAGAAGCAGTGGATCTAAGGAGCGTGTGCAGCTGCCATTAAGCTAGATCACATTGCTTTTATTTTATTTCAGCACGACATCTGAAAACATCTTGAAAATTAATTTATACATCTACCATAACTTGCATGATTTGCTGAAATGTTTGAAAAAGAGAATATTTAAAAAGAGCAATTTCTTATGAAATGTTTAAATTATTTTCTATTTAAAAATGTTTTTATTGATTATGTGCCATCAAGACAGCATTACTTTTAGCAACCATTCTGATCCCTTCTCCAAGATGGTTTGTACACAGACTGACCTTTAGGCCTTTTAACAGTATACCCATCAAGTTCATCCTACTGAAAGACTGCAGGGAGAACAATTGAAACCAGCCTGCCTTCCATAGAAGGACTGAATCTTGTGCCAATCAGAAACTGATTCTCAATTGAAAAAATATCTACAGATCTCTCACATCCCGGACATAAACTGTTTCAACTCCTCCACTCAGGACAGCACTATAGGGCATTACATGCCCACACAACAAGACGAAGAGACAGTTTTTTCCTTGTGTATCATTCTGTTAATTCTCACAGTGCTGTCTAATGTCTATGTGTATTCACCCATGTAGTATGGCTGTATTATTATTATTATTATTATTATTATTATTATCCTTATTATTATTATTATCCTTATTATCTTCTTTATTCTTATATATATATCTATACACCCCTCTTATTGCTATGATGATGATGATTCTGTCATTTTGAATGTACACTGAGAGTTTTTGCCGAATCCCTTGTGTGTCAAATAAAGTATTCAATCACTTCAGTCATCCCCCCTCCCCCCACAGCTGGTCATTCTTTTCTTCTTTTGTTCCTTAAAAATCTTCTTATCATCAGACAAAAATTATATCCAGAATTGCTCATATCAATTAAAAATAGGTCCTGCTCTTAGATTTAAAACTTTTAAAAGGTGGGGGAAGAGGCACGACAAGCAACAAAGAAGTCGTGAAAAGTGTTGAATTGGTTTGACTAAGCCAGAATGCTTCTACAAAAAGAATTCATTTGATCCACCATGTTGTTCTTCTAGACCAGGGGTTTCTAACCTTTAAGACTTGTGGACTTCAACTCCCAGAGTTGAAGTTGGCTGGCTGGGGAATTCTGGGAGTTGAAGTCCACAAGTCTTAATGTTGCCAAGGATGGAAACCTTTGGTCTAGACCAGTGTTTCCCAACCTTGGCAACTTGAAGATATTTGGACTTCAACTCCCAGAATTCCCCAGCCAGCCAATGCTGGCTGGGGAATTCTGGGAGTTGAAGTGCAAATATCTTCAAGTTGCCAAAGTTGGGAAACACTGGTCTAGACAATGAGCAGATACTAACATGTGCTAGACTATAGTAACTAAACCCACATTTTTATGTTGGATGATGGTAGCAAGATGGTAGCTTTTTAGAATTGGAATGAGAAGGTCCATTTTACTCTTCATGTCAGGTTACAACTTGTTTTTGTTCGTGGTATCACCATTGCTGATTTTATTGGATCAGCCTGTGATCAATGGTTTATATACACTTGCACATTCTCTTTATTATTTAATGTTATGCTAGACATTGAAACAGCAGAATAATTTTGACATTTCCTTCATTCCCCATGTGTCCACATTCTATGTCCTAAAATCTTTTGCTATCTAAAGACTAAATCCCATTTATTTTACATTATATCTGTGCTTCTTTGATTTTATATTGTAAGCTGTCATGAGCTTCAAAGAGCGTGTAAGTCTAATGTGCAGTAAATAAATATTTCATTACTATTTTACATCAAAGTATTTTCTTTCCGATGAATGCAAAGAACAGCATGCCCATTATGATTATTCACAGAACTGATTTTGAAGTTCCTTTATTAAAAAAAGATGAGAAATTCATTGGAAATCTCATATTCATATTAATATAGAGTTTCTCCCCCATCTGTAAAAAATCTATTGAATGTTATTTGATCCCTGGTATTTTACATCATAATCACACTTCAGAAATTAACCAATGTGACTTGACTTTTTAAATGAGTAGGAATAATGACCAGATTTATATGTATTGGGACAGTGATTAATATTGGCTGCATTCCTATAAACTGATATTCATGTGAAATACTTTTCATGTCAGGGCCAGAAAAAGCAATCAGAAATATCATTGGCTTGTTTTGAGGGATTGAGAGTTCTGCATAGTGTTCTGTCGGGCTCTCTGATAGACTCCTCCCAAAAATTCACAGGTGCAAATTTCAGACACACACACGTTTGAAAATTCAAAACAATGTTCTTTATAATGAAAATTCACTTAAACTAAGCCCTCTTTTGGTACAGCAAAGAGCACTCGTCTCCAAACAAACTGGTAATTTGTACAAGTCCCTTATCAGTTCTGTGATACTTAGCTTGCAGCTGTGAGGTAATTCACAGTCCTTCTTCTTTCACAAAGTGAAACACACTTTGCTCTGGTTTAGTTTCAAAGCAGGGAAAAATCAGCACACAAAAGGTCAAAGTCAGTAAAGCAGTCATGAAACACAACGATCAGATAATCCTCCACAATGGCCAAACCCGCAGGCTGCTATTTATAGCAGCCTCACTAATTACCACAGCCCCACCCAACCACAGGTGGCCTCATTTTCTTTGATAATAACCTCTCAGTTGTTGCTGCCTATGCATCGCTCTCTGCATGCCTGGCTGTATCATTAACTCTTGTTCCGAATCCAAGGAGGAGCTAGATAATTGATCTCCTTCTGAGCTGTCTGCCACACTCTCCTCCTCCCTGTCACTCATGTCTTCTTGGTCAGAGGAGCCTTCATCAGCAGATTCCACCAGGGGCAAAACAGGCCTGTAGCATGTGGATGTCTCCTCCACATCCACAGTCCTTGGGGCAGGAGCTGGGCCAGAGCTAACCACAACACATAGTATCTTGGCTTTGACTTTCCACATTTAGTTTCTCCTTCAGGCTGTGATTTTTCTTCAGCCTCTCATATTGTTTCTTTCTGATGTTTATATGATTAAGTATCACTACATGATATCATCCCCATTATCTTCTAGCCTGGGTCAACTACCACAATGTTTGGTTGATTGGCTAGTCCTTGCCTGTCCATCTGGATTTGGAAATCTCATAGACTCTTACCCCTGTCACTCTCCATGACCCTTTATAGTATCTCCCATCGGGACTTGGGAGAGTATAGCCAATGCACTGTGCAAATGTTCCTCTGTACAATGCCAGCTACGTGGTCATAGCATTCAGTTTATGCTGATCCCACCTGCATCTTATACCTTGCCATTACTTTGTCTAGCACATGGCAACTTCAAATATCAACCAGCAAATGTTCTACCCTCCACATCAGCAAAAAGAATCTGAAACTCATATATAAACTGAATAAACAAAATCTCACAGCCAACCCCCACTCAGTAAAAGACCTTGGAATACTAATATCAAATGATCTAAGTGCCAAAGCCCATTGCAACAATATCGCCAAAAAGGCTCCTAGAGTTGTTAACCTGATCCTACGCAGCTTCTGCTCTGGCAATCTCACGCTACTCACCAGAGCCTAGAAAACTTTTGCCAGACCCATCCTTGAATACAGTTCATCTGTCTGGAACCCATACCACATCTCAGACATCAACACCCTTGAAAATATCCAAAGATACTTCACCAGAAGAGCCCTTCATTCCTCCACTCGAAACAGAATACCCTATGAAAGCAGACTATCAATCCTAAGTCTAGAAAGCTTAGAACTACGTTGCCTAAAACATGATCTAAGTATTGCCCACAAGATCATATGCTGCAACGTTCTACCTGTCAATGACTATTTCAGCTTCAATCGCAACAACACAAGAGCATGCAACAGATTCAAACTTAATATTAACCGCGACAAACTTGACTGTAAAAAATATGACTTCAGCAACCGAGTTGTCGAAGCATAGTGTCAACCCCTAACCCCAAACATTTTTCCCTTAGACTATCCACGATTGACCTCTCCAGGTTCCTTAGAGGTCAGTAAGGGGCGTGCATAAGTGCACCAGTGTGCCTTCTGTCCCCTGTCCAATTGTCTCTCATTATCTCATCTATCTTTTCTTCCTTTCAAATATGTTCACCTATACTTTTATATCTTTTTTTCTATTCTTTCCTTTAGTTATATTATTACATATCTTTCTCTTCAATGTGTATTATGTATTGGAATAAATAAATAAATAAATAAATAAATAAATAAATAAATAAATAAATAAATAAATAAATAAATAAATAAATAAATAAATATCTTCAACTGTCCCTGAGGCCTCTCCTTGCAGAGTCTGCACCTTGAGTCATGCCTAGTGTGGTGAACCCCGGGCGTCTATGAATCTGGTGCTTAATGCTTGTTCCTGGGCTGCTATCAGTAATCCAGTGCTGTCTTGTAATTTAGTACTTTCCAGTCACTGATAGGATTTCACAGTGTCAACCACCTCAGCTATCTGTCAATGGCACTTCCCATCCAGATTCTTGTTTTGCCATGATATTTCCTTGATGTTCCTCCCATGAGTGTTTGATATCAGGTCATATCTTTTCCTCTTGTAAGTACCAAGTGTTTGGTAATCATTTCTATAACCAGTGCATATTGTCATTAAGATTTAAGCCAGAAGGATAATCTTTATCCCAAAATAATACTATGCAAAAAGAGGAAGCCATGAGTGTTTCATAGTTAATTAGCTTGAGAATCCTTTAAATCAACCTTGATTCCTAGTGTCTTCATGATTTTGTTTTCTTCTGTTCAACCATGCCAGATTCTTGGGGACTGCTTAGATAAGTCCCTGAAATTTTCTTGTAATAAAATCAGGGTAAGCAGAGCATGTTTGTTTGTTTGTTTGTTTGTTTGTTGGTTGGTTGGTTGGTTGGTTGGTTGGTTGGTTGGTTGGTTGGTTGGTTGGTTGGTTGGTTGGTTGGTTGGTTGATTGATTGATTGATTGGATTTATATGCCGCCCCTCTCCGAAGACTCGGGGCGGCTAACAGCAATCATAAAACAGTGTACAATAGTAATCCAATACTAAAACGAATTAAAGACCCCTTAATATAAAAAACCAAACATACATACAAACATACCATGCATAAAATTGTAAAGGCCTAGGGGGAAAAGGAATCTTAATTCCCCCATGCCTGGTGGCAGAGGTGGGTTTTAAGTAGCTTATGAAAGGCAAGGAGGGTGGGGGCAATTCTAATCTCTGGGGGGAGTTGGTTCCAGAGGGCCGGGCCCGCCACAGAGAAAGCTCTTCCCCTGGGTCCCACCAAGCGGCATTGTTTAATTGACGGGACCCGGAGAAGACCCACTCTGTGGGACCTGACTGGTCGCTGGGATTCGTGCCGCAGAGGTCCAGATATATATAATATGATATATTCCTATTCTAACATTCATGCTACACTGCAACAACCCCCCCCCCCCAGTGGTTTGCCATTGCTTTCTTTCTAGGGCTAAGAGAAAGAGATTGGCTTAGGACATTCAGTGACTTTGTGTCCAAAGTGGACTAAAACTCGCTGTTTCTCAATTTCTAGCTTGATGATTCATGACAGCAAACTAGCTCTCTCTGCATGATTACATCTATGCAATTTTCTTGGCAAAAATATAGAAATGGTTTGCTGCTACCTTCCCTCAGGATGTCTTTTGTCTTCCCAGTCTAGCCTACAATGCTGTTATATAGTATACATTAATGTATGCATTATGTTACCAAGCCTATAGGCTGCTCCATTCAGAGCAGATTCATAATAATATTTATTAGTGGTCTATTATCCAAGAACTAGCTAGAATCAGCATATTTAGCTTCAAAATTCAGGCCAAATGAATATGGAAGAGCAATAAAATATGTATTTGCACTATATAATGTCATAATTCATTCTAGAAAATTGAAGCAATTATATAATATGAATATAGTATGCCCAATTAAACGTTTAAAAACACTAACACTGAATGCAGCTGGACTTAGTAATAAAATTTTAGATTGTAACTTTGGCACATAGTAAAGGAAAATAAATATATTCTGTACTTAGATACATTCTGGAATCATTGTTATGATTCCTGTACTAGTGATCATTGATCTTGCAATACAATAGCAGGATGCAGGGACTGTTATCTCCCTGTGTTCTTTTTCCATTTTTCTTCTCAATCTTTTATTTTGCTTTGATTTTACAAAACTGAGTGATTGTTCAAAAGTCCTTGTTCTTCATAAAGAATCATAGTTGTGTTCCTTCATTAATTTCCTGAGTTCAAAGGGCAAGATTCTTACTGCTTATAAACAGACATTAAGATTGCTGGTGTCTGATATTTTTCTCAATAAACTTTTTAAAAAGGCATTAGACTGAAGGGGTCTACATAAGAGAATCTTGAAGTATCTTAGAGAAACAGTAGGGTGTAATAATAACAAAACAGAATGTCTAATTGCCAAGGCCCATTTTCTTTAAACTCCATCAGTCAAACATATGGGAGAACGTGGATTACATTCAAAAGAATACACTAGAGAACTAAAGAAGTTATACAAAGCAACTGAGATAGATTTTTCCAAGCCACAAGGGATACAAATGCCACTCTTCTTTGAACATAATTGCAAGATCCACAGCTAACAATATGGTTTGGCTAGAAGCTAATATTTCCTCTGAGAATTGGCAAGACTTTTACAACAGGCTATGCAGTTCTTTCTCCATTAGTTCTGGAATCTTCTCACCCTTTAAATAGTGTTCTTTCCATCCCAGCTGCAGCATTTATCAATTTAAAAATGAGAAAGCAAAGTCCCCAGTAGTGATCTAATACTTCTTACACTCTTGAAAAATAATGTCATTGGTGGGCTTTCCCAGTTGCTTCCCTCCTCCCTAAACATTCAATATATAACATATATTAATAACACATTCGAAACATCTTAAAGATTGGACTTTTCTATTATTATCTCACTACTTAACAAAGGCAACAGCATTACCACCTGAGTTTAATTATTCCCAGCAAACTGTAGGCAGTTCCCAGAACTGGCTAGAACAGGAAAAATGTCTTGCTAATAAATGCGGTCTTATAGGTCCTACCAGAGAAATACCCACATGCATACCCCTTGTCATTATTGATTTAAAACCAGTTTTTGATTCCTTCCCTGCAGAAACATTCTGGTGGAAATTCTTTCATTCATCCATAGAGCAGAGATTACTTTGCTTAATTAGGATGGTACACAAAAACATAAGTTATACAAGTTAGATGTTTTGGATGATATCTCAGAGTGCAAACAGGCCTGTATTATGGCCCTTCTTCAGTATTTATCTGAATTGAATGGCCAGCACCTTGATGAAAGCAGAATTCTAACACTGCATGCTTAACAATAGACAGCAGGCCAGCTTCTTTATGACAATGATGCAGTCATTCTCTCCTAATTCAGCTTGGCCTTAGAAGAAATTTGGGGGCTTTAGCAGATGCGTCTAGGGAGAAAAGGCTCCCAGTAAACTCTTATAAAATCAAAATTGTTAAATCAGAGGCTGGAGGCCAATGAAGAGGATAACAGCTCTTTATTTAATAATCAGGAACATCTAAAGTGACCAGCTCGCAGGCAGGTAGCAACTTAAAAAACAAGCGGCCAAAACCGCACCTTATATACATTGTTACTAGCACAGGGATTGGTGACAATGTTTCAAGACTTCGTGCTGGAGCTTCCTATTGGTTGAGCCCGGAGGCTCCTTATTGGTCATGCCCAGGCTTCCCATTGGTTGCGCTAGCAGGCTTCTTATTGGTCGCCCTGCTCCAATCAGCGATCACCTTTATTCTAGCAACTTGCAAACATAACAAAAATCATGGTGTTCTTGATTGAAATTAGATGAGTAACCATCAATGGCAGTTAATAATAAATTAATGTATGTGTCAATTTTGTGTGAAATTCCAACCTTCTGTAATCTGTAATCTGTCGTGAACAAATTAAACATATATTTCTGATAAGGCCAACAAGTGTCCCATGGCCATACTGGGCCTCTTTCACCACCAAAGAGTCAAGAACAAATATCTTGCCAAATTTTTTTTAAAGCAAAACCCATAAACCTGAATTTAGGCATATACTCAGTGAAGGGCTACCAAAATTTTGAGTACCACACTGTGGGCGTGGCTTATGCAGGATGCCCTGCATTTTCTTTCAACATCTTTCAGTGCAAATTGGGTGCTCTGGGGTTGAGCTCCATTTTCGCTACCCCACTGTGTTTCTCACCCCCCCCTCCAGGCAGTAGCTCACCCCTGCATATTCTGTAATAACCTAGAGCCCTTAGAAATCATCCAGTCCAGATTGCTAAGAGTGCTAGCCTAAGTAATGTACTGTATTTTAAATGTAGCATTCCATTTAGAAACTGGGATCATATTGCTATATTTGTCAACTTTATTCTGGCTCACACATCACTTCTTAGAGATTCCCTGGCTGCTGTGATTTTGTTAGATTTTTCTTTCTGAAAAAAACCAGAATTCAGAATTATCTACACCAGTGCAGCTTCTTATGTAAAAGTATTCTGGCCATGAGTCTATTCAGAGTTAAAGACACAATCTGGGAACAGATGTTATAAGCCTCCAAGTACAGCAGGGCAATTTAAGCAATCAATACTGGCAGGATGTAAGCAGAAAATTGTTCATGTCAGCAAATTAACTATTCAGTATTAACTCCCCCATATACCTCAGAGCTTTCTCTTTAGCCTGCTTTAATGCCTTGACCTCTGCAATATTGGAGGCAAAGTATAACAATAGTCCTTTTGCTCTGTGACCTGGGGGAACTTGAGACTCTAGTCCAGTGATTTTCAACCTTTTTTGAGCTGCGGCACATTTTTTACATTTACGAAACCCTGGGGCACATTGAGCAGGGAGGGGGCGGCGGCTAAAAAAAGTTTGGACAAAAAAATCCTCTCTCTCTTTCTTCCTCCCCTTCACTCTATTTCTTTCTCCCTCCCTCTTTCTCTCCCTTCCTTCCTCTTTCTCTCTCTCTCCATCCCTCTTTCTTTCTCTTCCTTCCTTCCTCTCTTTTTTGCTCTCTTTCTCCCTCCCTCCCTACCTCCCTCTATGTCTTTCTCTCTCTCTCCTTCCCTCCCTTTCTCTCTCTCTCTCTCTCTTTCTCTCTTTCTTTCTCTTGTTTTCTCTCTCTCTCTTGTTCTCTTTCTAGCTCTCTCGCGCTCTTTCTTGCTTTCTTTCTCTCTCTCTCTTGCTTTCTTTCTCTCTTGCTTTCTCTCTCTCTTGCTTTCTTTCTCTCTTTTTTTCTCTCTCTTGCTTTTTTTCTCTCTGAGCTTCGCGGCACACCTGACCATGTCTCGCGGCACACTAGTGTGCCCCGGCACACTGGTTGAAAAACACTGCTCTAGTCTATCCCATTTATTCCTTCCTCTTCTAAAGCAACTTCCATTCTCTCTTCAAAATTTCACTTACCGGTATACAAGAAGTTTAATTGATTCTGAACAAGATTTCATTTTCTCTTTATTGTTGGATCGTAATTCCAACTTCTCCAAGAGAATTCAAAATTTATTTTAGCTGTCATTGCATTGCATTATAGAGGAAATCCTAATTTTACAATATTATAGGTAAAACTTTTGTCCTTAGGCTTTCTATGCTGCTTTGTATTTTTTTGTCTTTACCACATCTCACAGGTCCTTAATTACATACAAACACATTCACTTTGCAATTTACTATTTTATTCCCAAAGCAGGTTTTATAATTTATTCAAGCAGTTTTAACTATTATTTTTCTAGTATTCTAATACTCATATTTAGAACTTTATAGTTTGAATCACTGTCTTTATTTATTTTACTTATTCTCAAAATGTCTATGTATTGGGATCTCATAACACATTTACAAAAATTGTATAAAATGCCGATTGGTTACAATTAGGGTAGTGTTACTGAATAACATCAACAAACAGATACATGCACACATAAACATGCACAAGTACACAGACATCACACACACACAAAACACATAAAGAAACTCCAGAGAAATATAATAAGAAATTAAACATAGATTTATTCAGCAAATTAATGTACATAAGGACATGGTGAATAATTTAAAAAATCAATATGAAAAACCTGAATAATTGAAGCAAAGATTGCTGTAGGTTAATGTTTAATATAGGCCTATTAAGTGACCTGTATACTAGCAGTAATTGTTGAACCTTAATTGCATGAATAATAATCACAATGGTTGTAAGGAAAAAGCTGAGAAAGAGATAAGCAGGTCATGGTCTAGTACTTCTATGAAAACCTCATGAATTCTAACTGAATTTTCTTGCACCATAGTACAAGTATTCAGCAAGATTAAGAATTGGTATTATATGTGTTTTAGAATATTAGTTTCTAGAAAACATTAGGGAAAAAATGTAAATATAATTTACACATATTTTAATTTTAATTCATTGAAACCGTAAGTTCCTGTACTAATTTTAAAAAAAATTAATGTTAAAAAGATGATGGGATCAAAACTTAAACTGCAATAAATCACATAAACATGATGGCACATAATCAATATTGTTACACAAACTCTGTCCTTATGGACAGGACGATTGTAAATCTTTTTTTTTTTTTTTTGCATTATTTTGTCACAGGTCACATTTGTCATTTCTTCCTGCTATCTCCCTTCCCATGAAATCCTCTGATTTCTTTGGGCAATATATTCATAAGATAGACTAGGAATTTCAACTTTGGCATTTCTTGCAATGTCTCATGAGGGGACAAAGCTCTCAATTCTACTGGGCCTTTTTAGGAAATATATTGTATTTTTTGGAGTATAAGATGCTCCGAAGTATAAGACACACCTAGCTTTTGGGGAGGAAAACAAGGGGAAAAACCCCCCTGCTTCGGCCTCCCAGCAATTTGCCTCCTTGCAGCAAACAGCCTGTTTCAGTTTCAGTTTCAACAGAGCCTGATTAACACAAGAAAAAAAATGCCCCTGCCTCCCACCAATTTGCTTCCTTGTTTCAGTTTCAGAACAGCCTGATTAGGACAAGTACCTGATTGTTTGGTTGACATCAAAATGTGTATCAACAAAAGGCCTTCATGGCATTGGACCAGAATATCTCCAGGACCGCTTTCTGCCGCACAAATCCCAGTGACCAGTTAGGTCCCACAGAATTGGCCTTCTCTGGGTCCTGTCGACTAAGCAATGTCATTTGGTGGGACCCAGGGGAAGAGCCTTCTCTGTGGTGGCCCCGACCCTCTGGAACCAGCTCCCCCCAGAGATCAGAATTCCCTCCTGTTTTTGTCTTTGTTTGTTTTGTTTTGTTTTGTCTTTGTTCTTTTATGTTGACTTGCTTGCTTGTTACTGTTGCTACTCGTATGATTTATATATTGCAAGTTATTTTTGTAAATTCAAATAAAAATAAAAAATAAAAAAAAGAAACTCAAAATTTTCAACTACTGAAAGTAAAGATCTTAAAAGCTGTAGAGTAATCAGGTCAACAGATAAGTTGACACTATCTATGACGTCTGATAAATGTATAGATATGAATTTACCTCTTTTTTTCTTCTTCTTTTTCTTTTTTCTTTTTTCCTTTCTTTTACGTTCTTTCTCTTTCCTCTTCCTTTTTCTTTCCTTCTTTCCCTTTCCCTTTAGCTTCCCCCACTTATATATGTGTGTGTACTTTAACTTATAACTGTATACTCAAAATTCCAACATTTGCATAGTCACTTTGCATTATGTATCCCTTTCCCTATCTTCAATAAAGATTATATTTTCTTTTTAAAACACTTTAAAAAGAACCTACTGCTTCCTGTCTTCCCCATACAAGTTCTTTTAATTACTTCCTCAGAATCCAGCATGGAAGAATCCATCTAAATAGGAGCAGCCAGTAGATTCTTGTTATCAGGACAGAAACAGGAAGAGATCAAGGGCTGTGCTTTTAATGTGGCACCCTTGGGCATATAGCTAGATCATGCCTATAAAAGCATGACTGATGGTCACAACAATAAGATGCAGAGCTTTAAACTGATGGAGCACAAAACCAACAAATACCTAGCTTGGTCCCAAACAGCACCTCAGGGAAACTTCAACGACCGACCTCCCCAGAGTTCTAAAAGGCAGCCATTCACCATTTGAGGATATCTCATCATCTCAGGTAGCCGACTAAAACCAAGCATACTTAATTGCTCCTCTAATTGTTACTTTACATTCCAAGCAGAAGGTGGAGCTTTCTACTCTTTGGCAACTGCTATTCTGTTCTCCCTCCCCACCAACAAAGTAGCAAGCAGTTCCTTGGGTCAACAGAGGAGCAGGAACAGCAGGAAACTTCACCAAGGCTCAGCTGAGGGTCGCAAGGAGAGACGAAACTTCCCTAGTGTATATGTGGGAAAAAAGATGACTCAACAGATTTGTCTAATATTTTCCTAAATATGATTGGCAGGCAAACTCTTCTATTACCTTTCAGTAAATGCCTTTCAGATATTCAATGGAATGCAATCCTATCTGTTGTGACTGGTAGCATTTAGTCTGGCTCAGGCTTTCTTTTTACCTGCTACCTGACTCCTTCATCTGAGATATCAGAGACTGAAACAGAGGCATTTGGTAGGCAAAGCATGTACTCCCCCACTGAGCTATCAATGGAGATTCCACAGACTGCACTTTGGCTTCTATAAAGAGACAATTGTCCTCGCTGGTGTGTCTCTTGGCAGCATCAGGCTCTAATTTATTAATGAAGAGTCAGATGGATTTTTCATGGGGATGGGGAAGAAACCCAGCAGGTGTGTTCGTATCTTGCTGACACAGTGATAAAAAGGATTTCTGTCGTGCATTAAAATATTTGGCACTCATATCATAGAACAGAAACAGTCAAAGCAAAATCACAAACCTTGATAGGAAAAAGGAGCAACCTGTTAAATAACATCATACCAGATTAATGCATAGAAATCACCAATTAAGCAAAGTATTCCAAGAATAGTGAGAAATTCAGCTTGTGTTCTATCTATAGAGGCCACGGTACCTATGTTAGAACAGTATTAAATGTATAAAGTATAAATTGTTTACACAATTTAACATGTAATGATTGCCTTTATCAGCATATTCTATTATCTCTGTCCACGAAAATCTCTAATATACAGATTTTCCTAACCTGTTCTAGGCAATGTATCTTACAATTAGTAATTCAAATATATCTGGAAAGTAAAATGTAGACATAGATTCCCAAATTTTTTCCTTCCCTTCCCTTCCCTTCCCCTCCCCCTCCCTCTTCCCCACCCCTCACCTAATTTCATATTTATAATATTGGAGGACAACAGCCAATTGTGAATTTATAAGATTTGCACTCTGCCGTGCTTCTATTTGGAGTGGGTTACAAGAAGTGGTCTACAAAGCATGAGAAAAAAATGGATCAAAAGTTCTTCAGTATGGAATGGTAATCACAGTACACCATGGTTAAAGTTTTGGACAAGGAATGGGAAGATCTAGGTTCTATTCTACCTTCAGTCATGGACGCTCAGTGGATGACTTTGGGCCTGTCATTCTCTCTCAGTCCAATTTACCTCACAAGATTGTTGCAGACAAACACAGGACTTTGCATGGCATTTAGCTTTAAATGCATATAAAAATAGTACTAAAATGCTAATTTGATAGCTTCTTCTTCAGCTTCAATATTGTGAAAGAAAAGCTAAAGTAATATTTTAAATAAACAAATTTGGTAAGAAAATAAGTCTCAAGTTAGCATTTGTCTCTTTATATACCATATCTAATACAAAACTGATTAATAAATTTTACTTTAAGACGTCAAATCTAATAAAACAGTTCAAGCACTTAAATTAAAAAGGAATATGCATTGTTTTTCCTTTTTAATTTAAACATTTTGAACTGTTTACTAGTTTTGATGCTTTAAAATAAAATGACAATCATGACTGCGACATTGTGGACACTGTGACAACTTCCAGTTGTAGAGTGCTTGAATCTCTATTATATGACAGCATAGATGCTGCAACAGTCATAAGTGTGAGGACTGGTAATAAAAAAAATTCAGTGCCATCATGACATCTAATAGTCACTAAACATAGCAGCTGTTAAGAGATAAGTATGGCGAACTTTATAATGGGATAGAATAACTTTTTCAGCTGGTATCCTTCAAACATATTGCAGCTATAATTGCAGGGAACTCCAATACACATTGGTGTACATGCATGACAGTAAGCAATAGGCATGGAGGATTTCTACTAAGGATCCTTTTGAAATCAACGTGGATACCAAATATTAAATCTGATACCTTTTTGAATATGATCATGTCTGATGCTATTATGATAAATAGATAAATGGAGAAGAGAAAAAAAGTAGTAAGATGACTTTAGAGGCAGGTGTATTTGTTCTATATACAGGTGGTCAATTGCCTAAGAGTAGCAGATGGTGGTTCTAAATTAAACAATTTATATGTTAAATTACTCAGAATCTCAGCTGGAAGATACCATAAAATGTTTGTTCTTTCTGCTAAAGACTAATTCTTTTTTTAAAAAAAAGATTAAATGTGTATTTACTTTTAAAAGTTTAATAGTTTCAATATGGAAACTGCAAAGAAGGTATTATAGGCAGAAATTAATCTGAAAATGAAATCAGTTCCCAGAACCATTCAGATGGAATATACCGAGTTGGACTGGATAGGAGTGGTGGGTGGACTGATTAGGATAGATACAATCATCCATAAATTCTGTTCTGGGATCATTTATTGCAGATTTTTAAAAAGACTTCTTTTCTTTAAAATTGCTATTCTTTCTGCTGTTGTTTTTTGTTTGGTCACAAATATTGGTGGCTTCTCGATTCTCTGTAAAGCTTCAGTAAATGACCTAGCTGAAAGTCACCTGGAGCATTAGTGGCAGAAAATAAGGAATCGGTACAATCAATCATGGTTAAATGTCCATTTTAGGGAGTATACCATAGTGATAAGAATGCCAAAGTGTGACTACTTCTCCACAGATTTCATCTGCACATTCACCTACAGTAGTCATTTAAAGGTTACCTAAGCCTTCTGGGCAATGATAATAAAAATAATCTCTCTTCAGGCCACTGTGACAGGTCTGCAAATTTTCTTGAGATAAAACTGCTCCCATTCATTCTGTGTTGAATGTCTCTTGCACAAAACCTTGCAAGATAATTAATTGGGACAATGTCATGTTAACTACCAGGAATTCTTCTGGGTTTATAGACAGAGATATGAATATGGCTTTGTAACATCAGCTTTATTATTTCAGAGCTGGATTTCACAATGTTCCCATTTGATTAGGAAGCTAAACATGTTGTGTGCAGAAATTCAGATTTTCAGGTTCTCTGTAAGTAGAAAGTTTATACTATTTGCCCTGAAGAAGAGAGGACCATTGAACCTACCTGAACAGTCTTCTCGATGCACTGGGAGGAGACTCCAATGTGGGTAATACTTCAGCCTGATTGGTAGGGACTGAGTTAAAATTTACATATTAGTTAAGTCCTGCCCTCTAGGTGCCCCAATAGGCCGGTCAGAAAAAACAAAGGAATGGTGTAAAAGAACAATAACTTTATTAATCATAACGCAACAGAAAACAAAAACTGATCACAAACCACAGCACCCCTGGGTCCACTCCTGTGAGGGTTTGGACTCTCCTCGCAGTGCATCAAGAAGGCTGTTCAGGTAGGTTCAATGGTCTTTTTCCAATGCACTGCTACAGAGAGTCCAATGTGGGATGTACTCAAGTTCTAGTTAACAGGGCAGGAAGGCTGGACCATGGGTGATGGAGAAGTGCACATCTTGGCCATGACCCTTGGAATGAGGCATGTAGAAGGGAAGGTGTACAGGAGTCCCTCCAACCAAGGAAGTTGTTTGGTCATATTTATGTTAAATTTGTGCATATTCTGTTTGCAATGTCTCTCATTTTGTTGGTTGAGTTTCAGAGTGTTCAGAGTTTCCTCTAGACTAGGAGTGGGCAATGTTGGCTCTTCTATGACTTGTGGACTTCAACTCCCAGAATTCATGAGCCAATCCTGCTAGCTCAGAAATTCTAGGAGTTGAAGTCCACATGCTCTAGACCCTTTACTTTTTCTTCTAGTAGCTTGATTACTTTATTTCATTTCATTTATTTATTTATTTATTAGATTTGTATGCCATCCCTCTCCAAAGACTCGGAGTGGCTCACAACAACAATTGTAGTTTGGGTATTCTATGGGCATAAGTGTGTACCTGTTCTGCAGATCACAATAGTGTTACTTCCTCTTTCCATGAGTGGATTTTTAAAAAGAAACTTGAGGGTGAACGTGTAGAGTATTTTACAATAAATTTGTAAAAGGGAAAACTGTCCAATTTGGAATACAGCTATTCTAACAGATCATTTAAAGCTTAAAATTTGGGGGAACTCTAGCCAAGCTAGGGGTTTAAGGTTCTATTATTTAAAGAGTGCTTGGTTTAGGGATTTAGCTCCCATTACATATTCCCATTTTAAGGGAGCTAAGAAGTGTGCTTTTTCCATGGCAGCTTCTGCTCCATGAAACACCCTTCCATCTGGAGTTTGGCAGGCTTCAATCCTTCCAACCATTCCATAAGGGATTAAAGACTTGGCTTTCCCTCAAAGCACTGAAATAAAATGTGTACTTTGGAAGCTATACTTGGCTTAATGGTTTTCATATGGCTTATATATTATCAGTTTTTGATTGGGAGTTGCCTAAAGTTTTTTATAAGAAGGGCAGCTGTATAAACATTTTGAATACATACAATGCATGTATACAATTAGTCTTTAAAGTGCTATAAAACTTTCTGATGCTTTAATGCTAGATTAAAGTTATTACCAAGCAGGACATAAGCATAAATATACTGGTGAGCATATCAACTCTCTTTGGCAAAATTTCTATGGCACTTAATCATCTCCCAGCAAAGGGAAAAACCTAACAGTATCTCTGATCTCTACTATTATCAGTAGAAAATTTCCTCAACCCCCAACCCCCAACATTTTCCCCTTAGACTTTCCACGGTTGGCCTCTCCAGATTCCTTAGAGGTCAGTAAGGGGCGAGCATAAGTGCACTAGTGTGCCTTCCGTCCCCTGTCCAATTGTCTCTCCTATATATCCTATACCTTTCTTCTATTCCTATATCTCTTCTTCTATTCTTTCATTGATATGTTCTATTACTTCTTTTCTATTATTTCTTAGATATATTTTACTATGAATATCTCCTCTATAACCTTCATCATGTATTTTATTATGTGTATATAGATATATACCCACTAAAACTCTCATTGTGTATTGGATAAAATAAATAAAATAAAATAAATAAAATAAATATCTTTTCTCCCATTCATATATCCTTTCCTCTACTCTTCATTGATATATTCTACTCTCATATCTCTTCTTCTATCCCTTCCCTGATATTTACTACTACATGTTTTTATTCTCTTTAACTTTCAGTTTGTATTGGACAAAATAAATAAATAAATAAAATAAAAATAAAATAAAAAATAAATGATTGAAAAAAAAGTGTTTTTAGTTGCAGAGCTTGCGATTGTATACTAATCACTGACACCCACCCCCATAGTAATTCTACAAACTAATTGCTAAATTATAGTATGCCTCTACTGAGAACATAGAATGAAAGTCTAAGTATGAGCCAGCAGTGTGCTGCAGCTGCCAAAACCCCCAATGTAGTTCTACGCTACAACAGAGGTATAGCATCAAGATCACAAGAAGTGATAATGCTGTTCCATACTACACTTGTAAAGTCACACTTGGAATAGTGTATCCAGGGAGGCGGAACCAATGAAGATGTTCCGCCCCAGACGCCTGATGGACCCAGAGGGCTTTCAGACGGCGCTTGGGGTTATTCCAGAGGCACTCGTCCACAGTTCGGTGGAGTCTCTTGCAGAGGCCTGGAACAGGGCTGCTGCGGAGGCTCTTGACCGGATTGCGCCTTTGCGACCTCTCCGTGGCGCTAGGCCCCATGGTTCAATGAGGAGCTCCGGGAGTTGAAATGCCAAAAGAGACGTCTAGAGAAGCGATGGAGGAAGAGTAGGTCTGAATCTGATCGAACACTTGTAAGAGCTTTTATTAAGACTTACAAAGTGGCGCTCAAGGCGGCAAGATGCACGTAGGAAGAAAAATAGACATGTAGTAATATATATAAGGGTAAAGTGAACTTAGAGGAGAGGATATATGAAAGAAAGAAAATATATATGATAAGTGAGAGAAGGGAAAGACAATTGGACAGGTGATGAAAGGCACACCAGTGCACTTATGTACGCCCCTTACTGGCCTCTTAGGAACCTGGAGAGGTCAATCGTGGAGAGTCTAAGGGAGAAATGTTGGGGGTTAGGGGTTGACACAGTTGAATCCAGTAATGAGTTCCATGCTTCGATAACTCGATTATTGAAATCATATTTTTTACAGTCAAGTTTGGAGCGGTTTGTATTAAGTTTGAATCTGTTGCGTGCTCTTGTGTTGTTGCGGTTGAAGCTGAAGTAGTCATTGACCAGTAGGACGTTGCAGCATATGATCTTGTGGGCAATACTCAAATCGTGTTTTAGGCACCGTAGTTCTAGGCTTTCTAGCATAGATAGCTCTTTTCCAGTCCCTGAGGGTCTGTCTAAGAGAAGAGGGGATTGATTTATTTTCCAAAGCACCAGTAGGCAGAACAAGCAACTTGTTAAAGAGAGATCTTATCTGGATCTTACCTGGAACTAAGGAGATTTTTTGGCCTTTTGTAATTGTGAGCGCTCCATCACTGGAAGTTTTCAAAAAAAGATTCCATAACTATTTGCTAAAGATGGAATAAATACTCTAGTCATAGGCAGGGGGTTGGACTAGAAGATCTCCAAGGTCCATTTGAGCTCTATGATTCTATTCTGATTGCAAGAAAAAAAACAAAGCAGTTGGCTATATGATCATGAATTACTACCGGTAGTTGAGGGAAGAAAGCATACACAAAGGATTCCAGGGCAACATACTTTAATAATACATAATTTATTGGGAAATGGGTGGGAAAGATTATTAGGTTACACCCCCCCCCCCCCAAATATACATAAAAAGTGTATTATTGCTAACCTTTAGCCAAAGAGAAATAAGTACATGAATGCCATTAGGTATATAATCTTTCACAATACACAATAGGTATTTATGCTTTTTTAAATTATATTTTCTTATTTTCTAACATCTCACAGGTGAAAATAAGAATGAGCAAGTTTGATTATTCTTTTTAGTAGAATTGGTTCACACTTCCTGGTCTGATAGGTGATCAAAATATGTTTGCATTTCACTCATGAATTTGTGATGCAGTGCTCAGGTTAAAAATATTGTTCTAGTGGGGAAATTTGTAAAAAACAACAAGGATGTTTTTGTATATCAATCTCATAAAACAAAATTTAGCAGAACTCAACATGAATCTAGCTTAAGATATGTTGCAGTCACATTTCCATTCAGGTTCATTCTTAATAATAATAATATACAGCAATACATTGTGACATTCTATGTTCTTAGGAAGAACCACACTCCTACGTACACCAACACCAGCTAAAGATCTGGCAGCGGTGACTTGACATTATTGTGAGCAGATAATATATTCAGCTTATGCAAGAAGATTGCAGAAACTGGTTACAAACAACAACATAACAGTGTTGCCAAAATAATTCACTAGAACCATGATGGTGAACCTATGGCACGAAGCTTTGCCCTATGTCAGCTTCAGCACTATTAAGCTGATTTTCAACCTTCTAGAGGGTAGGGGGGAGGCCATTTATCACCCTCTCCAGGATTCAGGAAAGCCTACAGAGCCTGTGGATGGTGAAAAATGGCCCAATAGGCCAATCAGAAGTTTATTTCCAAACTTCTGGTTGGCTCATTGGGCCATTTTTCATCCTCCCCAGGCTTCATGAGGCTGGGGAGGATGGAAAACAGTCCAACAGGAAGTTCGTTTCCAAATTTCTGTTTGGCCTGTTGGACTGTTTTTCACCATCCACAACCTCCGGAGGCTTTTCTGAAGCCTGAAGTGGGTGAAAAATGATCCTATGGGCCTACTGGAAGTTTGGAAGCTTTAGTGAGGCCTGCACACATGCAAGAAGGGGACAGTGCAAAGGGGGATTGTGTGCGCATATGCGGGGGGACATAGCATTATGGGTGCAGACACATGTGCACCGCTATCATGCCTACACACATCCTTTTGGCACCCGAGTAAAAAATGTTCACCATCACTGCACTAGAACATCTGTAAAAATGATCATGTGCCATTAATGAAAAACAGATGGAAATATAAAAGTTGAGAAAGTAGTAAAAAATGAGGAGGTTAAAATAATGCGGAAGTTTAAAACACAAACTGATAAAGCCTTGGCTCATAGTGTACCAAATTTAATTATGGTTAAAAAGAGGAAGTTGTGGTTAATTGATGCGGCAATACTCAGGGTGACTCAGCCTTCCATCCTTCCGAGGTGGGTAAAATGAGGACCCGGATTGTGGGGGCAATATGCTGGCTCTGTTAAAAAGTGCTATTGCTAACATGTAAGTCTAAGGAGAAGGGTGGCATAAACAAACAAACAAACAAACAAACAAATAAATACCAGGAGATACTGGAATGGAAGACAAAATGCCAACATCTGAAAATCAAAACCAAAAGATTATGACATAAACTTCCATAGTGGTTCCAATAGTTATTGGCATACTGGATGCCATACCAAAACCTCTTGGAGGGCACAAAGAAAATGTGCATGTTGACAAAATTTCCATCTGTCAATTACAAAAGACTACATCACTTGGATCCATACACAAATACTACACCGATACATTATGACATCTTTGGTTCTTGGAAAAAACTTAATGTACATGAAGGAAAACACCAGCTAAAAGACCAGCAGCTGTGATTCAATACATTTTTGTATATACTAATTTATTTACTTTAAATGATCCCAGCAGACAGTGACTCTGGGCAGATTACATGTTAAAACTGTTTGAAACATAGAACAGTACAAGGGTAAATAAAGAACAACAGCACAAAAAGAACAGAAAGAAAGCAAAAGGCATTGGTTAAAATCTCTTCATCATTGGCATCTTTCAATCTTTTAAAGACTATGGTATCATGCTTTGGAAAGAGTTCCTAAAATATTATTTGCAAAGCTGGAATAATCTTTCCAGAGCACGAGGCCTGGGGAGGTTAATATGGAGGATAGACTCTTACCCAAGCAGCCGATCCCCCCCTCCACATCTTTGAAATAATCCAATAGAATTACAAAGCCAATACAATTGGTTCCAGCTACTTTGCAGGAGTTATCAGAATATGGCTGTACACAGTCATGAACTGCTTCCAGGACTCTGGCTCTGGATTTTGCCTCAAAGTTTACTCCTGAAGCCTTTTTTCAATTATGGATATAATCACAAGGCAGTGGAGGTTTGCAGTCAGAATTTCCATTCTCCTAGAAGAGTGATGGTGAACCTATTTTGGTTTGCATGCCAAAAGGGTGTGTGGTGGGTGTGCTAGCATGTTTATTTGTTTATTTGTTTATTTGTTTATTTGTTTATTTGTTTATTTGTTTATTTGTTTATTTGTTTATTTGTTTATTTGTTTATTTGTTTATTTGTTTATTTGTTTATTTGTTTATTTGTTTATTTGTTTATTTGTTTATTTGTTTATTTGTTTATTTGTTTATTTGTTTATTTGTTTATTTGATTTTTATGCCGCCCTTCTCCTTAGACTCAGGGCGGCTTACAACATGTTAGCAATAGCACTTTTTAACAGAGGCAGCATATTGCCCCCACAATCCGGGTCCTCGTTTTACCCACCTCGGAAGTGTACGTGCCCACAACCCTTTCCTCCTCCCTATGCATGCGCACCCACACGCTGCCCCCGCACTTGCGCACAGGCCTTACTGAAGCCTGGTACATTAAAAAAAAGCCCAAATGGGCAAACCAGAAGTGCATTTTCCAAAATTCCAGTTTTCCCATTGTTTTTTGCATTCTTTTTTGCCCTGGAGTGCAAAAAACAGCTCAACAGGCAAACCAGAAGTTCAGAAAATGCACTTGTGGTTTGCCATTGTGCTGGTTTTTTTGCACTCCGGGGCTTCAGTAAGCTTCCCCAAACCCCTGGAGTACAAAAAACAGAACAAAGGCAAACAGGAAGTCCATTTTCCAAACTTCCGGTTTGTCCGTTGGTCAATTTTTTTGCCTCTGGAGGGCAAAATGACCTTTCCCAAGGCTGAAAATCACTGGCAAGCACAGACATGCATGCTGGAGCTGACATAGGGCAAAGTTTCACGTGCCCTTCGATATGGCCCGTGTCACTTATGGCATGCATGCCATAGGTTCACCATCACAATCCTAGAAGATGTTTTTGCCTCTTTATCTATTGTTGGAACATACAACCTTCTTCTGCCTTCAAAACCATTGACCATCTTCTTCTGTAACCCTGGAAAGGGGCCTTTACAAGGTGCTACCATGGGCCAGCTGGACCAAGGTTTTTAATGAGGAATTACTCCTCCAACACATGGTATAACAGACAATGATCATCCAAGTATTCATGTAAATTTGGACAACTTCTCCTCCCGCAATCAGGATCAGAAATGAGGGGGGGGAGGAAAGCAGCCCACCTGCCCATTGGTGGCAAAAGACAGGACCAGGAATGGGGAGGAAGAAAACAGCCCAACTGCCAGCTGGAGGCAAAAGGCAGAATCAGGAATATGTGGGTGGGGGATTTAAAAACTCTGAAATACTGGTATAGAACACTCAAACCCCAGGGGAAATCTTATTCCAGAGAATGAACATTGAAAAAAAAAAGAACGGTTTGAACTAACAGGGCAGTTACTTATTAAAGACACTTTACTACACAGCTTCCCACATGCAAAAGGAGGGAGGGGCGAACAGCAAACTGCCTTCTCATCCAGAGAGGTTCACCTGGCATCTTTACTGTCTTGTTGTGAACTTTGCTTTAGATAAACTTTGGACTGCAGCACTTTTATTTTAGTTTACAAAAAAACCTAGCTGCACCTTCCCTGGAAGACAAATATCACATGCTGTTTGGAAATCTTTTCTGGTAATTCTGGAAAATACAGTCCAACTGCTTCAACACTAGTAGAAGCTGGATTGGGGGTGGCTATGTGCCAATTACTAACTGCAAGTTCACTTTTTCCTACTCCTACCAATGGCAAAGCTAGGCAATTATTGACAGAACAAGGGTTAATGTAGGATAAAGAGCTACTAAAATCTGCAGTCAGAATATCTGTGTTTACACTACATGTCACTATAGATCAAGCTTATTAACTTGAGAATTACAGAAATGTCAGATTCTGACTTCTATCCTATGCAACAATGGGCATGCTATGTGCAGATAAATAGAAACTGTACAGAGGATATCATGAGTCTTATTTAGGCGTGGAATAAGGTTTAGAAGTTAGCAAATTGTTGTCCTGCTTGATTCTCACCTCTAGCTATTAGCAATTGTTATCAGTGGAGGGCTTTCTTATTTATGTAGGCTTTGCATAGCTTTAAACTTCAGAGATCTTCTAGGAGTAAATTTTCTCTTGCAGGTAGAAAGCAAACAGCAACCGACTCATCTCTATTTTCTTTTGTGAGTGGAACAAAAATGAGGCACCAGGGTGGTGGTGGGCAGTTGCAACACTTCCACAATCATAAGGGTGGGCACACTGCCAATCACCTGAATATTGATGATGTAAGTATAGATGTACTTACAATAGTCAGAACTTTGAACAGGGGTCATAAGTCCATTCATTCAGTATTATCATAATGCTCACTGAACAAACAAATTTAAGTTGACGACTACCTGTATTTGAAGATATATAATGTTCCATGGTATCTATTGACTCTGCTCTATTGACTCAATGTAGCATGAGTCTTCCTTTGTTAAAACTTTAAAAGTTTAACCCTCCCCCCTTAATGAAGCAAGAATCAGAATTTAGCTGGGATATGTTGTTTTGGTTAAAGGGAATTATTATATAGATATGTACCAAGTTTTGCACCAACTATCCATTATTTTGGAAGAACCAGAAGAAGAAGCTGAACTCTTGAGAATATAAAACCCGTTTACATATTAGTACTAGCAGTGGGAAATTAGGTATTATGTATGATTTCAATCTTGTCTGTAGAAAATATTGTAATCTAACTTAGCCACATTTCAGATTTTTCAGCCAAGTGAAACTTTGACAAGACAATTTATGATTCATTGCCAAAAACATTTGAGACAGGTGGTATTACAAAGGATTATTATAACTAAAGAAGTTAATAATATTTAATCTATTTTTCTTGGAAACTACTTGTTTTCCTCTTCTACACAGAAACAATATAGACTATAAACCAAAGCTTTATCAGCATTCTCATATCTTGTAATTGAGATGTGATATTAATCTCTTTCTTCTCATGCTTGTTTGCATAATTACAATTCCCAACTCTGACAAGAAATTATTGCACTTTTCATGCTGTTAAATCATAAAGTTGCTTAGCAACTGAATGGAATGTTTTCAGTTCAGGGTAATATATTTGTATATACTGTACTATGGTCTTTGCTGAATCTGCAGCATTCAGACAACTATTATCACTTCTAATTCAGAGAAAGAATATTAATGCACTAAAAAGGTAACACATATTTAGTCATTCTTTGGGAATATTGTTAGATAAAATACATGTGCAAGGAATAAGACTTGAGCTAAAAACTGTGAACAACAGATAAATGAAATTTTCTGCAGATTCTGCAAAGCAAATCAGTCAACAAATGAAAATAAGTAGCAGAGAACTAAGAGGCTAGGAAGGCTTTTTCTATGTGGAACACAGAAGAAGAGAAAGGAAAGTAAATATCAGCATTCAAGAAAAGATGCTTCCATCCACAATTTCACCATTTGACAGGAATTCAATTATAGAGGATTGACATGATATTTAGGAGATTCATGATAGAATCTCATATTTTTTTCCATAATTCAAATATCTGAGAAACAGTTAATTTGAATCTAGGGAGATGGAAAAAAACAGTAGGAAAGAGGGAGACACTATTTAAGACTCCCCTCTCCCAAGACATTTGCTAAATAAAAATCCTGCCCCTTTAACGCTACTGCAGTATTAGCTCTTATCACATTTAACCTTGACACTGGTGCGATTAACTCATGTTAACAATAATGTAGCTTCTTTGATGTCTTAAAAAAAAATTCTATATGTACAGTATTCCAATGTTCTGTGCAAATGGTACTTATGCAGTTAAAGGAAGCTTGTCTTATTATATGAGGCCAATCATGATTAACTCAATGAAGCCTAATTAAAAATTGGCTATTTAAATCCCAAAACAGAGTATTAAATCTTTATACAGGTTGTATTTATTTAACAATGGTAATTGGGCCTGCAACTCCATTTTGTGAAGTGATGTCCTAAAGCACTAACTTATGATAGCAGTTGCAACAGTCCTGGTTACTATCATTAGGCAAATTCCATGCAGTTACATCATCCAATGCTCATGTTACTTTCATTTGCAACTTCCTGCTGACTTTCCCATTAACTTTCTATCATAAATTGGCAGTGAAGGCTACAAAGGCAGATTACACAATCACAGGACACTGCAACTGTAATAATTGCAATCCAGCTGCCAAGTGCCTAAACTGCACCAGGAGATAGAGGTGGACTGCTAAAATGGAATGGTGACATGTGCTCTCCCGGTGTGTCTGTGGCTGATTTCTCTACCTGCCCAGGTGCAGTAGCAAAATTGCACTGGACTACGCTAGTACTCAAAGCCATGGGCACACATCAACATTCCACCTTAGTAGCCCTCCTCTGAATGGAGATGATGCCATGGCTGCAACTATGAGAATGATCATAGGTTCCTCATGTTTAGTGCCCTTGTAACTTCAAATGTTTGCTGAATGAAAGTTGTTCAATGAGAACTACTGGCATCATAATTTTTAAAAAATATAATAAATTCAACAATCCCAAATGGGGGGAGGAGAAAATGGGTATTAAGGGGTCTTGCTTTCTCCTTTCATCACATTACTTGACAATTAGCTATTTTTAATTAAAATATCAGGGATACAGTGAAATATTAGTGGCATTCAAGGAATAAAGGAATATCCTAAAAGTCTCTTACACTTTACTATCATCTATTTTTTTTATTTCCACTTCCTTACAAGTGCATGCTGACAGAAATAAAATGCATTTTAACATTACTTTGAATTTTAACAAGGATTATGTAACAATCAACACAAATTATGCAAAATGTATCATTGTGCTGCCAAAGTTATTCCAGCACAGTATGTTATGATTTAATTATTTTTATACCATATATTAAAATATCGGACATGAAGTGAAGAACATTTAAAATGTAAAGTGATTTTACTTCTATTTTGTCTTTTTTTAAAAAAAATAATCAAACAAATCAATACAAGATGAATAAACTATTATGTGCTGGTGATAATTGTAACCCTAAATCTCAGAGGAAGAAGAAAACTTCCCAGGTCACTCTAATTGTCAATTTAATTTCTTGATGTTTTTCATGGCAACACTAGTATCTCTTTTAGCTTGATGTTAATGTTGCCTGTAGATATAGTTACAAGCTAACTTCACATGCAGTAACTAAGCTACGGTTTGCTAAATATGCTACAAATGCCTAATAATGATTTTGTGATTTACTATAGCATAAATCACAATGAATTATGTAAAAATTATAATCAAACTGACTTAAGTGCTAACATCCCTGAATCTGTGAAAGGTAGCTGAGGTGGGACTTGGAAGTCAAGGCCTCTTGCTTTTTAGTCTAGAGCCTTAACCACTATTGCTTGTAGCTTTATGTATACAGTATAAGTAGGAACTCTTGTAGCCAAGAAACAACTTCAGTTTGTTGACTGTAATCTTAAGCAAACCTGAACTAGGAAAAACTCACTCTACGTTTAGAATGCAAGTCTACATTTTTAGCAAGAAGAGTAGTGACATAAGTGGCCTTATAAGAAAAAAGGCAGGTTTTGAAGTGAGGGATTAAGAAATAAACACATTCTGGGAATGCCAAATTATCAAATCATGTTTCTTTGGGCCTTCACTCTAAAAAGTTAGAAAAAATAGTTTTTAAGAATCTAGCCTGTCAATTTGTGACTGTCGTGCTACCTTCTCTTTCAGATCTTCCGTTTTGTCAATCTATGGTACTTTGATAAGAAACGTTAGGAAATGTTGACATTTCAATGTTGAAATTTTACACTGCAGAACTTTAACTCAAATGTGGCACATATACATGGGAGAGCACCTTGTATTTTCTGATGCAAAGAATGCAGGTAAAAGGATTGTATAATAGTAACATGTTTATTCCAGCAGTTTCTTTTTATATATAAGTTTTAAATTTTTTTTACAAGCATTTCAATGAGTGAACAGTGGCACCTGGGTGTCAAACATTCTAATAATATAAAACTAACAGCATTAGTAATGGTTATTACTTTCAACCAACTTATATACTTCTAATAGTAATATATATTTATATAAAGTTGCAATCTATCATCAAGTGTGTACACTAATATTTCCCCTTTCTCTTATTTCTATCCCTTATTGTAACTTTAAATCATATCATCCTTTGTTAAAAACATTTTCTTTCTATCCTACCTAATTTTTAATCATGTCACTTACCTACCAAAAAAGAAAGGATAGAGGAAAAGCAAATCAAATAAAAAACACCACCAAAAATGAAAAATCATCTATCCATCTTCTCTTGTTTGTTTCAATACTTTAATTGCTATGCTTTTTCCTTTTTGACTTGATTCCCATATTCCTCTCTACAATCTTTATCTCTTCTTGGCTGTTCAATATGAGTATTTTTCCCACCTCTACATCTACCATTGCCTAGTTTCCATGCCCCTACCTCCCTTTCAAAGGTATCTTCCTGTATCCCCAATTTCTTTTTGACTCTCCTAATATATTTCCTCCTTGATTTAATTCATCAGTCCTTGTTATTTTTATTGTCTCTTCCTTTTTTAAAAACAAAACAAAACAAAAACTCTGGTTCTTCATCTCAGTCTTTTCCTCCATTTCTTCTGTTGGCTCTTCCCTTTCCTGGGCATCTTGATCTTTGCACATCATCCTTTGTATAGTATTTTCCATTTTTTCTGTAATCTCCTTACATCCTTTCTCCATAATATTCTTTGTGTTTTGGAAGAATAATGCCATCTCCTTCAATGTTTCATTTGTTTCTTCCTTATAAAGCATCTTGTTTTATCTTTTTAAAATAATCACTTTTGTTCCACTGTCCAATAGTTAGTTGTTCAGTCCTTAGGTTGCCCTTCAAGGGTTGCACTAATCACAGTTCTTTATATCACAAAGATAAACAGTCAGTTCCATTCGAATAGTCCAAGAGATTATTGATTGATTGATTGATTGATTGATTGATTGATTCATTCATTCATTCATTCATTTATTTATTTACATTTATAGACTGCCATTCTCCAAATAGACTCAGGGCAGCATACAATAAGGTTCTCAGAAGTCTTTCAGGGGTCTCTTTAATTAAGTAGCTTGCCTTATTTTCATATTTAAATCTCCAGTAACTCTGGGGTCTAGTTGGCAATAATCCAGTATCTCCAGACATGTAGGTTTTTTGTCAGCAAATGGCACTCCCCATTTAAATTTCAGTATTACTACTCTGCAATTGTCATTTTAGTTATAAGTCAATTCTAAAATCAGAATAGGTTTTATAGGTAATTAATTACAGCATTTTAAAATGCATTCCCAGAACTGTGTCTTCCCAATTTAAGAGTCCAATTTTCTATACATTTCAAAATTTATTATTTTTCCCCGTTGTGTCTTCCTCTGGCAGTCTGGTGTTTCTCAGAATGCTTAGATGCCACTTTAACAGATAATTCTGAGCAAATAGTTCTAAAATATTTCTTGTGCAAGTTTAAGGCAAAAATAAATCTTCTTGCCCAGTTACTATTTATTTATTGGATTTATATGCCACCCTTCTCCGAGGACTTCCAGTCACTGTTCACCTACTTTGCTCCAACACCAGTCTGTTTTGTTGTTCTTTGATTGTCCCAGCTTTGTGGCAGCCATATTTAGGCTGTCTCTTTTCCTTGCTGTGGCTGAGAGGGAAAAAGAACCCTGGGTCAGACAGAAGAGCTATGACTCTCCTTAACCTCAAAGGTACCCCTCTTTGCTTCACTGCCCCTACAAGGTGGCTTTGGCTCCTCTTGGAGCTCACCAATAGGGGGAAGTCAGCACACGGAATGCGGTGACCAGTTCCTTGTGTCTGATATTGCCATGACGTCAACTGGCAGTTTCAATCCACTTGTTATCTACCAGTATACTAGGTGGAGCCAAGTGGATTTCTTTCAGGTTTAGAAATCTTCTGGACAATATTAGTCAATTTAGTTGCTATCCAGTTTCTGAAACAACTATGTTTTGAATGCAGTTGTACCTGACTAGCCTCCGTGTGCAATTTCCCAGATTTTGTAAGAAATGAATCAGCAGCATGTTTATGGAGTCTTAATCTTTCTAACAGTAAACGTGCTTAGCATTCCATTGTTTTGAAACTTACCATTGCTTTATTTATCTAAGTCAAAATGATCTGCAGAGCAGAATTTCCTATCTGTGAATGATGGAAAATAAAAAATTACATAGAAACATTACATTAATGGAAGCATGATTTGTACAGAGCTGCTTATTAGGAGCTGGTTGGGAAGCATGCAAATGACAATCACATGGCTATGAGATGATGTCATTAAAGCTGAGCATTGTAACTTTGAATGTTAAATGAGGCAATTTATGAGACTAGCAGTAATCTATAGGAATTCTGTAAAAAGTTCCTCCCTGCCTCAAATCCAGAGATTATCTTAGAGAAATCTTCCCCAATGTGATCATACTCATTTATGGTTTTGACCTATTATTTATATTTTTAGAAAACAGAGGGAAGGCCCCTACCAATGACAGAGTGGTAACTAGTGTGGATGGGAGGTTCAAAGTAAGGGATTGTGAAACTACTGCATACTATGTTGAGTCTGAATTCTGATAGTAGGTACAGCGATTCTACCTAAGAATGTGCATCACACTTCACCATTAGACTTTCAGGAGAGAACCTGAAAACATCAATATAGGTAAGTCCTCACTTACCGACCACTCATTCAACAACCATTCAAAGTTGTTATGGCCTTGGCCATCATATCACCTCCATGGTCATGCAATCTTCTAAAAATCAGGAAAAGTACAAACAAAAGAGAGAGATAGAGATAGATAGATAGATAGATAGATAGATAGATAGATAGATAGATAGATAGATTGACACAGAGAGAGAGAGATTTGCAACATAGACAGTAGGTGCCTTGCACTTCCTTTGTGGTTTGGCCTTGCAAGATACCAAGATATTAATACACTTGCTGCAGACATTTATAAATGGTAAGGGTTTTTTTTCTTCCCTGAGAGAGACAATCATTATGCAAAACTCAGTATGCTAATCTGAGTGTGGTATAATCTGAGCAGGTGCAAGAATGAAGAGGGAGATGGGTGGAGTTTAGCCTGAGTTCTCCCCCATTGCTCTTGATGATTCTAATGGAAAAGGATGTGTGTTGAAAGTGTTCCTGTAAATATGGTACTGTAATTTTTATTTGTGCATCTATAAAGTTTGTTCTGAATCTCAGCCACACGCAGTCACTTGTTTCTCAAACTTCCGAGTTTTAAATGCAGACTCCGATAATAAACAACTAAATTATTACCTTTTAGGAAACCTTCAATCACCAATCAACTTGCCAAGGATCCAGATTTTACCTAGACTACAGATATTGCATGAAAATTCCCTCTTCTATACTGAGGAATCCTTGGGAGGTAAACTGTCTGAACAATTATTCGGTACTGATCTCCTAAAGCACAAACAAAAAACAAAACAAACACAACAATCCAGCCACAATTTATGGTCAGAAAAGTTATCTGAAGCAGGAATGACCATATAAATTATTAATTGCATAAGATGGACAGAAGGATTTTTACTTGTCTCAAAACCCTGAAACAGGGGTCTTCCAATTATGCTGGCTGGAATGGCACCTTAGGTACAAAAGAATTTCTTTGCACAATCTAATTAGTCAGAATTCATTACTACAAAATGTGATGATGAACCACTATAGTGATTTTATACGTTCATGGAAGAGGAATCTATCGTGGCGCTACTTTTGAAAATCCAGTTTACAAATATCCCAAGTAGAAGAGTTAAGGTGGTAAAGAAGGGGCCCATAAACACCCTAGCATAGGCAGTGTGAGAAACAAAATGAGACCAGCAGGCCTATCCTTAGACCTTAAGACAGTGCTTCTCAAATAGTGGTCTGCCCCCCCCGGGGGGGGCGCAGAGCAATGCCATGGGGAAGCGTGTGACCTCAGGGAATGTGTCTCTTTTTGCAGCAGGGAGTAGGGATTTTTTTGCACTGAACAATAGCACAGAGTGGGAGATATGAAGTGCATATAACAAACCCTTAAGAGACACCATGGAAAAATATTTAACAGATAGAAAGGAGGAGAGAGACGGAGATAATGAGACAAATATAAATCTCCTGAAAGCTAAGACAAGGAAATATGATGAAAGATATGTAGTGCTTGGCTTCACTGTGACTACGGTGGGAGGCGAGGAAAGACTAGTATGTTTACTGTGTCTAAAATTGTTGGCAGTTGACAGCATGAAGCCAAATAAATTAAGGTGTCACTTAAACACATTACATCCCAACCATGCTGATAAGCCGCTTGAGGTTTTTTCAGCAAAAACATGCCAAATATTGCACACAGTCGTCCCAATGGAGAGTTGGGGTGTGTGTGAAATGTTTACTTCTTACTAGGGAGGGTGTAACAGAAAATAATTGAGAAACATTACTTTAAGACAATTTGGAGAGCAGGGCTGGAACGAACAAGTATGGCCTTTTCTTCTAGCTATGAGCAGTCACTGACAAATGTGTCATCCTGTCAAACATAGAATGGTGGGTGTTGTTTTATTATTATTATTAACCTACGGAAATGAGAAAGAAAACGCCCCAATTTGCTTGATAAAAGGGCGAGTAGGCGGAAACATCAGGCTGTTAAGGGGGCACCTTGTTCTATCTAGCTTGAAAATAGTAGAGAAATGCCGGGCTTCTGCGCCGCCCACATCTGCCGTGCAAACTCGAAAGAAGTAACAGTTGAGGAGAAAGAGGTATACAGTACTGTACATAGAAATTGCAGCCGCAGCAGCTGTTGACCCCTTCCCAGTGTACAAAAAAAGGGCTCTGGCCCCGAAACGTTTGCAAAACTCTTTACTGTATTTCCTTGGATGATTTTTTTTCCCGCCCGCCCGCAGGAAAATGCCTCAAGTGTCGCTATGTCAGCCGTCTCGAGCGCGGCGGGACCCGCTACCTCACAAACCCGAGCTCGGTGGGCGCGTGTCCTAGTCACAAAACACACACACACACACAAAGCGCGTCAGACAAAGCAGCGGCGCGCGTATTAGGAAAGCGAATGGAATATAGCCTTCCGCGCACGCCCCGCTCCAGCTAAACGGTATTGGAGGGACTGAGGTGGGGTTTAATGGCAGAGCCTGCGCTCGCCACTCGGGCCTCCCTGCCTGGAGCGCCTCGCCGGCGAGCGCCTCGCTTGGAGCTACGCCGCCGGATCGGGCAGAGCGCGCGGCGCTCCAGCCTGAGATTGCCGTCATAGCCGCCACGGTTGCTGTTGTTGCTACGCGACGGGAGGGCGGGGAGGAGAGGGACGAGACTCCTCCTCGTTCCCTTCCTCGCGCCGCCTTGTGGGTTCGCGGAGCCGCTGCTCCTCGCTTCTCGCAGCCAGTCCTGCTGGAGAGAGGCGAAGGGAAGCTGGCGGGGCCGGGCTGGCGGCCGGGGTTTCGGTCTGTCGCAAGCCCGGGCGGATTTCCCTCTTGCCGGGCCCCTCTCCATCCGCTCCGACGGAACGCCAGTAGCGTCCGCACTCTTTCCGGCAATCCCCGGGCGGATATTACTTTACAACGGGGCTCTTTTCGGGGTCGAGGTTTGGACGTTCGGACTGGGGAGCTGAGCTGAGTTACGGCGCCGGTATTCGGAGACGGGTTGCGGGGCGACCCTTTGGTCCCGGCCCCGCTTTTGCAACTGTCCGGGCCCGGGAGGAACTTTCCTCCTTCCGGCTATCCGCCGGGTAGGCAGCGGGGCCGGGACTTTCCCCTCCAACGTGGCTACAACTTGACTGTTCGGAGCGGTCTTTGACGTTGGGCTGGTGCGCGCCGGAGGAGACCTGGAGCTGATCTCTCGGGCTTGTTTTCCGCCTGGTTTAGGATGGCGATGAAGCTGAGCCGGCAGTTCACCATCTTCGGCAGCGCGATTTTCTGCGTGGTGATCTTCTCCCTCTACCTGATGCTGGATCGGAGCCACCTGGACAACCCCAAGAACCACCGCCGGGAAGGCTCCTTCCCTCAGGTGAGCCGAGGGGACGGGAGCCGGCGCGGGGCGGCTTTGTTGGGATAGAAAAGGGAGACTCGCCTGGCAAAGCCGGGACGCTTTCGGGAAAAGGGGGGGGGGGGGAGAAAATGCAAAGCCTTCAGGCTGTTTAAAGGGGGGGGGGAAGTGGCGCGGATGACTCAAGCGGAGTAGGCACGTCTTCAGAAAGGAAGTGCGAGGGGGTTGGGGACTCTCGAGGAGAAAGGGAAACGGTGAACCTCAAGCCCTTCCATCAAAAGCGGGCTTGCGGGGGCTGTAAAGACGCTTACGCTTCCTTCTTAAGCTGAATCTTGACCGTTTCGGTTTAATTGTGGGGAGAGCGACCGAGCAGCCCCTTCTCTCTTTAGTAGATTTTCAATGGAAGTTCAACCTTAGTTGTTGTTACAGCAGGGGTCCCCAAACTAGGCAACTTTAAGACTTGTGGACTTCAATTCCCAGAATTCTCCAGCCAGCTATGCTGGCTGGAGAATTCTGGGAGTTGAAGTCCATAAGTCTTAAAGTTGTCAAGTTTGGGAGACCTCTGTTGTACAGGATAGACTTCACAGGAGCTGGAGTCCCAACTAAGTCCCAGAATCGGATTTTAAAGAAATATACTTGCCCTAGTCCCACACCGTGTGCCTATGAATGACACTGCCTTTTGGTACATCTCCAGGAGTTGACTATGGATGAAGAGTTAGGGGTGGGATTTCCCGAGAGGGGTCACTCTGGTGCCCTGTAGGAAAAAAGGGGGGAAACGTAGAAACATAAATGATTGAGGGCAGAAAAAGACTTCATGGTCCATCTAGTCTACCCTTATACTGTTTCCTGTATTTTATTTTATGATGGATATATGTTTATTCCAGGCGTGTTTAAATTCATTTACTGTGGATTTACCAACCACATCTGCTGAAAGTTTGTTCCAAGCATCTATTACTCTTTCAGTAAAATGATATTTTCTCACTTTGCTTCTGATCTTCCCCCCCAGCTAACCTCAGATTGTGCCCCCTTGTTCTTGTGTTCACTTTCTGAAATGTAGAGGAGGATAGGATGTTGGCTCTCAAAATATGTCAGCTGTTTTATCAGGTGCTCTTTCCTCCCGTGACTTTGAGAGGAAACTTGTGGAGGAAGTGTTAAGTTTGTTAAATTTAGTTTCACCACTGGAGTATAAACTGCTGGGTTTTTTCTTTTCTTTTACATTCTTACTTTAATTTGTGGATAATGGAGTAACATCCCCTTTCCAACAAAAAGGCTACATTCTTTTATGGCATGGTATAATATCTAGATTAATGGGTTTAATGGATAAACCCAGCCAGTTGTGTTTATTTATCACACAACTGTAGTTTTAAGACCCTTTGAGGGCCTGAAATTCTTTGGACAGCCTGTGTGATAGTTGGTAAGTGGAAGATTGGCCCAGCACTAGATCTGAACTCAGGAGTTAAGTGAAAGTAGAGAGTTTGAAATACTCTATCACTCTGATAATTAATTTGTAGCCTAGAAGTTAACAAAGTATGAAAGTTTAATGGCTTCTATAGCCGTTTTGTTCTGTGAATGAAAATAGAGTTGTATCCGGCATTGAGGTGGTAATTTATAGCATTGAGTTTCTACATTTAAAAAAAAAAGTAATGCTAACTTTGCTTGTTTTTGAACCAAGGCTGACAACATCTGCTACACTTAAAATATTATTTAGAACTGCCAGACTCTGGACCAGGGGTCCCCAAACATGCCAACTTTAAGATTTGTGGACAGCTATGCTGGCTGGAGAATTCTAGGACTTGAACTCCACAAATCTTAAAGTCGCCACGTTTGAAGATCTCTGCTCTGGACTATTTAGCAAACTGTATATGTATTACAAAATGTATTATACAGAGAAAGATTTATGGTCCTGCCTAATTTTGTGGTTCTAAAATTCCAAGTTCCTACCTTTTAAGGTTTATTTTTAGATTTTTTTTTAAAAAAAATCTTTTATAAATAACGCATGGTGATTAAGACTTTTTCCCCTCTTATTTTTCTCACAACAATCCTGTGAAGTGAATTGAACTGAAAGAGAGTGACTGTCCCAAAGTCACTCAGTGGGCTTTCATGTTGTGATGTAAAGCACACACCCCTCCCAATCTTTCTGGCACCAGGGACTGGTTTAGGAAGAAAAATGGTCTTCCATGGACAGGGATGGGACAGGGGAGGAGAATGATTTTGCATGCTATTTAGACCCTGTGCATTCACAGATGAAGCTTTGCTTGCTCACCTGCTGCTTGCGCAGCACGGTTTCTGATAGACCTCAGACCAGTACTGGTCCATGAGATGTTGTAAAGGGATCTTTCTTTTAAAAGTAAAAAAAAAAAGCAATTTAGTTCATATGTATTGCTTCCTGTGTTGAAGCATGCCAAAGTGGTTTACATAAAAACAAATTAAATATATTAAATTCAAAGAAAGCAGAATAACATTTAATAAAGCGTATTCATTAAAAAGATAGGGTAGTACTGTCGAAACGTATGTACTCATTTATGTAACACAGCGATTTTAAAATAAGTTGAATATGTGAGCTATAAACCTGTACGTTTCATGGTGTTTTGTGCTTAATAATAATGTTTTAGAAAGTTCGTCTTATTGTATTTTTGCAACAGTTTACATGGGGACTGAAGTTCTGTAAAAATTAGTTTGGAAACAAAAAGATTCAGGTGATTTTGTTGTGGGCAGTGTCTTCTATTTTGAAAGACCTGTTACTTGATAGACTGGAAATGATAAGTATCTCTTTACTGTTAACAGCTTTACAACTTTGACTAATTCTACCCTACAACATTGTAACACCAATAAATGCTGCCATCTGTTGAGAGAGTAATAGGAAATTCTTCCTATGAGAGAGAGCATTTTCAGTTAAAAGAACCAGTTAGGTTACTGAAGTCTGCATGTTCCCCTTTCTTGTCCATTATTATTTATCTCAGATAATTGAGTGCTGGGCCAAATAAAAGTATTTATATGCAGTGTTTAGCTAGAATTGGAACGTTGTTGGCTTACTTAACCCACAAGTTAGCATTATGATTGCTTAAAGCAAGAAAACATTAAGTACAGCCAGAGCAATAAAAAGAAGCTAAAATTTCTAGCTTAGTGTTTGCCTGTGGATAATATGATAGGCAGATGCTTAAGCTTGCTGAGAAATGGATATAAACAAACCTTCCAGGAATCTCTATTTGGCAGAACTGTGCAGCTGTAGATTTCAGTTATCTCCCTGACACAGGCCTCACAATGGCTTAGGTTGCATGCAAGCTGTAAACTTGCCTGGAGGCACAATCTGATTCAGAGCAGTAGATCAGGGCAGAATTCCAGCTTGCATTCACAGACAATAAACAGGGTAGATGTCTTGATGTTGCCTGGGTTGTAAGCTAACAAATTATAAATGCAGTGAATTTCATTAGGAACAGAAGCACACAGGTCATGTTGATATAGATAGTTTTACTTTGAAGGATGATACACAAGTTTTTTTTTAAAAGGGGGGGGAAATAGTTTTTTGTAAGGGTGACATTTAACTCGAATAACTTTTCATACTGTTAAAAAGTGACTGTTCTCTATTGTGAAATATCTGTATCTTGAAATACTTAGAATTTTAGTGGGATTTGAAATACATTTATTACAATTTTTTAAAGTCTTAGTTAATCTTATAAAAGTGAAGCCAATTTAAATAATGTTCACTATTGAATACATTCTACTTTGTCATCTGAATGGAATATTACATTGTCACTTTATTTTTTTATATCTATAACTGCTATAATTACCTAATTTACTAGTTTCTTCTCTATTCCAATGTTTTTAAAAGATTCAGTTTGTCACTATACCTTTTGGTATCTGATGCCTAAAACCAGTGGCAGTATTCCAAATAAGATCTGATCAGGGCAGAATTGAGTGGAACATTTACTTCTTGTGATCTGGACTCAGTGCCCTTTTTAATGGAATTCTTGTTCAAACAAGTCTTACTTCTAAGAGTTGCTATTATTCAACTTTTTCAATGTTAGGGGGTATTTTCACTTGAAAACAGGTTCCTATCTCTAAAAAAATATATGGATGCAAGATTGTGGCAACACTTAAAATAAAAAATTGTACTTACTATATCTGATGAGGATTTGAATTAAAGCATATTTAATTCTCGGTGCTTGAATTTCAGCCAAACCAATTCTGGAAATTCCTCTGATCTAACAATGTACCCCTGTGACATATTTTTGTGTGTGTGTTTGTGTGTGTATGTCCAAATGTATCAGCCAGAAACCATATTACATTTGCATTTTAAATGACTGATTATACTGTCCTTTAAAATAATTATAAAATGAATTAATGCCTGTGGAAGGAAGGATGTGTTCACATTTCCTGTAATAGTCCTGCTCTTATTGAAATACTGAGCTATCTCTTTACAAATGCTGGGATGTGGTGCAGATGGTGACAGAGTTAAGGGAGAAATGAGAAGATGAAAAGAGTGAACAAAGAAACAACCTTAGGAGTAGTCTCAAAGCAATCCAGGCACAATTGCTGAATAATCCAGACTGCTGCCATCTTGATGAGGGGCCTGTAACACCTTCTCAAGGTGGTTAGCTTATGGAAGCAGGCTTGAAGATGTAAAGCCAAGATCAGTGCATATACCAGAAGTGAACTGACCCCAATTAGGGGAAATTACTATTCTAAACCTTGAAAAATATGGCACACATTTAAAATGTATGTTTTAATTTGTCGTGTTAATTTAAGATAGTTTTGTATACTGAACATTTTAAACTGTTAAGATTAGTGTTTTGCCAAGCTGGGGGGGACGGGACATATGGCTGATACATGATTTTGTAATAGTTAAGCAGATTTTTTCTTTGACAATATATTAACAAGCTGTAAAATTTTAGGTGATCAGGTATCAAGCACAAAGTTACAAGATATTAATTTTATACCATATTTCCCTGAAAATGAGACAGGGTCTTAAATTTTTTGATCTCCAAAATATGACCTTGGCATTATCTGGGGGTGGGTGGGTGGGTTGTTTTATTATTTTTTGGGATCCTGGAGGCAGTCTAGGCTGTGAAATGTAGGTCTTACTGGAATATGGCATCTCTCAGCAGGTCTATTTAGTTCCAGTTCCAGCTCTAGCCATAGTGGGAAGCAAGCTTGCAGAGCAGCTGCTGCCCTGGCTGGGGTTTGAAAGCCACAGAGCCAGAGTTTGGGAGAGAGAAAGAAAGACTTCTGCTTTTGGCTGCATGCAAAGAAAGCAGCAGAAGTCTTACTTTCTCTCTCCCAAACTCTGCCTCTGCTGCTTCCAAACCCCAGCCAGGGCAGCGGCTGCTCTGCGAGTGCGTTTCCCGCTCTATGGTGATGGTCATTGGAGGTCTCACCTTCCCCCTGCTCCTCTCTGCTCCAATCTCTCTGCAGTCCCCCCCACCTGAGCAGAGTGCCTGCCAGCATGCCTGGGAAGCCCCTCTGCTTTGGCAATCACCAGATGGAATGGTGATTGAACTGGAGGACTCTTCTTAGGGACGAGAGCCTTGCAGGACCTTTGCCTGCACTTCCTTCCTACCAAAGGCCCAACTTACTGTTCCCAGATGCCCGGCAGTGAGGCACCGGGCAGCCACACCAAGGGCAGCCCTGACAGATGCAGCTCGGCCGTCCCGGCCACAACCTGTCCTCCCTCCCTGCAGCGGGGAGAGGGCCAGTCGGGGCCTCCGTAGGTGGTAACAGTAAGGGTAGCAGCAATATTTACAATGCCTCAGCTATCCACGCCAAGCAGAAGTAGAAGAAGCTCTTGGGTGGGTGGGGGAGCAGAGTGCACATAAGACCAGCACCAGGACAAGGAACCTTTTTGCTACATGCTGCATGCAAGAAATATCTCTCCCCTTTCGCTCCAAGAGGCTGCGCAGGCACAATGAGTCTCATGGAGACTCATTTCTGGTGGAGTTTAGAAGAAAGATTTCTTGAGTGCAGTGTGCAATCAAAAGGTTCCTTATTTTGATGCTGTGCCTTACGTGCACTCTTCCCTCCCACTCAGCCAAAAAAGTGGGGGAGGGAAGGAAGGAAGGAAGGAAGAAAGGCAAGTGCTTTTTCTCAGGCAGCCCAGGAGAGTTTCTTCCCCTTCCCGCTTTGCTCAAGCGATGGAGGTGAGAGTCAGTGGACATAACACAGAGGGATGCTATGGAGCTATGTGATGGGGCGGACTGCAAGATGCATGTCCTACCTGGGACTTGCAGCTCCATCATGTTTCTCAGAGAGAGAGAAGAAAGAGCAAGAGAGAAGCGGGTGCGTGCACACTTTGCAAGACTGGCTTGGATCCTCTGGGCTCTGCCTCTGGTGGCATTTTGAAACCGGCTCCTGCCTGCGAGGAACAGCAGGCGAGCCTTAATCCCTGCCTTGCTGCCTCCTTGCAAGCAGGAGTTCTTTGCCCAGGTTCGCCTGGTGCACCAGTTGCAGCCCTATCTGGATCAGGAGTCACTGCTCACAGTCACTCATGCCCTCATCACCTCGAGGCTCGACTACTTAATGCTCTCTACATGGGGCTACCTTTGAAAAATGTTCGGAAACTTCAGATCGTGCAGAATGCAGCTGCGAGAGCAATCATGGGCTTTCCCAAATATGCCCATGTCACACCAACACTCCGCAGCCTGCATTGGTTGCCGATCAGTTTCCGGTCACAATTCAAAGTGTTGGTTATGACCTATAAAGCCCTTCATGGCACCGGGCCAGATTATCTCCGGGACCGCCTTCTGCCGCACGAATCCCAGCGACCAGTTAGGTCCAACAGAGTGGGCCTTCTCTGGCTCCCATCAACTAAATAATGTCGTTTGGCGGGACCCAGGGGAAGAGCCTTCTCTGTGGAGGCCCCGGCCCTCTGGAACCAACTCCCCCCAGAGATCGGAATTGCCCCCACCCTCCTTGCCTTTCGTAAACTTCTTAAAACCCACCTCTGTCGTCAGGCATGGGGGAATTGAGATATCCCCTCTGCCCAGGTCTATACAATTTTTGCATGGTATGTTTGTGTGTATGTTTTGCTTTTTAATAAGGGGTTTTTAGTTACTTAAATATTAGATTTGTCATACGTTGTTTTATTGTTGTTGTGAGCCGCCCCGAGTCTGCGGAGAGGTGCGGCATATAAACAAACAAACAAACAAACAAACAAACAAACAAATTCAAAACGCTGGGCCAATCCCATGGGATGCTCATGCACCTGCCTCTCTCTCTCTCTCTCTCCCCCCCAGCCAATTGTGCCTGATGCAAAAACAGTCGCTCCCGGCATGTCCCTCCCCTTTCCCCAGAAAGTAGTGTTGGGGGGGGGGGGTTATTTTTTTGGGAGGCTTTTTTCAGTGCATGCACTGAAAAACCTAATTGGCCTTATTAAGGTGACATGTATTATATTTGGGGAAATACGGTAGGTGGAGGATTCCTTTTGTAATAACTTTCATAAATTATGGTAGTAGCTAGGAATTACATAGAACTGAAAATTTATCTTTTTGTCTAGTTTGCTTAATATACCACTAGGGGGCACAAAACAATACTTCACATGTATGACTTTCTAAACTTTTTCTTCAACATTGTAATATGGTACATAATTTCCTTTGATATTATCAATCTTTAAAGATTCAAATATGGTTTTAAAATATACGAATTATAGTACTTTCTTAAAAACCATCCACTAAATTGGAAGCTTAGTTCAATAGAAACTTCGAGTATGTTTAACAGATATTATAAAGATAAACTAGAAATCATATAAAATTGGAGAATTGCTTCAGATGGTGGCTGATAAGTCATGAAAATATTCTAAATACAGGCTACTTTCCCCAACCTTTTCTCCAGATATTTTGGATTTCAATTTCAATAAATCCCAGTCAGTTTAGTGAATGGTAGCACACAGAGGTGGGCTGCTAAGGTGGAACGGTGACATGTGCTTGTACCCGTGGCTCTGACTGCTAGCGGAGTCCAGTGCAATTCTGCTATTGCACCTGGGCAGGTAACGAAATCGCATGCGGAAACGCATGTGTGTGCCTGGCTTTGGGCCTAAGTAAGATTAGTACTTGCGGTTTTCTGGTTTCTAGCCTAATATATTAATCTCTACACCAGGAGCTGGTAACTTTAAACATTCAAGGAGCCATTTGGACCCGTTTCATATAGAAAAAGAAACACTGGGAGCCACAAAGCTTTTTCCCTTCCTGACTATTTCTTGAGTGGCCACAGAACTAGCATACGTAATTGAATTAAATCTTCTGTTTTCTTCTGAAACTTTTCTTTTCTTGGATTTATCCATGGTGGGACTACCAGGGGTTGAAAAGCTCAATAAGTCACGTGCTAGTGGGTATCACACACTGGCGATTGTGACTCACATTTTGAGCGACAGGGAGCCACAGCAGAGGGATGAAAGAGCCACATGTGGCTCCAGAGCTGCAGTTTGCTGACCCCTGCGCTACACCATTATATGAACATACTGTTGTTGAAAGAACAATACTGCTGCTCAGAATTTCTATATATCATATTGGGTCCCCAACCCTGGTTCATGGAATGGCACCGGTCAATGGCATGCCAGCAGTCAGGCCACCCAAACAAGCGAAACACTATCAGTAGGATATACACAGCATGCAAAACCGGCATTCCTCCGGTCCACGGAAATACCTTTCTCCCTAACGCCCCAAAGATTGGGGGCCACTGATTTATTTGATAGGAACAGGAAATATAGTGTACTGTATATGTCTATTTTACAAATGAAGAAAGTATAAGAAGTCTGTGTTTTTGTTAATCTGTTAATAATTCTTGCTAAAACCTGTAGTTGCAAATAAATATACTAAATGAAATGAAAAGAATATTCTTTTATGCAGGTAGAGCTACCTGTATATAACCGGTGCCACAGCAGGGAAAACAGTATGGTTGTTATGATAGGGGATTACGCTTTCAAAAATATGCATGTAACAGTAATAATACTGTGAGGAGATACAGTGAATCAACAAGGAATGTGTATCTACTTCCAGGAAAAATAAGAATATAGCTAAACCCTCACTAGCTAAAATTGTCTTAATCTGGGTTTTTTTTTCAAACTACATTAAGTAGTTCACTTACTCTATAAAATGTTTTGAGCAGATTGCATATCTAGACTGCAATTCTGTAGCTAAAAAAGGTTCCCTGAAAGGTTGCTAATTATTCCTTTTGATTTTCTTTTCCAACAATATTTTGTAATGTAACTAATTCATATCTTAATAAATAATGTCTTATTGTAGCCCACTAGGCTATTGTAATAGTATAATTTTGAATAAATTATTTTAATGGTAGGATAATTTGAGAACTGATTCTTGAATTCGTTGTGGATTTGGAAAAATGAAAATTAGGGGTGGTTGGGGTTTTTTTACGTTTGCAGCAAAATATGAGTATCACATTTGTTTGCTATTTCAGAACATTTCTAAATCCTACACGAATTCATTTGATTAAAGAATAAAAGAATCTTGAATACTGTTTCTTTTCTTAAAAAAAAGTTTCTTACACTGATTTGATGATAATTACAAGGTCTTTGCTATGATATTTAGAACAGGAAGAGGAAATAAATATATTCCTACTATTAAGATATTTGTATGTCTAATTATGTATTTTTCAACAGGGTCAGCTTTCAATACTGCAAGAGAAAATAGACCACTTGGAACGGTTGCTGGCGGAAAACAATGAAATTATTTCAAACATAAGAGATTCAGTGATCAATTTGAGTGAATCTGTCAAAGATGGACATCATAATCCAGACGTGTTGAACTTTAATCAAAGAAATTTTTCAGAAGTATTGCCAGTTGCCACTGCATATCTTTCAATTGATCCTGGAGATTGTCAGTTTGCTTCAAAAATTGGAAGTCAAGCGTCAGATGTTCAAGTAAGAATCAGTTGAATATTAGCTATTATCCTTCATATATTTTTAGTCTTCTGCCAAAGAAATATACTTTTGTGTAGCCTTTCAGATAGTTATGGTTGGATTCCTAAACTATGAAATAATTGACTAGTAGATTGGTCAAATATACACGCAGATATGAAATAACCGCAATTGCTAATGAAAGTGTACTATGATATGCAAATATGATTTAAATCAAACTCACATCATCACGGCAACATATTGGAACTTTCCCCCTCTTTGCTAAACTGGGCATGGGTGTGGCCAACATGTGATGCATTCAGCCCATGAGCCGAGAGTTTGACAGCACTTAAAGTAATGTATTCATTTGTAATATGTGCAGTTTTTGCATATATGTATAAACCGGGTAGATTTGCTAATGACTTTTCCCCTTTTTTAAAATTATAATTTGGGACATTCATTTCAGATTGAGTGACTGTTATTGTTCGATACAGTTGATCTCTAGTGAATGAGAAATTGTATTTAAGCACAACGTAAATGTTAGAATGACTATTTCATAGAAATTTTTTTACAATGCTTTTGTCTGAATGATCTGAATTATTTTTAAAAAATTGTGGATTATAATTAAAAATAACCCCTTCTTC